>NC_024307.1:708278-711590 GCF_000523025.1 Cynoglossus semilaevis | reverse complement strand
CTGCCCCCCCGGTCCCTCTTGAGCTGCTGGGGTCAGGGGGTGTCATGGAGGGGGAGGGGGGGGGGCAGGCAAAGGTCAGGAACTGTGGGAGCGCAGAAGACTTTCCCTCCAGGTTCTCCATGTACGCCGATGACTGAGTGATTCTGAATGTTTTCATTATTAATTATTAAAACACGTTTATAATTATCACTGGTGATTATCATTGAAGTTCTGTTCAGTTTGACAGGTTTTTTTTTTCTCAGAAGTGAATCCGCACTGACTGTCCAAATGTTATTAGCCTTAAATAAACTTTTGGAGTAGAAGACGAGGCAGTGATTTTCAATCTTTTTAACTTGTTTTTCTTTGTTCGTCAGAAACACATTCAGACTCAGACGGAACTTCAGTCCTTGAGGGTTTTTGCTTTTTGCAGGTGGAATTATTCTCCATGAAAGTCACTGACGGTTTAACATGGTTTAACACAGGGGTTCCCAAGCCCCGGTCCAGGGACCGGTGCTGGTCCGTGTGTCATTTTGTACCGGGCCGTTACTTACTAATTTTTACTAATTTACTTCACTCCAAAATAATCCAGTCATGTCCCTTTACTGTTTCCAATCAAAGATCATCTGTCAATGTTTCAAAACCACAGGTCAAAGGTCATTCAGACTCTGATACGAACAGAAAGAAAGAAAATGAAATGATCCTTCAACGATGGTGCGGTATTACTAGTCCACAGTAACAGCTGATACCAATGGTACAAAAAACGTTTGGAGAACGTTGGTCTTACGCAAACCGGCTAAAGGTCAATAAAGTTCAGAGGTCAAAGGTTTGAAAAAAAAATCTCTGTAAAATTTAAAAAAGGATCCTCGACTTACGTCGGAATTCCATTCCTACGACGTGATGTTAAAGGTCAATAAAGTTCAGAGGTCAAAACAATTTTTTAAAAAAGGATCCTCGACTTACGTCAGAATTCCATTCCTACAACGTGATAGATTTTCATCAACTAGATTTTCATTGTAAGTTAGAACTCATATGCGGTACAAAAGTAGCTAGGTCACTCACCTATGCTAACGCAGTGGTTACGTTATAATCTACAACTTATGAACATCAGAGGAGTCGGAATTACGCCTGGGAGCCAAAATCAAGGGAGAAAAGTTCCCAAAATAACAACACAAACAAAGGAAAAGTATGGCGTACAAACGGCAAATGTAAACAAAGTCGTCTTCTGCATATAGCGCTGCGTGGTATCGTATTTGTCCGTCATCTAGTTCCCATGCGAAATTTGTTTTAACGCCGTACGTCGGAATGAGGGAACAAGACTTTCTCAATACATGTATGGTAGATGGCGACGTAACCGCGAAACGCCGTAATCCAAGGACGTCGTAAGCCAAAGACGTCGTAAACCGAGGACGTCTTGTATAAACTTCACCTTCACGGTTCGTAAACGACGATGCAGAAATCTCAATCCTGAATGTTTTCCAAAAACTCAGATTTTGTAAAAAAGATTTTATCTAAAAATACCAGTACATCGTCAACAAATAATTGAGGCGGTGATTTTCTGAACACTTGTTTCTTTGACCTGGTAAAATGTAACAACAACAACAACAACAACAACAACGGATGTTTTACTTTTACCAAAATGATGGTAAGAAAAATGATGGAATATTTTTAGCTTTTAGCTGAATTTTTCTCCGCACTGTCGTGATTGGTTGAAGGCGACAGGTGTGAACAATCAGCTGTGTTCACCGGATGTTCTCTTACGAACAATGTTGGTTCTCGAACTGTGGTCGTTTACAGATGGTTCGTTGTTGAGTCTTTGCCCAAACCCGTGTCGCAGGAACTGATTTCTTAATTTGTAATAAAATTCGTCTCACCAAACTTCCGATCGGTCGACCGATTTTCCGATAAGCGACTGTTTCACTACCTTTCCCTTGATCGACTTGAAGTTTTGAATAAATTCTCTCATTTCCAGACGTGTCATTGTTTTTAGAAAGCGGAGAGACCCCCCACCGCTGGTCCTGGGGGCTGATACTGTTCTTCTATTCACTGGTAACTTGTATCTTCTGTGTATTATCTGTCTGTTAAAACCTCATCAGTGCAAACAACCGGCACACACACACACACACACACACAAACAGGCTTTCACACGCGTCAATTAGGCCACAATCCACGTGGGACAAAAGCTGTGTTCCAGTCGGGACTCACTCAGCGGCCGCCGGACCTGGAGTGTTTATTTGCCCCGCTGTAGCCAGCTGGTCATACGAAGGCTCAGAGGGGCTACAATGACTCCTCCCTGCAGGGGGTGGTGGTGCAGCCAGAGGGAAATGGAACTCTTTTTCAGCTGCAGAAGGTCCAATCAAAGAGCCTCACATCCCTTTTATCTGCGGCCGGCCACACTTCACAGCTAATTAGTGGTCAGATTCAGCGGCCCCCAATCAGCAGGACATGTTAAAACTGCCCTAATCAGCACTAATCCTGGCTTTGTGTCACACACACTCCCCGCTCCTGTCTACTTATCCTGTCTGCGCTATTGATTAGCCGTCATTTGGGGATTTGGTGGTCAATACGCTGAAACGTCCGGAACAAGAGGCCGCGACGCCGGTGTGGATTGGAACCGAGTTTTCAAGGTTTCTTTTCGTAGCGTTTCCTAAGTTACGTCATTTATGACAGTTTTAAAAAACGTATTAAAAAAGTTCAATATTGTTGAACCAAAATTATCATAGAACTTGCGAAGGATTTTCCGAAAGAAAAAGTAAACGTTTTTATTGGGAGCTGCTTTTGGTATTTGAACAAACGATGAACTTTTTCCTGCAAATTTTCAATAGAGTGCTAACAATTTAGCACGTTTTTCTAACATTATCTTTTACGCTCGTCATGATAGGGATGTCCGATAAAAATTTTTTTGCCGAAATCCAATATGCCGATATTGTCAGAACACTTTATTTCCGATTCCGATATCAACCGATACCGATATCTCAGGACCTCACGAGCGATTCCTACATATTTGTCGTAACCCAGGTGTTGTGTTTTCGGATTTTCATTATTGGACAAAAACTGAAAATGATTCTTACAGATATTACATAATTATGCTAATATCGGGCCAATAATATCGCTCAAGGGAATTATCGGACATTCTTAGAATTTATGGCTGTCATTTCTGGAGTTTTAGCAAACTCTAAAAAAAAAAAAAAATTTAAACATCAGCCCTGGAACTGTTTAATAACTGACATGTTTTTTTACACAGAGTTTAGAAACAGTTCACGGTGATATAAAAAAAAAAGAAACAGTTTGAGTTTGGACTTTGTTCCTTTATTATTATTATTATTATTATTATTA
>NC_024307.1:703735-707900 GCF_000523025.1 Cynoglossus semilaevis | reverse complement strand
CATCCATCATCCATCATCCATCATCCATCCATAATCCATCACCCATCATCCATCCATCCATTCATCCATTCTTCCATTCATCCATCTGCCATCCATCATCCAACCATCACCCATCATCCATCCATCCATCCATCCATCCATCTATCCATCATCCATCATCCATCATCCATCATCCATCATCCATCATCCATCATCCATCATCCATCATCCATCATCCATCATCCATCATCCATCATCCATCATCCATCATCCATCATCCATCATCCATCATCCATCATCCATCATCCATCATCCATCATCCATCATCCATCATCCATCATCCATCATCCATCATCCATCATCCATCCATCTATCATCCATCCATCATCCATCCATCCATCTACCTATCATCCATCATCCATCCATCATCCATCCAGCAACTGTCCTTTGATGTTAATGAGTGTTTATTACCGACACTCCAGGATGGGCGTGGCCAATTAGAGATGTTTCCAGATGCAAATTATTCTGTAATTATTCTCTCATTATTTTTTAACGAGTGGAGGCAAACAAACCAAAACAAAAACAACCACAGCCTGAGGATCAACGTAGATCTGAAGGTGAAGTAAACGAACCGTACGTTGGAGGACATTTTTCTTTGTTTTTTTTCTTTTCCTCCTTCACTCTGTCACTCGTTCCGTCCCAGCTGCACACCTGTGTTCGAGTGGTTCCAGTCTCTTCAGTCTGGTTCTGCTGCATTCAGGGGATTAGTTGGAAACTTCTGAAAAAGAACAAAAAAAAAAGAAAAAAAAAAAAAATGGACAGTGTGGGTGAGTTTTAATCCCGCTGCTCCACGGTGAAGAATGGATTTGGTAATTACCGTACTTTACCGAAATATAAGGCCATAAATTAAAGTGGAGGGGCGACTGTGGTGATTTCAAGGACCCAAATATCTCCCATTTGCATTGAGTGCCAGCAGAACACACTTGACTCCCACAAGTTATCAGCGGAGCAGACAATTATTCATCAGGCACAAATTGGCACATCAAAGTCAAATCAGAGAATTACTGTCAGCAGGACCTCAAAGCCCGGAGCAGAAGAGGAACGGTGGCTTTTGATTGACCGCCGTGCCCTTCGCACCGACCGCCGCGCCTCCGGGAAACACTTCACCGCCGGCTCAGAAGGAACATTTAAATACAGTCAAAATATATGTTTTATTTAGGATCAACCGGATGAATGTACATCTGATGACATCACACCACCTACGTACGTCCACGAGAGAAAAAGTTGGACACTTTTTTACAAGTATATTTTTCTACCTGTGTGAAAATAACAATTATAAAAAAATATATTTTATTATTATTGTTTATTTATCAAGGTGACCAGATGATGAAAAAACATCGTAGTGAATTCCAAATAAATGTATATTTGATTAATTTATGGTAAATAAAGACTTGTTGTTTAAATGTTTTCATTTACCATCTTTGATGTTCAACTGGTGATGCCTTCACTGACCACATTTATGAGGCTGGGGGATGGGGGGGTACGGGGGTACGACAGACACGTTTACATGAGATGTATTTGTTAATTAGAGGCTTGTAATCAACCAAACACAATCAAATACATTTGATCAAATATATTTTGTAGTAGAATTTGACAGAATTAGGAATTTTTCTAATCCACATTTTAAGATTTATTTTTGGATCTAAAAAAAACAACTTTGAATTTATCAGGTTAACAAACTCTGCTGCATTTAGCAAATGACAGACCGTTTATTTTTTGAAGTATATTTTTTGATTGTTTTCTTTGACAAAAATGAAACAACAAATTTGGGTGATTTTTGCATTCAATGTTTGGGGAGGTGTTCCACAGAGCTCCGCTCTAGGAACTGTAGAGTTCCTTCATTAGATATAGTTAAGTAGGTTGGTCGATGGATGGATGGATGGATGGATGGATGGATGGATGGATGGATGGATGGATGGATGGATGGATGGATGGATGGATGGATGGATGGATGGATGGATGGATGGATGGATGGATGGATGGATGGATGGATGGATGGATGGATGGATGGATGGATGGATGGATGGATGGATGGATGGATGGATTAATCCCTCCAAAGTTCCCGTCAAGAATTTAAGACAGAATTATGGGGAATTTTAGTGAAGATTATTTTTAACTGTCCAGTTAATCCTGCCTCGGTTCAACTTCTCGTTCTTTCTTGTTTGGACAAAAATAAATCGTCGCAGACTTCGACGTCGACTCTTCAATGTCAAAAATAGTCAATCCTGCTTTTTTCTTTCCATTGTTTTTTTATTTATAAGGACAGTGAAACGCTGCTGAGAACCACATTATGTCTGAGTAAAACTCCAAGACTTTCAAGGATTCTCTGGACCGCGCCGCTGCGACGCTAACACGTACGATCTCCTCTTGACTTAGGAAATCAACACTAAATAACATCATCGTAACATTTTTATCCTCCAGGTCGCCCCGAGAGGTTCAGCTCTGAAAGAATGTTTGAATTTTTTTTTTTGAATTTTTTCCCACCCCCATTGTGACTTTGTCGAAGAAGTCGTGGAATATCTGTCTCTTACAGTCGCAGTCAAGATATGAGGCAAAGAATGTCGCAATTTGAAGGAAGAATGCAGTCACAGGTGACCTCATTTCGAAAGGCGTCTCATCAATGATACGCTCGCACGCTTCAAAGTCACAGTTACTTCTCGGCACTACAAAAGGCGTGTGACCGTCGAGACCTCCCGCCTACGCACTTGGTGATTCTATTGTCTTTCTAAAGGTTAAAGTGAAGCAATTAGCTACAGCGGGAAATCCAGTGAAAGGAAATTATAACGTGTTCCTCCGAAAAAATCCCTGGAATTTTTTTTTTATATATAATTAGCATCGATTTGATCTTTAAACACACAGACACCGGTGCTGTTACCGATTTATTCACCTGACAAATTTACTTCACCGTCCCCGTCATTGAGATTTGAACAAACAGACAAATTAATTCAATAGTTCGTACGGCGGGTCCTCGACTTCGGTCGATAGTTCCGTTCCTACAGTGCGACTAGAACTAGAACTATTTGCTGTAAGTAAGAACAGTTATAAAAGTACCTGTGTCACTCACCCAACGCTAACACAGTGGTGACATAATAATCTAGGACAACGGTGTCAAACATAAGGCCACGAGACCAGTGGTGACCAAACTTTTTTTTGGGGGGGACCCATATTTTAAAAGTCCCGAACCTTCGCAACCCAAGTCAACAGACATTCAATTATTATATTCGTAAACTCCTGGGAAACATGATGCGAAACGATCCCAAAAAAAACCAAAATCTCTTGTGACCCACCTGAGGGTCGCGACCCAGTCTTTGGGAAACAATGCGCTAGGAGGTTCAAGGTAAAACAGGGCCGCGACCCAGTCTTTGGGAAACAAGGCTCTAGTGGGTTCAAGGTTGATGAATTTTGAAGGTAAAACAGTGCAAACACTTCATGTAGGTGACATTTTGTCAAATTATATTTTAATATTTTCTAATATACTTCTTAGACTACTTTCAAAATCACAAGTTATTTTTTTTTTTGTCTCTCTTTTTTAATCACCGTTCTGGATCAGAGGAACTTGAATTAATTGCATTTTTTAAGTCGTTTTTCTTGTAGTTTTCTTTCTGCGGCTGTGATTCTCACTTACCTTAGTTTGTTGATACCACAAATTTCACCCCCCCCCAAAAAAACAAAAAACTGATGAACTACACAAAGAAAAGGCTCACGTTTGCACATGGAACGTTTTGAAGGGCATTAACTCCATACAGTGTTGAGGAAGACCATAACTAAGCTGGGGGGCGGGGGCAGAGGGGGAGTCGGGGGGGCAGAGTGAAGGGGGGGCTGTGATGAATAAGCCCAATTCTTGGCCTTCCTTTGCGGAGTACGGAATTCTTTTTGAAAAGCAAACTCCCTGAATGGCGTAAACGTCTTTGTGCATTTTTGCAAAAACCAGGGGCAGAGTGGAAAAAAGAAAAAAAAAAGAAAAAAAAAACGACGTTTATTTGTCGCCACAAAAGATTTCTAAAAATCAATGTCTTCATTTACGATGTGTGTTTGTCGCGCAGTGACTCTGTGGATGAATTAAATATACTGTATATTTCTGATACCCCCCCCCCCCCCCCCCCCCCCCCCCCCCCCCCCCCCCCCC
>NC_024307.1:698953-703199 GCF_000523025.1 Cynoglossus semilaevis | reverse complement strand
AGGAGGGGGGGGGAGACAGCTGTAAACAGGCGGCTCACACTGACTGGACCCAAAGTTTCATCAGAGTTTCTGCATTGGCCAATCACAGTTAAAGGGCCAGTGCAGAAAAAAAACATGTTTAAATTGATTTAAGTTTGTTTTAGGTTCAAACTACGGTACGCAGACCACATTTGGTACAGTAATGGTACATGGGGTAATTTGATTCCTAATACAGCTGTTATATGTGTGTGTGTGTGTGTGTGTGTGTGTGTGTGTGTTGCTGCTTCCTTTTATTACAGCAACGGCTGAGGAGATGTGGATGTGGAGAAGACTCTCCTCTCATCTTCAGGTTTTGCCTCAGCGTTGGTCAGACTCCACCTGCGACGTGACGCCGCGGCAGGATACGATGCTAACTTTTTAAAAAATTACTGCAGGATTTCCGACAAGTCGTGATTAATCACCATTAACTGTCATTAATTGTCATTAATAATCACAGCACTGCACACAACTGAATGTCACCTCTGCTTTTACCTCTAACACCACAGGCAGCAGGGGGCAGCAGTGTGTGGGTAACCTGGCAGCTGGTGGACTCGAACCTGAAACCTTCCAGACTCAAGTCCGCTTCCTTAACCACCAAGCCACCACTGCACCTTTACTAATTTAAACACGATTAATCAGAATTTATTCTGATTAATCGTGAGTAATCGCGATTAATCGCTATTAACCGTAACTCATCGAGATTAACGAATATTCTGAAAAAATGACAAAAAAAGTTTTTTCTGTTTTTCTGGATCAGACAGATCAACATCAACAGGTAGAGGTCACTGTTTCTCACCTGTTGGTATTTGTTATCTTTTCCAAATGATAAGATTATTAATGTGGACAAATGTCCATAAAAATGTCCACCAGTCAGAGTCAAAGTGTCTCTTCGTCGGTGTATTTCAGTCCTGACGGTTCCTCTCCCTCTCGTCTCCACCTCCTGTGTTTCCCTCCGTGCTGATCACCTGATCCTCCTCACCTGTGTCTCGTTGGCTCCGCCCCCTTCCTCCTATATAAACCTGCCACCTCCTCTGCTGTCTGTCAGTCTGTCTCTGCGTCCTCTGACCTGGACATGGTTTTCACATGGGTTTTTTTTTTTTTTTTATAAATTATTATTATTATTTAAAAACTACACTCTGATGTACTAGTGCTGTACTTTGGTCCTTAGAATGCTGCCTCCTACAGGTCATTAAGATCTTGTCTTTTTTTTTGTTCTGTCTGTTGATGTCGTCCACTCTCTTCATGTTAATGTGATGTTAAACTGTGACTCCTTCAAACCTCGGCTGCTGCAAAACTAACAAGGAGTTTTGTTTTTTTTTTACTTTTTCTTAACTGATAAAATATCCTACAATTTTTTTAACTACTCGATTGTTTATCTTTAACACCTGAAAGCATCAGTTAAAAACCCAATCTTCAGAAACACCAAGCCAAAGTGTGGGATTCAAACCTGCGATTTGCTGATGAGAAGCCAGTAGGCCACAGAGTGCCTTCAAAAGTAAATGAAAATATACAAAAAAAAAGTACTTAATTTGGGGAATTAATTCAATCAAGGCAACTCATTAAATAAAACCACTTGTGAAAAGTAAAAATAAGAACAAAACAAAAAAAAAAATCAAAAGTAAAAAGTGTTGAGCATTGACTTCGACTTGAACCTCTTGACGTTTCTGTGAAAACCAAAAGTTAACAAACTAATTTTTTTTTTTACAAGTGACTTTGTGTGAGAGGCAGTTAAAAAAAAAAAAACTACCCAGAAGGCTTTGCAGATGAACAGTTCACCTGCCTGTGCTGCTAGTTAATAACAGCATTGAATCAGTAAATAAAGGCTCAGGTTACGCAGTCAGGGCTCTGTTGATTCAAGCCGAGCATTAGCATTTCTACTCCATGCTAATGGCTGACCCTGTATTCCCCCGGCGGGGACTAGCGAGCGCGTCGACTCCCAGATAACAGCGCGTGTTAATGACGGGGAGTCCAAACAATCCCCCCCGCCCCCCCCGCTGTTCCTTGGGCTAATCTGCTGTGATCACCTTCGCTAACATCTCTATTATCAACAGATTTCAGCCGTCGACGGGGAATTACGTTAATGCCACTTCCTGTGACCCCCGGCCGCTCCCGGCGCGGACGAACACGCGTACGTTTGTTAACGCGCTGTCTCCCTGTGGGGGGCAGAGCGAATGGAAAAGCTTTCGCAAATGTGAAGATTTGTAAATGGGGGAAAAAAAAAAAAAAAAAAAAATCTGCTAGCCTTACGCCGTGTTGTCTTCATTTCACGTGGGGAACGGAGGCGACTCGGCGGCCCAGCGATCGGCGCGGCCTCGTGTGGAAGACACGGCCGCAACTCCCTCAGATCATTTAGTGTTATTTGTGCATTCGGGGAAAAGATGCAGAGCAGGAAATCCGTGGATGTGTGGCGGGCGGGCGCAGACACGTCTCTAGTGGCTGTGAGAGAGCGCACCATGAATAAATTTAGCTGCGTCCCCCGGAGATTGCCTTCAATCACGAAGCATAAGGTGTCAATGCTGCGCCCTGTGTGCATGGAGCACCAAATTACCCTCCAGCAGATGAGCTGAGCTGGGTCTAACCGGGGGAGGGGGCACGGGCGGGCGAGGAAGAGAGAGGACGGTTTACTAATTAGTCAGAACCACGTTCACAACCAACTTGGGCTGCTACTGCATTTGGGTCACAGCCTAAAGTAGAAACCAGGGTCCGAGTGAGTGGCCGTCTGATCAGGACTAACAGAAAAGTCCACGTACGGCCCGATATACACGTCAAGTGGGCCGGACCAGTACCATCATAACATAATTTACGGTAAATAACATTAAGTCCATGATTGTTTGTCCTCTTTAGTTTTTCCTTCAAATAAGAACAAGTTCAATTTGAAAAAACATCACCAACATGAAGTGTTTTTGTTTTGTTTTTTATCCGGGCCGGATTGAACCCCCTAAGGGGCCGATTTTGGTCCACGGGCCGTATGTTTGACACCCCTGAATTGTATTATTCGCCTGAGAAACTACATTTTTGTTATTTTATTCTTAAAGAGTTACGTAATCGCAATAGTAAGAGACGGACCTGGACTGCAGGCAGGTCAGTCACACACTGAGCATGTGCGTGTAACGCTACATTTTAAGTGTAGAAAAAAAGTTCAAAACACGACATCGTTCTGTGTCATCCAATCAGCAACGAGTTAATTCCATTTTCTTTTTTTTTTTTTTTTTTTTGAAGTTAAGCAGAGACGTTTGTGAACAATGGAGGAAACGTTTATTGTCGCTACGTTTCATCGGGACCGGAATAAAAAAAGAAGAAGCAATGGCCAAAGTTAGCCAGGAGGTGGAGCTCTCTATTAAGTTGCAAAACCATATGTAGCTAGTTTTGTGGCTAGCGATGATCCAAAAATGATCAAGAGGCAAGACACGGGCGTTTGAAGTGCTTGTTTGTTTGTTTGTTTTTTCGCAACTATCGCATTTGGTACGTAAACGTAACATAGCCTTTTTAAAACGAACTTTGCTCACTTGCTGACAAATCAATGAAATTTCCGTTTCGTTTGTACTTCCTCCTCGTAGTATTAGCCGTACACAGCTATAACTCTGAGATCTTAACAACCAGAAGTAAAAAAAATGCTAAAAATTTCGTTGTCGTTAAAAGTTCACATCCGTGACTTTTTCCTTTTGATTCGTGCGACTGAACTATTTTTGACCAAAAACCAGTTTATTAATGTATTTTTTTGATTGTTTGACATGATCTATTTTTCCAAAACCCTTTTCCTGCTGTGAAAACAACCGACGCCTCATTAAAACTGACCAAAACCCGCTGACGCTAATGCGGCGTCGGTAAAACCCGCAACATTCAACACAACCTCGAACATCAACACGACAATTTACACGTGCACATTTCCATGCATCTAAAAGCCGCGGTCCATTTCCCTGTGCAGTTGATTAACTCAACAAAGACATAACAAGGGCATTAAAGCCGCTGTTTACCGCCGTATATATAATTCTGCTATTAACGGAGGCAGAAACCATGTGTTTGGGTAATAGCTGGTAATGATTCTGCCTCCAGGATGAGTTTCCTCCAACACGGGGTTAAAGAATCACAGTCTCGTCAATTACATTAAACAGGTCACTGAAATTGATTTACTGTCTAAGGAATGTGTTTGGGTTTTTTTTTTTGTTTTTTTTTTTTCCCCTGCCGGGATTCGGCCCCCGCTCCCGGCCTGGGGGGGGTGTCTCCGCCC
>NC_024307.1:698406-698666 GCF_000523025.1 Cynoglossus semilaevis | reverse complement strand
GTGTTTTGTTGTTTGAGGATTGTTTGTGGGTTTTTTTTTTTTTTTTTTTTCCCTGCCGGGATTCGGCTCCGGCTCCGGCTCTGTGGTGGCATTCCGCTCACATAATCAGGGATGAGCCGCGCCCGTCACCAATCTACTACTTGGTCCCACAGGGAGAACTGACTTGCAACTGGAAAAACCTGCATGAATACTAATTCGCCTACTTGGCTGTAACAGCTTTTGCAAAGCAATCTCACAGGAATTTGCCGAATGTGATACCG
>NC_024307.1:696938-698326 GCF_000523025.1 Cynoglossus semilaevis | reverse complement strand
GGGGGGGAGCGGGGGGCGAAGAGAGGACCAGGGGAATCGCTCTGGGCCGAGACTTAAATGTGGTTAATTATAATGTGATTTTAAAGATTGTCCGACAGAAATCGGAACGTCTGAGGTCGGAGCTGCACTTTTTTCTTCTTCTTACAATTAGCCCGTTTTTGTTGCCCTTAGGGACGTCCGATATTATCGCTCCGATATTAGCATAATTATGTAATCTATAAGAATCATTATCTTCTTTTTTTTCCGATAATGACAATCCGATAACGTTGGGTCCTGAGACGTTAACCGAAGTCTTGGGGTAAAACAGCTACATATATCGTTTGATATCGGAATCAAAAATAATAAAAAAGTTAATATCGGACATCCCTAGTTGCCCTTTCTTAGTTGCCGCGTAAGTCAACAACCTTCAAAAAAAACAAAAAGAGAATTTTCAATTTGACAAAGTTGACGTCACCACAGAAGGCGCTCTTGCGCTGGGATGAAACAAACGTTTTGGGACTCAGGTTAAAATGAGTTTCAAAATTTGACTGTCGGGCAAAACAGACATAAGGCTAACTCGTAAACAGCCACCGATTTCCACAGTGAGGTCATTTGGTCTGTTTTCGCGATTTTGAGTCGAGGATTCAGAAATAACTTTACCACGATGTCTGTAAAAATGGGGTAAAAATGTAGTTTTGTTCAACATGTGTTCTCAAGCACAGTTTACTTTCTCTGACCTGTAGGTGGTGCCAAATATACAAACAAATCCTGCCAGGTGGCAAAAAAAAAAAACAGGTTAGCGCACACACACCGAGTGTTTCGATGTTAGCTGTCGTTGTTTCTGTCGAGTTTGATGTTTTCAAATAACATGTTATTTATAATATACAAATATTATTTGTAATAATTTAATCGCAGATACAGAGGATTAGGATAAACACGTCAAGATATAGAAGTAACGTTTATTTTAATGAATCCAAAAAAAAAAAAAACTAAACATAAAACACCAGAAACACCAGATTTATATATATTACCATTTGTAATATATAAAAATATATGTATGTATAAATATATGTATGTATAAGTGTGTGTACATATACTGTATCTACATATACATGTATATATATATATACATATGTATGTGATTGTATATGTGTATATATTAATTTAATATTTTGATTTTACATTGAATCCTCATTTTCCATTCCTCCCCCTCGACTTATCTGTGGCTCCTGCTGTGGACTGCGTATGATTGGCTCCTCGTATCAGCCCAGACCCGTGCGCGGTGTCAGCCATTGTTCACTACTATATGGGAAAATATAGTCTTTCAATCAGGAGATCAAAGCCCGGCGGACCTGCCAGGGAAATACATACAGACGTGGTATCCAGCTGCAGGAGTGTCCAACGCCGGG
>NC_024307.1:696629-696920 GCF_000523025.1 Cynoglossus semilaevis | reverse complement strand
GGTTTTGGGTCTCGGCGCTGAACGCATTTTCACTTAGCCCTTTGTGTCGCACAATCTCACCTGGTCTCTGGAGTGGGGGCAAAGGGGATCGAACCTCTGCGCCCCGACCGTGGAGAGACAGTCTTCCTCTGTAACACACCACATTCATGTGCAAATCACCGCCCGACCCATTGTTCGCCCCACAGTGCTTTGGGATACTTGCTGAATCAGGCAATAGGTAATGGCAGCGCTGCAGATATTCTCCATATGGGGGAGAGGAGAGGGGAGAGAAGAAGAAGAAGAAGGGGGAGA
>NC_024307.1:670996-676905 GCF_000523025.1 Cynoglossus semilaevis | reverse complement strand
GAGGTCCTCCACCTGTTTTTGTGCCGAAAATCGATTGGTTTTCCATGAACTAGTCACCAGCAGAAATGGACAACGGCTTCGTTTTTACAGTGTTTTAGACACAAGTTGTGGGTTCCATGTAGCGGTTAGCACGCCTGCCTGAGGCAGAGAGTTCTGGGTTCGATTCCCAGAGGAACCACATGCTTGATTGTTAATCGTCCTTTCTTAAGTCGCCTTGGATGCTTGGATGCTCTGCTTAAATGCATAAATGTAGGAGGTGGAGATGTTGTGGATGTGGTGAAAGAAGAGATGAAGACGGTTGCAGTCAAAGCTGAAGGGGCAGGAGAAGGGATGAGATGGAGGCAGATGATCCATTGTAGTGCCCCCTGCAGGAAACAGCTGAAATACAAAAGGGTCTATAGTTGAACTCAGCCAAGCTGAAGGTTCAAACACTGACCGATGATGACAGGCCCCCGCTGAAGTTCTGCAGATAGAATTTGAACCTACGTCATTTCATTCATTTCGACCCGGTAACGGATAAGTGGATGAAAATGGATGGATAGAAATTTTTTCAAAAAAAAACTTCTTCTAAAATTTTTTCAAAAAAATGTTTTTCTTTTTTTTTCAAAAAATGTTGAAAAATTTTTTTTTTCGAAATTTTTTTTTTCGAAAAAATTTTTTCGAAATTTTTTTTTCAAAAAACATTTTCGAAATTTTTTTTTTTTGAAAATTTTTTTTTTCGAAAATATTTTTTCTAAAAATGTTTTGAAAAAATCTTTTTTTCTAAAATTCTTTCAAAAAAATTTTTTTTCTAAAATGTATGCAAGTGGCGCTTTGGCCCAGAGCCAATGTCTCTGTCATTGGTGTGGAACCCCAGGGTTCACCTCCTGGGCAAGATCGAATCCCGGTTAGGGCGGTTGGTACCTTCCAGTGGACTCACCCTCCGCAGGAAGGTTTAGGTATGGAGCAATGTGATGTGGGTGGCGACTGCTGCACTGCGACCCGGTAACGAGTAAGCGGACGAAAATGGATGGATGGAAATTTTTTCAAAAAAAAATTTTTTCAAAAAAAATTTTTTTCTAAAGTTTTTTCAAAAAAAATCTTTTTCTAAAATTTTTTCAAAAAAATTTTTTTTCTAAAATTTTTTCAAAAACATTTTTTTATTTTTTGAAAAAAGATTTTTTCAAAAAAAAGTTTGCAAAAAAAATTTTTGAAAACTTTTTTTTCTAAATTTTTTTTTTTTTTTAATTTTATTTTCAAAAATTATTTTGAAAAAATCGTTTTTTCTAAAATTATTTTGAAAAAATCGTTTTTTCTAAAATTCTTTCAAAAAAATTTTTTTTCTAAAATTTTTTCAAGTGGCACTTTGGCCCAGAGGCAATGTCTATGTCATTGGTGTGGAACCCCAGGGTTCACGTCCTGGGCAAGTTTGAATCTCGGTTAGGGTGGTTGGTACCTTCCAGTGGACTCACCACCCGCAGGAAGGTTTGGGGGGTTGGTACGGTGCAATATGATGTGGGTGGCGACTGCTGCCCCTGCAACCCAGTAACGGATAAGCGGATGAAAATGGATGGATGGAAATTTTTTCAAAAAAAGATTTTTTCATAAATGTTTTTTATCTAAAATATTTTGCAATGTGATGTGGGTGGCGACTGCTGCACTGCGACCCGGTAACGAGTAAGCGGACGAAAATGGATGGATGGAAATTTTTTCAAAAAAAAATTTTTTCAAAAAAAATTTTTTTCTAAAGTTTTTTCAAAAAAAATCTTTTTCTAAAATTTTTTCAAAAAAATTTTTTTTCTAAAATTTTTTCAAAAACATTTTTTTATTTTTTGAAAAAAGATTTTTTCAAAAAATGTTGAAAAAATTGTTTTTTGAAAAAATTTTTTTTTGAAGTTTTTTTTTTAAAAAGTTTTTTTCGAAAATTTTTTTGAAAAAGTCTTTTTTTTTGAAATTCTTTAAAAAAAAAAGTTTTTCTAAAATTTATTCAAGTGGCACTTTGGCCCAGAGCCATTGTCTCTGTCATTGGTGTGGAACCCCAGGGTTCACCTCCTGGGCAAGTTTGAATCTCGGTTAGGGCGGTTGGTACCTTCCAGTGGACTCACCACCCGCAGGAAGGTTTAGGTACGGTGCAGTGTGATCTGGGTGGAGACTGCTGCCCCTGCGACCCGGTAACGGATAAGCGGATGAAAATGGATGGATGGAAATTTTTTCAAAAAAAAATTTTTTCAAAAAAAATTTTTTTCTAAAGTTTTTTCAAAAAAAATCTTTTTCTAAAATTTTTTCAAAAAAATTTTTTTTCTAAAATTTTTTCAAAAACATTTTTTTATTTTTTGAAAAAAGATTTTTTCAAAAAATGGTGAAAAAATTGTTTTTTGAAAAAATTTTTTTTTGAAGTTTTTTTTTTTAAAAAGTTTTTTTCGAAAATTTTTTTTTTCGAAAATTTTTTTGAAAAAGTCTTTTTTTCTGAAATTCTTTAAAAAAAAAAGTTTTTCTAAAATTTATTCAAGTGGCACTTTGGCCCAGAGCCAGAGTCTCTGTCATTGGTGTGGAACCCCAGGGTTCACCTCCTGGGCAAGTTTGAATCTCGGTTAGGGCGGTTGATACCTTCCAGCGGACTCACCACCCACAGGGAGGTTCAGGGAAATGGATGGATATATATTTATATATTTCGTTTTTAATTAATTGCTCATCATCTACCAGCACTCCTTTTGCGATCTACTGGTAGATCCTAATCTACTTTTTGGGCTCCTTGGTTCTAAACCAAATCTTTATTATGAAAAGGAAAAAAAAAAAATTCCGATGTAACGGTGTGTTCGATTGAATTATTAATGAGAAAAATGTTTTTTTTTTTTATTAATTGCACGTCGTCCAAACAAATTTAATTGATTTTTTTTCGTGATTCCTGTGAAGTGAATGAGTTAATCTGCAGCTCAGTCGTTTGGAACGAAGACGACGTGGAACGCGGTTTGATTGAGCTGTGAAACTGAATGGATTGTTTTTGTCTCCAGACTCAAGGACGGCATCACTAATCCCAACCAGAGTAAACATCTCACTAACACGTCGGCTGATTGGGGGAAAAGATTGTTTAACTCTCTATAATGGTGCACTGATGTCTTTGAAAAAGCCTTTTGTCTGGTGAACACACACACACACACACACACACACACACACACACTACAGCTGAAGAGTGAATTCGTATTTAATTGAGGCAGAAGATCAAAATGACCTCGCTTTAAATTATAACTCACTGACAAAAATAAAGGTCGGAAAAATGGGAGGAGAGAAGAGCGCCCCCTCTGGAGCAAACAAAAATGTTACTTTGTGATCGTTGGTGTCTTTGACTTACTGTCACTTCCTGTTATTCACACGTCACGTCACTTAGCGTTATCGGGATGTGCGATAATATCGGCCGACCGATATTATCGGCCCGATGTTAGCATAATTATGTAATATCTGTAAGAATCGTTATCGGTTTTTCCTCTGGTAATGAAACCAGATGCAATACCTGAGTTTTGCCAAATACTGTGTGTGCCCTAAAAATAGTTTTGGGGAAAAACGGCTGTATATTAGAGTGAAAGTCACTAGATGGCACTATTGCAGCTCGTTTAATTAATGTCATACTCATACGGTGATTTTTACAGATAAATAAATAAATATCACCTATATTGGTATCGGCTGATATCGGAATCGGAAATTTAATATTTTGACAATATCGGCATGTCGGATATCGGCAACAAGTTAAAATCGGACATCGCTAATTTCAACCGATCACTAGTGGTTTTGAATGCGTATGTATGTGTATATATGTGTGTGTGGGTGTACTGATTGTTTAATGTGTATATATGTGTGTATATATATTTGTGTGATTATTTATATATGGGTGTACTGATTGTTTATGCATGCATGTATATATGTAAATATATATGTATGTATGTATGTAGCTAAACTGCAATTGAATGTGAAAATATTCTCATGGAATCGTCGTCACAAATCAACGTATCGTCATGTAAAAAATCAACGCTGTATATTCCTGTATAAAATACACAGAGAAAACAGGAAGTGATTCTTTTTAAACACAATAAGAGCGCCCCCTTCAGAGGTCGTGCTCATTTGCATGAGAAAGAAAATCATTGTTCGTCTGACATTGTTAGTCACCGATGTTTCGGGTTCCTTGTCCTGATCATTTTTTATTTTCATCTGAAAAGGAAACGCGTTCGCAGTCACGCCGCCTCTGCCCGCTGGCTTCACCACGTGCGAATGGGAACGATTTGAATATTCCTCTCGGACCGCCGCGTTATTGTGGCGATCAAGGACGGCGGAGTCTGTGTTTGTGACACCGTGACGTTTTATACAGAGACCTAGCCTTGAGTTCCTCACTTTACAGAGACGTACAAGAAACACGAGTCCACACCCCTGGATATTCCCTATTCCAGCGTCACTCCAGTTGGAACGTTCCGGAAGTTTTCTGAGGTCGTGGATAATGGAGCTAATTGCAACGTGGATGTAAATGTAATGAGTACCTCCTACGTTTTGATGAACAGAATATACGTGTCATCAGAACGCCTGATTTCATGACATCATGAAATGTTTACGCGTCGTTTACCGTTCATCAAGTACGGCTGTCAATCAAGTAACAGTCTTTATCCGATTAATCAAAAGCTAGCTTTGCAACGTAATTAATCATAATTAGCCATGGTTAATCTAGATCATACGTGTCAAACTCAAGGCCCGGGGGCCAAATGCAGCCCGCCAAGCCGTTTTGTGTGGCCCGTGGGAGCTTAAAAACCTTCATGCAGTAGAGTTTCTTAACCTAATTTTTACTTTAATTAGTAAAAATTAAGTACATTTTTTCATTGTGTACCGCTGCGGCCCGGTACCAAATGATCTATGGACTGGTACTGGTCCGTGGACCGAGGGTTGGGGACCACTGGTCTATACGGTCGTCCAACAACCGGCCCTTCAAGGGGAACTGTATTGATAATGTGGCCCCTGGTGAAAATGAGTTTGACACCCCTGATCTAGATGTATTCCTCACATATGACAAAAACTATTTTTCTATATATTGATGTATATATTTTTATATATATGTTGCTGGAAGAGAAAGACCAAACAATGATTCATTTAATCACAAAAACTCTGATTGATCAATATCAATCAGCCTTTGTTCATATGACTAATTGTTTTTTTTGTTGCCCCTCAAAGGGCGGTTCATCCCCAACTTTGGTGTCAGGCCGGGGCCACGGACCAGAGGTTGAAGCCTCCGGTTGCTTCATGAAACCAAACTCTTTCCAACAGCTTGTCCAAATAACGACGCGTGTATCGACGGAGTATCAGAGCAGAGTTTCCCAAAACTTCACAGACCTTCGCGACACAAGTCAACAGACATTATTCGTAAACTCCTGGGAAACGTGATGAGAGACGACCCAAAAAAAAAAAAAAAGCGACCCACCTGAGGGTCACGACCCAGTCTTTGAGAAACAAGACTGCATTAGAGCAACGGTTAGTGGACGGAAGGTGGAATTATGGGATGTCAGATTCTCAAAATCATCGTCGCACTTCATCGTACACACACTTGGACTAAACGTTGTCAACATAGTTTTACAAACGTGAAATAAAAATGGAAAAAAAAAAACCCTAAATATTACTGTGTTGGTACACATCCGCCGAATAATACTCCACTTTTCAACCGTGAGTTACTGTATCTGTCACACACAAGTGTCTGTTGACACGCTCCTTAACATGGACATTATGTTAGGGAGCCTTTTAGCAAACTCCACGCCGTCCTGCCACCGTCCCCGCCGTGCGCCGGGTCAGGGCCGTCTGAAGCCATTACTGCTAATGAACGTGGAGTCCTACTTTAAAGGGTTCAGGCGTGTGAAGTCACCTGCAGCTGACTAATGGAATCCATGCTGGGGGGTGGAGACAGC
>NC_024307.1:665307-670855 GCF_000523025.1 Cynoglossus semilaevis | reverse complement strand
TCGCTGCCTTTTCGTAGTAATTATTATTTCAGGATCACTCACGATTGGTGGAAACAGACGCGTCGTACGTAGAGACGTCATGTTATCGTTTTAGAAGTTTAATAACGAAAACACATCACAGCCAATCATTGGAACTCTTTTCCATCTAAACCAGTTTACACAGTTTTGATCTAGCGCCACCTGTATTTATTTATTTTTTTATATTCACCAAAACTGGAAATTTTCAAATATTTTCCGAAATATATTTTACCATATATACTCTGTATATATACATACTCTCTGAGCTAACTCTGTTAGCTTTCCATAAGCTACAGTCTGATAACTCTGAACCAGTGGTTCTCAAAGTAGGGGGCGCTGAGGTACTGCAGGACAAATTAATGTTTTTAAATTTGTAATTTTTTATATTTTCCAGTGCTAAAAATGTACTATTTTAATTCTATTGGTTTTTTTGGGGGGCATGGGGGGGCTGAGTGGGTTGACAGGTGTTTGACAACACCCCTATCTACAGAAGGGGGGCGCTTCAGAAAAGCTTTAGTAACTATAATGCCATAATTATAATTTTCGATTCTTTGTATGAAACTTTGGTCATTTTGTTTGGAAAACCCATGTAATTAGATACAAATAATTAATATTAGCAATTAGCTAACCTTTAGCTTACGTATTTTGATGATTCCTAACACAGCGGTCCCTGACCTTTACTGTAACAAGGACCGTTCGGCCGCTACCAGCTGTTACTGTGGACCAATAATATCGCACCATCGTTGACGGATCATTACGTTTTCAAAATAAACAATTTTTCAGTCTTTCTTCTGTTCGTATCAGAGTCTGAATGACCTTTGACCTGTTGTTTTGAAACATTGACAGATTATCTTTGAATGAAAACAACAAATTAATTTGACTGGATTACTTTGAAATGAAGTACATTAGTAAAATCTGAAGTACATTTTTTCTACTGTGTCCAACGGTGGACCGGTACCAAATGTCTTACGGACCAGCACCGGTCCCTAGACCGGGGGTTGGGGACCCCCGTACTAAAATATGTGTGACTAGTGAAATTATTATTCATAGCAACAGTGGTGTGAGTTTAGGTTCAGAGTTTTAGGTTTTATCAACCATCAACACCACGACATTTATGGGAGCCAATGATAATGTCAGACTTTTTTTTTTTTATTCACATTACCGTGAGCCCCGCTGCTAATTTCTGACCCCGGTCTCGGTGTAGTGCCTGCCATCTGACACTCACAACGGGGAAACTGTGGCGTCGACAAGGAGACATATCACTGTATTTTTAACACACGCCGGCAGAAACGAGCTGTGGAAATAAACGCGCGGGGCGGCAGATGATGGCCGCGGGCTAACCGAGTGATCCGAGTCTGTTGGCGGCGCAGCGCTCTGTGCCCTCGGAGATGGGCCTCTTCAGTAGGTTTACGGGTCACACGGCAGCAGGCAGAGTGGCCATTGTGCTTTGTCATTTCACAGGTGACTCACATCACTACACTCAAGCATGCCGGCGGCAGAGCACTCGGAGACGCCGGCTGCATTCAAAATGCATGATTTCCAGCCCAGTGCAAACAAATCGCTTTAAAAGATCAGTTTAATCTATTTGGAGCTGTTATTACGAGCCGGGAGAGTTGTTCAGATAAAGAGACTGAAGCAGGGTTAACATCAGTGCGTTGGACAACTCTTCACACACTTTAACCAATGAGAGAGCCGGCAACTTTATTGTTTTTTTTTTTTTACGATACAGGGTGAATATGATGATTAAAAAAAAAACAACAAAAAAAAAAAACACCAACATCAGCAGCAGACGTCCTTTTTCCACATGGTAACACATGACAAAAAAAAACAAAATCTGAATGTTCGTATCAGTCGTAGAAGTCGTCGGATTCGTCGTTGTTTGCGTTGAACGCCGAAGGTCGTAAGGCGGCTTCGATCTCTGCGTTGCTGTCATCTGACTCCCCCCACAGGTCTGAACAGGAAGTTAACAATAAAAAGAGATTAATAAAAACAAATAATACGAACTGCTCACTGCTGCCACCTTGAATTCGAGCTCAACCAGAGAATTACATTATAGTGTACATTAATGGTTTATATATATATATATATAATAATAAGATACTATTGATATAATGATGGGAAAAATGCCAAATATTTCTCACATTTTTATTTTTTTGTAAGCAACAGAAGAAATTTGGAATCAGTAAAAATCGGTATCGGTTCTTTAGACATTTACTAAAAAAAATCATATTATTATTATTTTATATAATTTATATTTTTATGCAAGAGTTTTTGCAAGAATAACGAGTACAGGAAGCTAACACTGGCAATGCTGATGCTAACATCTGGTTAGCTTGGAAATACTCTGTCTGAAAGTTGGGTTTTTAGTACTTCATTCCAGGTACTTTATCTTGAAGGTTTTTGAACTGAAGAAAGAAACTGTGACTGTGAAAATATTACACAATTACTTTTTTTTTTTTTTTTGCCGACGATTACTTTACTTTTGTATATGCTGTCAATAGAAGAAATAAAGAATCAGTAAAAGAAACGAAGAAATCATATAATTATTTTTATATATCATTTATATTTTTTATATTTTATCCCTCCATGTCTTTAAACTTAGAGTTTTTAAAGTTTTTTGTTCCAGACAGATCTCAATGTCTTTACACTTCAAAATGTTTAAATAACAATACTTTTTTTTTCTAACGATGATTTTCATCTTTTTTTGTTTTTTTTTTACCACAATGTTTTTCACTCACTATTCAAAAATTCAACCTTAGCTTTAATTAGAAGATAAAGGAAACTCCTGCTAACGCACATCACTGGCTCTGAAGGTCTTCGCTGCTAAAGCTAATCATTTCCACTGTTTAATCTTTGTTTTTCTGACACATAAACAGGCGCTCGCCGGGACGCCACGCTTCCTCATCATATTATCTATAAGCCTTTAATAATTTAGCCCCAACATCCTTGAGCCTTTGTCTCAGCTGCGATGGCTAATGTAGGGACTGAGTATTTCAGGCATTCACCAGGGTGCGCTAGAGCTGGGTGAAAAAAAAACAAAAAAAACAAAAAACAAAAACAAACAAAAAAAAAAACCAAACCATCAATCGAAGCTTTCAGAATGTGTCTTCAAGGTCAGCTCTTCCACGTACACTTCTTCAAAAGGCCGAGCTGTATTTAGCGATATTTTTCATCAAACCACCAGCGCACTTGTGGAGTTCAAAATCCACAATAACTTCATATTTGTGAATGCATGTGATTAACCTCTGGTCTCAACCCGCGTCTTCAGAAGCTTCTGGAACCACGTTTTCCTACTCACCTTTTGACTGTACGGCAGAATGAGCCTGTGAGTTGGTCTTTTCTCTCCTGTCAACACACACAGGCACAAATTAGCCTCGTCAAGATGTATATGAACGGTGGCGCCCCCCCTTCACCCCCCCCGAGATACCGCTTTAATCGGTTCCACAGCAGCACTCGTATCTCGATCGAATTTTCCTCCATTAAAAAATAACTAAAAACCAAGTAATTCGTTCCAGCTTTTCCAGAAATATAAACATCAAAAACATGGATGTGAACAAATAATAATAATAATTAAGAAAACATTTTATATTATTGTTATAAAAATTGGTAAAATAACCCAGAGAGGGAAAATGAGGGAGACAGCGCCACAGTGTGTCGAGTTGAAAAATGGAGCTGGGTTGATCCACTGGTAACTTGGTCTGTGTTTCCACTTCCTGTCTGGTCAGTGTCATCACACTCACCTGTGTCTTAGTGATTAGTCTCACTGGTGCCACCTGGTGCCCAGGGTGTATATACCTCCCTCCCTCACCTCCATGTTACAAACAGAACTCCATTCCTTGTCCTGTTTCGTTAATTCGTACTTTGTGAATAAACCTGCTCTCCTGGTATCGCACATATAGGGATGTAACGATACGATCAACTCACGATACGATATGATTCACGATTTTTTGTTCACGATACAGTTTTTTTTTGTTTAAGCCAAATGAGCTCCAGACCAAACTGTGACCAAATCCACTGACCTCCTCTCTTTGTCAGAATTGGGTCAAATCCCATCACTAACTGACATGGTCTGTGAACCTCACCAACTGACATGGTCTGTGAACCTCACCAACTGACATGGTCTTTGAACCTCACCAACTGACATGGTCTGTGAACCTCATCAACTGACATGGTCTGTGAACCTCAAAAACTGACATGGTCTGTGAACCTCACCTGACATTTCTTTCCAGAAACACTGGAACATCTCCATTGATCTGCTCTGGTTAAACTGGTCAAACTGGTCTGGTCTGGTTGACCTGGTTAACTGTCAATATATGAAACAACAACAACAGAAGAAGAAGAGAAAAAACAGGAAGTGGAAAGAGTTCCACTGGAGAACACTGTTGGTGTCTGTGGAATCAGTTCTTCCCACGTTCTGTTTCAACACCTGAACGTCTCTCAGCCTACGTAGAGACCTGATGTCTGGGTTTGATAGTGGGTCACTACCAACGTTTTTAGACGCATACTGCCACCTACTGGACTGGAGTGTGTAGTGTCAGGGTATGACCAGTGACGTACAGCGACGTACTCCTTAGACCTTGATCGATGCAAATTGTCACACATTTGTATCGATTTTTTCTAATCGATTCACGATGCACCGTCCTGTCGCTAGATCTGATAGAAAAACTTCCCACAGCGTGGCGGGTGAGGAGCGGCGAGGGCAGAGACGAGAACTTTCTTGACTCCTGTTCTAATTCAACTTCCACAAGGCCGCCTTTATCCCACCGCAGCCCAAAGACAGGGTTGCCAGGTTCCCATAGCTCGGCCGATATCACTATGTAAATGTGTGCCCTCTGAAAAGGCTTTGATCTACTTCAATGCATATGCAATAAGCCCCCCCCCGCCCCCCCCGCTCCAATTTTAAAGGCCTCCTCTTTAATTTACATCATCACAGAGCCCATTCACCAGCCACCACAATATATCCTCACCATCGTCTCCCAGGTTAACGTACACGTCCATATGGCTTATTTGTTTGGCTCGTATACATCGGCGTTGACGCTGAAGCTTTTCTTTGAAAAAAAAAAAAAAAATAAGATGCAGAAATTTAAGCAGATGAGCCTGAAGGACAAACAGCAGCGGGGTGTGTTCCTCCATCTGCATCAATTCAAACCCATGACCTCTGTGATTGTCATCCTCTCCTTCAGCCTCATCTCCTCGGCTGAGTCTTGGCACATGTGACTGTACGTCGAGGATAAGGAGTAAATTACTCTGGCCGTGTTCCCGCAGCCGTCTTCTAAACTATATATTGCTGCTGCGCGCCACTTGAAGCAAAATGAGGCAGAAGAGATGCACCGCCCCCTCCTGACTGCAGGCAGATTGTTTCCAGCTACAGGAAATATATACCAAACCGCCCGCGATACGTGCACATTTAAATACAAATGTACGCCGGGACACGTCGAGAGCAAATCCCGCACGGACGTCGCTCGTTCAGCTCAACGGGGCAACAACGTGGTTACAAAAAAAAAATGTGAGGGCTGAGCTGGTGAGACAG
>NC_024307.1:661178-665168 GCF_000523025.1 Cynoglossus semilaevis | reverse complement strand
GAAGAAGAAGAAGAAGAAGAAGAGGAAGAAGAAGAAGAAGAAGAAGAAGAAGAGGAAGAAGAGGAAGAAGAAGAAGAAGAAGAAGAAGAAGAAGAAGAAGAGTCATTTTAATGACAGGTCTCTTAACGACTGGTTGATTAAAATGAAGAAAGAAATGTATTTTAAAAAAATATATAATTATACATTTTATATATATTTTTAATAGTTAAATGACAAATATTAGTGGAAAAAGGACAGAATTAACTCCATCTACTGGAGGCTAATGTTCTGCATTAGTTCCTTCAAACTGAAGGTGCGTTCATGGTCAATGACCAAGAGAAAATAAATACATGAATAAATGTCACTTTTTATTCTGACTGGATTCATTTTTCAAGATGAGCCAAAGAATAAAATAAAATTAAAAAAACCTTTTAACATATTAGTGAAAAAAGTTGAAAATGCGACATAATTGTGGAATATTTGCGAGACAACTGTGTTGACGTTAGTCAAGCTAGCTACAAATCTGTTCTATTTCAGACTCCAACACATGCAGACGTGAGTTCCTGTTTAAATGTTTTTAAAAAGAGAAAACTTTTTATTTTAAATGTCAACGTGCTGATTTATTCTGCAGTTGCAAAGGCTGACCACTGTATGGCAGTGTTGGGTGATTCTCAGGCGTCCACTGTAGAGGCTTATATGCAACACTGCCATCAAAACCTATTCTTATCATAGAAAATGACATTTTCATAGCTGTCCACTGTAGTGACCGTCATGCATGAAAGGGTTAATGATTAATCGTGGCTATAATTAATTACAAGTGTGGTCAATCTTGGTTAATAGGGTAAGAGAAAATATCAATACCTGAAATATTGCGATATTTTCTTTTACAAATACCATTTGACTACAGTTAAATTGTTTAAAAAACATCCACTATATATATATCACCGTGCCTATAGTATCGCAGTATATCACAATATATTGTATTTTAACCCCTGTATTGTGATACGTATCGTATCGGCAGATTATTGCCGATACACAGCCCAAGTCACGATAAATGACACAGTTTTACCATAGCTACATCTTTAAGGGTAATATACATATCCATTAACATTTTTATTTATGTACAGAAAACTAGGGGGCGCTCAAATGAATCCCTGTCGCTGCCACAGATTCTCCGACAGAAGACAGAACATTCTGATGAATATAAACATGAAGGAAAATGGCAGTTATTTTTTCAGCTGAATAAAAGATAAAGTGAACGCACTGATGCTAAACCACCACCAGGAGTGCTGCCATTTACACACACACACAAACACACAAAATACTGCAATAATCTGATACGATTACTTCCTCTCCTTTGCCACAATAATAGCTGTTAGGGAGGGTAAATTGGGCTGTTCTTTTCTCCCAACCCCCCCCTAACCGCCCCCCCATTTCAGCTGTTCCACTTCACCGAGGGACGAAACTGATTTCAAGACGGGGCCATTACCACAGAGAGCCGGTCTGGATGTGACGCTGCCAATCTAATATTCACTTTCTACAAACATTATGCCGGTTCATCTCCTGCAGAGTTTACCCTTAATTGAGGCGACAATCTGAGCCAATAGGAACGCTCGCACAGGAAATGATGTCAATTACAGCGACTGGAACTTTTTTTTTTTTTTTTGGTTTTGGTGCCTCTGTGTTTTACCTTCTCTGGTCTCTGGAACTGTTTCTGTTTTTGTTGTGTTCAGTTTTTACACTTTGTAAAGGATTCAGTGAAGTGTGTTTAGAATTTTACATTTTCTTTTTTCAGTCGTGTTAAATGACGAATGTTGTGATTTGTGTATTTTATACATTTGTTATTTTTGTGCGGAAAAAAAAAATTAAATTATTGCTAATATAACACATGATTAAAACCTACAGCTTGTTTTTCTAGCAGTTTGAAGCTCGAGAGAGAAGTTTTTTTTTTTTTACTTTGTTAAAAACAAACAAACATCGTGGGACATTTTAATCCTCTCAAACTTTTTTTTCGCTGACAGTGTTGTTCAAGACACGTCATTAATAATAATTAAAAATAAATAAATATTAACCTCTTATTCACCCCATAATGGAGAAACTCACACAGGCTGCCACAAGAGGCGCCATTGAGCGCGTGGTTCCTCTTGTGGCAATGGTATTAACGCTATGTTATTAACTAATTAACTAATTAATTAATTAACAAAGTTATTAATGACATGTTATTAAAGAAGGAAAAATATCAAAGGAAATTGAAGGAGTTGAACATGAAACAGTGGCTAAATAGCCTAGCGGTTAGCACGCCTGCCTTGAGGGAAGAGAGTTCTGGGTTTGAATCCCAGAGGAAACACCACATCCCTAATGGCGCCCCCTGTGGCAGTTGCAAAGACTATAAATAAATAAACAAATAAATAAATACATTTCCTGATTGTGGGATGATTAAGAAACTAAAACTTTTAAAAAAAAATTATCTTAGCTGAAAAAAGCCCCAAAACATCATTAAACTAAAATAAAAATATATTAAAAATATAAATCCTGCAAAAACAATAGGTTAAAGAACGACCAAATGTTACGACAATTATCCAAAATAAACAGAAAAGGTTAATTAGCGCATTAAAACGACCAAACACAACGTTGACCCAAGGTTCTGTGTGATGTTGTAGGAAAAAACAATAACAGAAAAATCCACAGGAAACAACAACAACAACAACAACAACAACAGCAGCAACAGCAACAGACTAGCACTAATGCTAACTGTACTCACTGTTTATCAAGAAGGTTCTCAGAGTCAAAGACGTGTCTCTGTGACTCACTGAAGACTCAGCGGCGCCACACGCTGAGAGGAAAAAAATAGTGCTTAGCCAGCGTTTCACGCCGGCCGTATCACTACGCCGCTAGCTGCAAAACTGCTTTTATTTACCTTGGCCTTTTTAAGCTCCTGCCACCCACACACTAATGCTAATAGCACAATGGCACTTTTGCACAGCGGTGCTCGTCTAAAGGTAAAGGGAGACCCCTCACCTCATCACTCCCATCAACTCCTACTCCCATCCTAGCTGCGACCCCATACAAACATTGTTTAGGCTTCGTTTAGATGTGCTCCAGCCGGGGCTGGAAGGTGGCGGGATAAAGCCCTCACAGGGGGCAAACAGTGAGAGGCAACTGTGAGTGAGTGCAGCCGGTGAGTGGGTGCTGTCTAACGTGTGAGTGCTCTCTGCTGGCACTGAGCGAGTACTGCAGCTTGGAGTGAGTGAGTGAGTGATGTGATGGGGGGGGGCGGTGATTTCAGCACAAGATGCTGGTGGAGACACAGTCTGAGGGGCGAATACTTCGTGTATTATTTTATGTATGTAGTATTTTCTTCGTTTGTATTATGTTATATATAAACTATATATAAAATATATAGTTATATATAACTATATATTTTGTTTATATTCTCACCCTTTTCTGTTGTTCTAAATGATGTTCTGAATGTTTTTACTTTTGTGTATTTTTTGTTATGCTACATTTTAATTTGATATTTTTTTACATTTATATATTTCATATATTTACATATACATATATATACACATATGTATACACACATATATATATATATATATATATATTTTTTTTTTTTTTCCAAAATGTTGCACTTTGCATGTTTGCTGATGATGATCTCCTGGCCCTAAAGCCAGAGCAGGACAGTGACCTCCGCTGGTCAGAGCGTGTAATGCTGCCTATCGGTCTGATTGTCATGTTGTTCTCTTCTCTTTCAGAAAAATAATAAGTAATGCAGAGTGGCATTAAAATCGTCGATTATTATATGATGAGCGCTAGCACTTTAACAAATCTTTATTACAGAAAAAAAAAAAAAAAAAAAACTCCCTACGTGGATGAAATGCAGTAAATTATCAGAGTAGTAAAAAGTATTCAGTCGCCAACAGGTCTCGTTGTTAGCTAACAAACCTGGATCCTCCATCTTTCCCCGTCTTTGTCCTGTTCTGTTCTGTTTTTTTTTTTTAAACATCCCCA
>NC_024307.1:650488-661084 GCF_000523025.1 Cynoglossus semilaevis | reverse complement strand
CCCCCACCTCCACCTCAACCCCCCTCCACCTCCACCCAGTGAGCAGCCAGGGATCCACAAACATCACCTGGGAGAGCTTCTGATTTAACACAAGAGTGATTTGAGGTCGAACGCTGGAGCACACGCTGTTGTCTAACGCGGGGCTGTAAACCGCTAATTGTTGAGTCAAGGTTTTTGTCAAGCAGGCACTAGGCACGACAATCAGTGCACCGGCACTGCTGACGGCGCCACGGATTTCTGCTTCCATGCCTGTGTTTTTCTGTACATGTTTGTTTGTTTTTGTGTTTTTGTTTTTTTTTTAAGATCACAAAATGCAGAACGAGAGAGAGAGAGAGAGAGATAAAAAAGCTGAATAAGAAAAGGAGGAGACTGAAATGCCTACAGTAGAAAAGGAGCACAATGATGCTTTGCACCAGAGGAAGCAGTGGCATGCACTGGGATACAAAGGGGAACAAGTGGTCTTTACATGGAGTGCAGCTGCTTATTAAGACTCACTCCTCGGTGCATTATTCCTTTCATCCGCACTCAGCCATAAAGTGATTTTACTTCACACACAAAGGCTGCGAAAGAAGATTCCTAATGGACAAATCCTTAATAAATATATTGCAGATCGCAGATGACGACGTAATAAAACTGCACATTTTTGTAACAGTATCAAACTGGGGAGAAAAAAAACACTGAGCGTCTGTGTCTGTGAGAGAGAGAGAGAGACAGAGAGAGACAGAGAGAGAGAGAGGACAAAAAAAGACCTCAGTTCTCTCCGACGCCATAATAGTGAAATGAGCACATATAAATGTGTTAAGAGTATCTCTTTGCATGGTGCATAGACTGCATGTATTTAATCTGTAAAGCTTATTAAGGCCCCAGTCATTGCTATGCAAAGCAGCGCCGCGCTGCTTTTTCTCTCGCCTTTCAGCCGAGTGCAGTGTTTAGCCAATGGGACCGGCCCCCCGCCTCTCATTCTGCATTCATAACATGCAACATTTGCACAATGTATCTCTCAAAGGCCCTGAATAGAAGGCCTTAATACTCATGTAAACAACTGCAAACCAATTACTTAATGAATCGGGCACACACATAATGAGGAGCTTCACAAAGGGCTATAAATGCAGTTTTTGCACCAAAGCCTCTGCTTTAAGCCACAATCCCTCCGCTGTGGACGGGGCTTAAACCGGCAACATCATAATTATGGTGTAAGACGACAGAGAAGAAGCCATTTTTTGTATTTGGAGTTGGGCTCCGTCCTCCCTTTTGATGTCACTCATCAGCTCGCTGACAAAATAAAGCAAGGGGGTGAGAGAAAAAAGGGAGAGGAGAGTAAATATATGCTACACTGTTTTTTTTATATTCCGGATATAAATCTTGTATATATATATATATATATATATATATATATATAAAAACCATGTCATATTTTATCGGCCCGATGTTAGCATAATTATGCTATATCTGTAAGAATCGTTATCGGTTTTTCCTCCGATAATGAAAACGCGATAACGCAATGCCTGGGTTTCGACAAATGATGTGTGACCTAAAAAATAGTTTTGGGGAAAAACGACTGTATATGAATGTGAAAGTCACTAGATGGCAGCATTGCAGCTCATTTTATTAATGTATTTTAATAATCATGGGATTGTATGGAGAATGAATCGGAATCGGAAATTAAGTGTTTGGACAATATCAGCATATGGGACAGTTAATATCGGACATCCCTACTTACGACATGTTTTAAAGGACTGTGGTGAAAAAACTACTTTATGTTTCTATTATTTGTTGTTCAAATGGTAGAATGTAAAAAAAAACAAAAGGAACCTGTGAACTTTCAGACTGAGCGCTTCTGTACTACCAAATGTCTCCACTAGGGTTTTCTTTTTAACAGCGTTGACATCCACTGTTCCCTCACCTCTGCTGCTCCTGCTGGTTTATTTCTCTATGTGCAGAACAATGTTGATTTATGTGACTAAAAATGTAAACAACGCTGTTGAAGTCGGTTTCATTTCGGGAATAGCATGAGGACGGTGTTAAGCTACGCTCATTATATAAATATGACACTGCATGACATCACGACTGTCCATGAATGTCATCCTGTCGCAGCTCATTTACTGAGTTTGCCACAGATGGTTCATTGAGCACCATTACCAAAATGAAGCTAACTTCGACAGCGACAGTCGATCTGTTAGTTCACTTAAAACTCAGGAAACTAAAATAAACTTAGATGTTGTTTATTGTTAAACAGAGCCCTCACGCCTTTACCCCGACCTTTGAGGAAGCAGTTAATGTTGTCTTGTACTTGTAATGATTTTTTGAGCAAAATGTGTGTTAGAGCAACTACAGGTGGATTGAAATATATATTTAACTCTTATATATATATTTAACTTTTTTATTAATTTAATTTTCTAGGTGGATTGAAATATATATTTAACTCTTTTTTTATTAATTTAATTTTCTGATTAACTTGGACGGCCCCTCGATAAAACACTTCCTCTGATGTGTCTTTTCACAGGAATCGGGAGGTGAGAAATTATTACGACTAATAATACCACAACCTGCGACTGTGCAGATTTACGAGTACAACTGCCGGCGTTGTTGAACTGTATTCTTTAATTCCACGTACTCTGCGCCTCCCGTGGCCAGTAATGACGGATCGACAGACACGTCTGAAAAAAGTGTGGGCCCCAAAATTGTCTCATGTTTATTAAAGAGCGCGGCCACCGGGACGAGCAGCGGCAGACACCGGCGGCTATGAGGTCCAAAATAGATCCAGACCATTAGGCCCTTCCCTGGGCTAATAGGCAGACTGGGAGAGGCCGCCCGCCGGCCCGGGGAGACACAGGCTTCAGGCTTTGTGTCAGCGTGGCGCCCAGTAATCAGATGAAATCAGAGAAGATTATTCCTCATAACGTTTACCTAGCCATTACGACAGCCCGAATGGGTTCGCAGTGAAGAGGTGCTCTGAGGACCCGACATGCAATTGCAGATTTGATGAAGTCGTGTTGATATTCAAATGCGAGCCTGATGGCGTTAGCTTCCACCGAGCTATTTATCATTAGCCGCTCCTTTCCCGGGGCCCACTTACGGCTCTGATTCGAACAGACTAAATGTGTCTGAAGGGTGAAGAATCAACGGACATTTGTCCTCGTCAACACTCGAGCCCCCTTCTTCCAAAACAGTTGTCCTCCGTTCTCTTCTTGAGGTGAACTGTTTGCATTCTGACAGTTAGGCTGAAGGCCACGGAAATTATGACTCCAATTTGTTTTTGTGATGGATGTTTTGCTTTTGATTTCACAAAACCTCCCTCAACCCGCCGCGCACCGTGAGTGAGCGGGGGCTCTGGAGGCCTTTTGTCTTTGTCAGCCAGTTAATGGGCGGCGCCCAATTGATCTTATGGAAATGAACAGGGGAATTATTAGAGCATCCATGCAAATGTACGTCAACCACTTTGGTGTCTGGTGGCCCATTTCCTGTGGCCTGGTGAATAACAACAATGTTCTTACCAGGGGTAAGGGTCTTGATGTGAGGAGCGTGTGTCCCTCCCCAGGTCCACTTCATGGCCACGATTTGTTCCTTAAAAGAGCAAACAGGGACAGATAAAATCATTTGATTTGTAAATGTCATTATGGGCTGTTTAACGACGCACGGCTTTTTGAGCCACGGTACATTTTACACGAGAAAACGCTAGCGGCGCGCCACTCGCCTGTTTAGTTGAACACAACACTGTACCTGCAGGAATTGAAGAAAGACACGCAACAAAATCTTCTTCAACGGCAACGGCGAGTCACTCTCTTTGTTTTTTTTTTTATCCTGCTGTTTTTATAAACATTCTCTACCCCCTAGTGGAAGAGCATTGAATTGTTCTTCCTGTCACTGTTGCGTAGATGAACATTATCGCACTCTGGTGGCTGAGAATCACTGCTGCGGAGCTTTCCTGTCAGGTTATGGCAGACAGATGTTGCGTCTTCTACCACGCCATCGTTAAAGGATCATTACATTTTCAAAATCAAACCATCTTTTAGACTTTCTTCTGTCAGAATCAGAGTCTGAATGACCTTTGACCTGTTGTTTTGAAACACTGACAGATTATCTTTAAATGAAAACGTAAAAGTTTTCACTGTGGACCGGTACCAAATAACCTACAGACCGGAACCGGTCCTCGGACCAGGGGTTGGTCCAAGGAAGTTGTATGTAATTCTTGTGAAAATCAACCAAGAAAAAAAAAAAAAGATACGACATATTTTCGACAGCGGCTGCGGTTAATGAACGTAAACGTACTTAACTCTAATTTGCCGCGAGAATGTAAAATGCTGCTGACTCGGCTTTTATTGTTTGCTAGTTGCTTAGCAGAGTGGATCACATCTCTCACCTGAGAGGCTCCTCTCCTCCTCCTCCTCCTCCTCCTCCTCCTCTTCAGAGCTCTGCAGCCTTTTCTGCATGGCTGATTGTTTAAGTAACTGATACGCTTTTGTTTCTGTTCAAGGACACACACACACACACACACACATACACACAGAGTCAAATATTTGCTTAAAAGCCAGGTTTCCAACTTTCTGTGTTTGTTGAGACAACACGCCTCAGTAGCTGTGACTTTTGGTCTGGCTGCGTCACAGAGTGGGTTTAAAAAAAAAAAAAAAAAAAAAAAACCACACTGAGTTCAATCAGCCGAGTGTTGACTTGAGCCTACAGTATGTAGCAACAGTTTCCACGAGACAGCAATCAGCATCTCGCATTATCTCAGCATCCCCCAGCAGGAAGCCCGTGATTGATTTTCTCTTCTAGAAACACTCATAATTACTTTCTGGCTCACTAAAGTAGGTATCATATTTGAGAGGTGCACAGAGACTGCGCTGGCAAAAAAAAAAAAAAAAAAAAAAAAAAAAAATCAGCGGAGCAGAAGTAGATAATAAATGGGCTGTTGTCTCAATGATGTCGCTTAAAATTGTAGAGAAAAAAAAAAAAGAAAAATCCAAAAGGACAGAACTGGCCATCCTTCCTAACATCTTAACTTTTTATCAGAGAAAATATTCTTTTATTCATTTCCTGAAACTCGGTGCTACTTTTTATCCAGGGTTTTTTATATTTATCTAACACCACCAATTACCCGTCCCGGGCAATTACTCTCAGTTTCTCTCAGGTCATGGTATTTGGTGCCGTTATTGATGTGGCTCAGCAAAGCAACGCTGTTTTTCTTGCCACCATCTTTAGTCATTTTATTTATTTATTTATTTTTTGTAGCTCTTTTGATTAAGTGTAGCGACTGGAACAGGACTCTTTTTTTTTAGACGCCATCTCTGCACCTTAGGGATGCCGACTACAAACGCCCAGCGGGGGATCAGATGGTCAAGGGTAATATACGATTGCTTTACATTTCAGCGGTTCGGCCGAGGCGCGGACACGCCACGACAGCTCCCAGAATGCCTTCACATCTAGCATTTTTCAAGTCCGGCCTTGCCGCAGCATTGTTTAGAAGATAATGAGAGGCAATGACAGATCTCTCGCTCTGCCCACCCCCGGCGTCCTGACAATTAAAGCAGACGCATTATGCCGGGGCCGGCGAGTGATGAATTTTGCCAGAATGCCTTGGACGGATGAAGGATGAAGACGCGGCTAGCGTTTTTGTCCGGGATAATTAGAGAGAACTAGTACTGCTCTTCAGGTGGGAATTTGACCCTGGATTCACCTTGATCATCCTGCCTCAGCCCGGCTTTAAAAGAGCCCATTATTCACTGCAACGGGGCGAAAACAAACCACAACATAAGGACAGTGTGAATGCTGGGGCACCGGCAATGCCTTTTACCTCTAATAGGAACACTTTCCACAGGGCTTTCGTCCTGGCTGTCCTCTTCAGCACTTTGTAGTTCTGTCAGAAAAGGGACGAAAATAGTGAGGAGCAGAGCAGGGAGGAAGCGAGGCTAGGGATGGAGATGGGAATGGGGGGGTGGAGGGGGGAATGGGAGGGTGGGTGTCTTTCTTTAGCTCTGAATAGGAGGCTGAATATGAAAACTGGCCAATAAAAGATTTATAAAAAAAAAAGGGTTCTGTGGTTGTAAGTAATTTTCTCTGTAAATAAGAAGTAGTGCAAAAATAGCTTTTAGGTTTTTTTTTTTACACATAATTTATCCAGAGATTTTACAGGTGAATGGACAACCAATGATCTAAAGGCTAACATTTGAAGTCACCAAAGATAAGGGAAGATTACAGTCTGTTTACCTGCTATAACCCAGCGTAGCTAGGTGGCTAACTGTGACGGAGAGTACCATAAATAGGTAATAGATAGAACTTTATTAACCCCTTGTGAGTTCAATTCAATAAATTAAGGAAAGAAAAATATAACACAACACAAACAAGATCTATATATAACAATATGTCATGTAAATGTAACTATAAAATAAAAACATCAGCCAAAAAAATGCTAAAACCAAGCTAGTTAGCAAGCTAGTTAGCTGTGAACAGACTTTAATAAGATAGACAGAACAGAACTTTATTAATCCCTTTGAGTAATTAAGAAGGTTAATTAAGTTAAGCAGGTTGAAAAGAGCATAAGCTAACAATGCTAAAATGGTTTGGTGCAATAAAAAATGTCCCTTTTTCCCCAAAAATAACACCACATCCTAACACAACTTGTGACTTTTTTTTGTTTTTTAAGCATTATGATACTCTCCCCCACCCCCACCCCCCCTCAGCTCCAGGTAGTGGTCCTTCAAAGGCCTGGTGAACTTCAACTGTAGCAGCTAGCTAACTGTGCTAGCAGACCTAATGAGTGACTTCTCACCTGGGGTCTGTTGTCTTTGTATTGGCCTGGCAGGTTTCACATCGCTGCGAGCGTGAAGAGGAAACAAATCACACGACGAAGACAAGTCGCTCTTGTCCTCTGCTGAGGGTCTCTCCTCACTGGACCGGGACAGAAGTGTCCTCAGCAGCCCTCTGGCCTGAAAGCAGCCGGAATTAAAACCACATTTTAATTGTTCCCATTTAGTGAACAGAGTGTCAAATTGAACTTGTGCCGATTTGGGTCGACTCATTTATTGCAGCCACGGCCTGAGTCACGGACGGGGGGAAAATAACTTTAAATTCGTAGCCGTTTAACTTAAAAAAAAAAAAAAAAAAAAAAAAAATTTTCGCACACACTTTCAATCCTGCTCTCTCTCTCTCTCTCACACACACACACACACTTTTTTCTCGCTTCCTCTCCTCTCATCCATGAGATTAGAGAAGCGCCTACAGAATGCAATCACCCTGACGTTAATGTGCAACACGTTCCACATATCGTCCCCTCTCGGCTGAAAGGACTGAGACAAACTGCTCTCTTCCTCCCTCTCCAGCTCATTTTCATCTCAAGGGAGACGAGGAAAGACAATTAAGAAGAGCCGTTCTCAGAGATGAGGAGCTAGCAGATGCCACACACCGATTTCCTTTTTACTCCTTCTCCCTCCCACATATCAAAAACCCCGGCGAGCGTTATCTCTCTGTTGTGATCAAAGCCTCTCTCTCAGTCTCCAATGGCCATTTCTAACTTTTAATGAGCGCTATTAGGGAGCTGATGATCAGGAGGACTTCAACAGTCACCAACTCGGAGTCCATTGTAACTTGTTATCAGTAAAGATTGACAACCGCCGTGCTTTAATTTCCACATCTGCCGATCTCGCCTCATCCGTTAGTTAGTAAAAAAAAAAAAAAAGACTTGATCCTTGTCCCCGATAACTGCCCTTTTTTTTTTTTTTTTTTTTTTTTTTTCATAGACTCAGTCAAATGTGCTGAGGGCTGAAGGCTCTTTCAGACCCACTGCATTTTAAATATCAATGAATGCAACTGTCAGCACTTGAATATTCAAAGGGCCTCTTTGAGTGCGTGCATGCGAGCTGCACGCACTCACACCCATTTGGTGCGAGGAGCCGGGGCCGCGCCGCAAGACGTGAATGAAAATTTCGGGGGGTTTTCACTTGTGTGCCGGCGAAGAGTGAGCTGTTGTGTCGCAGGGAAGAAAGAAACAAAGTGGGAATTGGTGAAAAAAGAGGGAGGAAGAAAAATATGGAGATAGAGAGAGAGAGGTAGAGAGAGGTAGAGATAAAGGGAGTTTTCAATAAGGCTTTTCCCGGTGCCCTTGGACACAATGATGTAGATAGTAGCTCATCTCTTCCTTTTGTCGGTTCATATTTTCAAGAGGCTCTACAGCCTCCTCCTCCTTTTGCGTCTCTTATTGCACCAGCGACACAAGAAGCCACAAGAACCACGCCAAGATGGGGCCAAATTAATTAAATAATGTATCAATAATAATAACAACACAAACGCTCCGCGGCGTGTGAGCTAATTTATACCTCACCGTGTATCGAAGGTACATCTCATTTGTTAACTATACGTCATTTGTTTTGAAACAATCCTCTCCCTTTTCTTTGGTCGCATTTCTTGTTGTTCGACTATATGCAGACGATGTTACGCTTTTTGTATAAAATGAAATTAACATAAATTTTTATAATATATTTGGTACATAATGTAATAAGAATAGCCAAGCAGTGTCTGTTTTTTGCGATCTCCTTTCTGTTAACTATATTTTGAGTCACTTTCGGGCCAATCACGTTTATATATTCGACATAATCTGCACAGGGTCATTTAATGTGAAACAATCCCGTCCCCTTTTGTCGCGTTCCTGTTGTTCGATTATATGCAGATGACGTTAGGCTTTTAAATAAAACTGAATTAAAATTCAATTTTCTCAAGTAAATAATATAATAGAAATGGGAAATGGCGGTTTTGCAATGTACGCTTTTTATATAAAATGAAATTAACATACATTTTTATAATATATTATATTATGTCTGTTTTTTTCAATGTAGAATCTCCTTTCTGTTAACTATATTTTGAGTCACTTTTGGGCCAATCACGTTTATATATTCGACATAATCTGCAGAGGGTCATTTAAGTCTCCTTTTGTCGCGTTCCTGTTGTTCGACTATATGCAGATGACTGAATTAAAAATACATTTTCTCAAGTAAATAATATAATAGAAACCAGGGAACTGTCTGTTTTGCAACGTAAGGAATAATGTGTCGAATCATCAGCGAAGGTTTGGTTTCAAACACTCGACACAAAGAGGACGTAGCAAACGAACGGCTTCCCTTCTACAAAAGAAGAAGAGTTTTTACAAAAGGCAAAAAAAAAAAAAAAATCTCCTGTAGTAATCTCCTCAGCCTTGGTCTCAGTGTGTGTGTGTAGAGTGTGTGCCTATGACGCTACCTGGTGGCTGTTGGAGGCATGGCGCCCCAGCAGCAGCGGCGTGAACAGCTGGACCAAACGCTCAGTGTTGAGGACACAATGCTGCTTAAGCAGAAGGGCGTGCTTGAACCAGCGATCCCACAGCCGAGCGGCGTCAGGAGGGAGGCTGGTGCTGCGGCGCGTGGGGGGGGGGGGGGGGGGGTAAGAGGAGAAAAAAAAAAAAAACACAAATTCTCTCATGGTCCACAGAGAAGGCCAAACCTGAACAAAGATTCTTTTATTTTAGCTGAAAAAAAAAAAATTGGTAACGATTAATTCTAGACAAGTAAATGATGTGTGTGAGTGCGAGGAACACGTTCTACTGGACACACACTCCTCCACATGATACTACTGGAAACCAGTGAAGGCTGGGAAGAGTCCTTCGCACCGACGCCGTCTGTTTGAGAACTGGTTAAAGGGTCAGTTTATGCATTATTCGCCGAGTCGACCCCGGCTGGATGTGTTTCTTAGGACCGGGCGTATGACGCAGGGAAAAGGTCTCATTGAACTCAATAGGGTAGCGAAGCAAGGCATGGATTCGGCTCGGAGTACGACTACTCATTATCCAACGGACTGGAAGTCACAGATAGGGCATTTTAATTTACTCATGACATTCACCCGTGCAGTGATACTGCACCGGGGGCCACCGCCGATGACCTTTACATTTGTGGACAAGGGAGACTGTCTCCAATGGCAGTGTGAAAAAATCCCAGTGACTCTTGAACTGCCTGCTCCTTCTCCATTGCTATTTGGTCAGGAGAAAAGAAGCGCAGGCATCGAACTCTGCCTGGAGGTAGAAAACCGTCTGTAGTTGAATTGTTTACTCCCTTTAGAGAGAGAGAGAGGAGAGAGACAGGCCTGTTAACCTGTGTGGGCTCACAGCATCGGTGGAGAAATCTGCCATTTTGGACACAATTATCAGCCTGAAAAGATGTTTCTTTTTTCTGTTGAATTGTGTTCATTTAAACTGTTAAGACAGTGATAAACGGCCGACGTCGACGACTGGGGTTTTAGGAGGACGACAAAGGAAATATCGGCTCTTCTGCTGAAGAGGTTTGTCACCGAGTCAGACTGAAGTCTGTTCAAAAGCACCTGGAGAAAAGACGAGCGACGGTGGGAGTCTCCTGGTCAGAGGAGATAAAACCACAATTCTAGGGCAATTAGGGCTGTAAGGAAATGCAGAACAATTGAGATATTTCCATCTCCTCCTCCATCAGTTCTTGATTTTTTTTTTCTCACCAATTCCCAGTCCAATATTCCTGGTGTTGGTTCATGTTCTTGTTCTTTTCTTTCTTCTCTAGTGATTCCAAATGTAGATCCCTCTGTTCCAGAGTTAGGAACTGATGTTCAGAT
>NC_024307.1:649480-650368 GCF_000523025.1 Cynoglossus semilaevis | reverse complement strand
ATCAGCCAAACCCCCCCCCCCCACACACACGCACACACACACTGCCGAGGATGAAAGATGGTGAGAATTAATTTTGAATTATCTCACCACGAATTCTCTGTGTTGTTGTGGAAAAAGAGACCGATGTGAAAATGTTTATTTTTCAATTAGAAGCACATGTATCACTATATGTTATTATTTTTTTTTGTAAATATGAGCAAAATGATGAATTATTTTCAATATATGTAGGAGATTCATTTAGGAAATTCTTGTATTGTAATTATAGCTTCATTTCAATATATTTCTGTATTGTGACAAAGCGGCTCCTCAGTCAGTGGTGAAAACCCTCTGCCTCAGCCTCAGCCTCACCTTATGTCCTCAGGATCCTGACTGGACCGGTCAGAACTCACCAGCGCCTGAGGTAAGAGGCCGCCCGTGGCCGTGCTCCATGACAACCTCTGCAGCCCGTGAAGGACGACGGCGCCGCAGGCTTCCAGGTCCTCCTCGTTCAAGTCCTCGCCATCGTTACAAAGGCTGTCCACACACACACACACACACACACACACGTCACAGCTAAAATCAATCATCACACCCAGGGATGTGTTACAGGACGGTTGATATCTTTAACATTTGTATGAAAAAATAAATAAATAAATAAATAAATAAATGTAGAAGGTTTAAAAACAAGAGCTCATTTTTTTCCGCACGTTACAACGAGAACTGTAATCAATGAAGTGGTAAATTAATTAAACCACAACAAAACAAAGGACTGGTTAGAAATAAGAACTGCGTAGTGAAAAAAAATATATATAAAAAAAAAATAAAATTTCATCCTCACTTTCATAGACTCCCAATAAAAATCCAAAAGCGAGGTTGTTGAAATAACTCCCTCCCCCGAGCCCCCACCCC
>NC_024307.1:639704-649439 GCF_000523025.1 Cynoglossus semilaevis | reverse complement strand
GACACTTGATGTAAAGTGAGAGCTCTCAGCAGAAGGATAACATGTTTTTCCCATCTGTACAAACTGCTCCAGGGTCATTAAATTAATACACCGGCCATTTAAAATTCTGACGGGGGCAGATAAGATTTTAAAGTCTGAAGAATGACAGCCAGGATTTACCTGATGAGTCTATTGAGTCGTCTGCCATCAATTGCAGAGTTGCCATACAGAGCGGTCCGCTCACCCTGGAGTCGTCCTTCGATGCTGTCGAGCAGATAAAACAGAGCTTCCTGGGAGAGACTGAAAAGAGAGTGAGAAAAAAAAAAAAACATTATGTGGTGAACGAAAAGAAAACACGAGGTTCGCGTGATCAATAGCCCTTTTTTTTTTTTTTTTTTTTTTTGAAATGCGTAAAACATTTTTCCAGGCAATTTTCTGGATGCGCTCAAGGACTGCTGAAGGAATCCGGGTTTTAAAATGTCCTGTGTGTCCTCTGAGCACGAATTCGCCGGTTCTCCACCGATAAAGGTGGCGAAGGGAGGAACGTGGAGCCGCTCTTTTAAAAACTTAGAGAAATAGAGGTAAACAACGGCAGATAAGACAGTTCTACGGCTGTATTTTTGAACGGAGATAAATGCAGATACTGAATGTTTTCTGCCTTTTTTATTCCTCCTTCAATGCTCTTTTCTTTCTTTCCTCAGGGTGGTGGTAGTGAGGGGTCACCGGGTGAGGACCGGGGTCATCGTGGACTGGACAACAACCATTCACACGATGGTCACTTGGAGTCGGATCTAATCGTGAAACTGCAGTACACTGAGAAAACTCGCACATGTACTGTATACAGAGAGAAAGTATAAAAAAAACTCGATATAATTTTTAATTATATTTAAAAAGGAAACAAATTCATTAAAATATTTTTATATTTTAGACTGTGAATTCGACGTCTGCATTTATTAGTCATCAAACTAACAAAACATCATTTACAGAATGAATCAAAATCTTATTTTTGAGACATTTTTGAATGTTTTGGGAAAATAAAATTAGAATTAATAAAATCATATATGTTTAATTCAAGATCATTTTTTTGGTTAAATTTTTTTTTATTAGGCTTTTTTGGAAAATTATTGCTTCCTAAATAATATAAACAGAGCTAATGTGAGGCAAGACAGGTGTTCTCAAACTATGGTACGTGGACCACTAGTGGCACGTTTTTTGTGGATTTTTATGTCATTTTTATGTCATTTTTATCAGCCTGGGCCAACGCGGAACTTCCGAAACATTTGTGTAAACCAGTAAGGTTTGGTCTGTAATCAATCATCAAGTGTACTATTTTTTTATTTTATTTATAAACTGACATACAGGTTTGGTCTGTAATCAATCATCAAGTTTTTTCATTTTATTTATAAACTGACATATGTATTTATTTATGCTAAGCAGTTAAAAATAGAAAAATATCAAAAAATAAATACCATGATTTTTCATGATAATTTTTTTTTCCACAGCAAATATGTTTTTGTAAAAGAGGGAGTCGAGGGGGGAGAGAGGGGGAGGGGCGCGGTCGATTTAATTTTTTTGGAGACCGACTTAAATCTGGTCCAGTCTGCACAATAGGAAATGAACGTACAATGCGTGTGGATATTTGGAATCCATCTCTTCCATGGGCATTAAACTCTGGGTGGCCCTCATTGAATTGGACCATAAAGCCCGGGGCCGTTAGATCCCGAGCCCCGCTGTATAAAAGCGGCCACAAAAAAAAAAAAAAAAAAAAAAAAAAAAGAATTTATGACAATCTTTAATGGGTTTCAGGGTCAGGGGTCAGCCAACAATCGCTCCCTCTCCTTTGCAGGTTGTTTCCTAGTAACATTCTGATTAAGCTAGCAGCTTGAATTATATCCATGACATTCTGTAGTGTGCCATTCGTCGGTGCTAAGTCCTCTTCAGCGTGGCTGAAGTAGCATAGGCAAAAGCTGCCTTTTTTTCCCCCGCCGCTCCCTTATTGTCAGCGCGGGGCCTTGAAATTGTCATCTTTCCTTTTCCACTTTATTTGTGAGAGGAAGAAAGTGAATTAGTTGTGTTTTCCTGAAAACCCCTCTCTCTCTTATTGTATTGTTGCCAGCTTTCATGCCAAGGTCCCCCACCTCACTTTAGATGCCGCTGTTGTCTGCGTGTCATCATCATCAGGAGTATATTGTTGGCTGGGTGGAAGAGGGTCAGCCTCTCTGCAGCAATATTTCTCTGCAGTGTACAGCGTACCAACGCTGGGGTGATTTATCCTTCGCAGCGGGAAGTGTCCGACGACTGGTGTCGGTGGAATCCTCGCGTGCTCAGCACAAAGTTTACACACAAAAGAATGGGAACTGTCACCAGTAGGGGTGTGTGTTAGCAAGAATCTGGTGATACGATATTTGTCACGATACAGGGGCAACGATACGATATATTGCGATACTATAGGCACGACAGTTTACCCTCCCTAACAGCTTTTATTGTGGCAAAGGAGAGGAAGTAATCGTATCAGAATATTGCAGTATTTTGTGTGTGTGTGTGTATGAATGGCAGCTCCACCACCTGGTGGTGGTTTAGCATCAGTGCGTCGGTTTGTTCATGTTTATATTCATCCGACTGTTCTGTCTTCTGTTGGAGAATCTGTGGCAGTGTCAGGGGAGACGTTCTGGAATATTCACTTGAGCGCCCCCTAGTTTTCTGTAGGCTACATAAACACATTTTTTAATGGATATGTACTGTTTATTACCCTAGAAAATGTAGCTATAGTAAAGTTTATCATTTATTGTGACTTGGGCTGTGTATTGGCAAGAATCTGGCGATACGATAAGTACCACGATAGTATATATTGCGATACTATAGTTGTTGTTTTTCTGGCAATACGATAAGTATCACGATACACGGCAACGATACGATATACAGTATATTGCAATATATGTATTGCGATACTATAGTCACAAGTTATTTTTTTCCCCCAGTGTAACTGTAGTCCCAGTGTGATCCTAGTCTCAGACTCTGTTCCATCTGAACATCAGTTCCTAACTCTGGAACAGAGGGATCTACATTTGGAATCACTAGAGAAGAAAGAAAAGAACAAGAACATGAACCAACACCAGGAATATTGGACGGGGAATTGGGGAGAAAAAATCAATACAGAGCTGAAGAATATCGTGATATTTCAGCGTATCGATACTTTCTTACACCCATTTCAGCGTATCGATATTTTCTTACACCCACAGTCCCCAGCAGACGGAACCATCATGGAGATCAGACCGCAGTGACGCGACAACATCCAGGACGTTCTCCCGGTCATAAACTCTTTCTATGCCGACGATATAGTCTCTGACCTCAGACCAGGACAAAGTTCTGACACAGGAAACAATTTTATACCCTAGGAATAAAATAAAAAAAAAAATATTTTGTTCTCATCTTCTACTACTTTATGTGGATGGAGATCATTAGTGTGGCCAGTGTCGACGCAGAGCGACACAGTTGTCGGTCACAGAAACACAATAAATGAGAGAGAACTGCAGCAGCACTGGGAGCAAACATTCACTTTGGATTTTCTCTGTTTCCAACCCCATCCAAAATGATCCTTCAACTAGGAGGCCGTCATCAGTCTAAGGATTTGCGGCAGTAAGTGCTGTCCACATGCCCACCCTCCAGAACACTCTATGGTGTCGCAAATTTCCTCCTCCACTGGGGGACTTCCTAAAGGTCTCTCAAGCAGAAAATTGCTCTGTTACACCATTATCTTGGATTATGGCAATATTGTTGGTGACAGGTCCTGAGCTCTTTCTACGGGATGCATCGCTGCCGCCATCCCAGCCGCCGCTGAGCTACAGAGAGCCACAGTGTTATGGACCGTGACTCCCACAATCCTCTCTGCCGCGGATGTCTCCTCACCGGCTAAGCCCTGCTTCACCCAGATTTCAGGGGTTCAACGTGAGCACGCACAACATTCTACCGTCTTGTAACTTTCCTCGGCGTGCGTTAAAGAAAACAGAGTACTACGGTGTGAGTACTTTGACATTTAACAACTACTAGGTGTGAGTACTTTGACATTTAACAACTGTCAAGAACTATTGTACTACACCTTTGTAACGCCATCGTCGGCGATGTTTTTCTGGATCCATCAGAGATCTGATCTGGGCTGCCCACAGCGCTAACGTCTCCGTCGGACTCCTCGCCGTCGGGTAGCTCCTCCTCCGGTTCCGATTGGGTCAGAGAAAGTGACAGGTCGCTAGCCGTGCTCTCTGACAACTCCATGTCAGAACTCGCTGCGCTGGCGCCGTCATAGCTACCTGAACGTAAATGAACGTGTAAAGTGTCACAAAAGGTGCTTTTGGCGATGAGAAAATTCATACGTTACAATATTTTACCATGTGAAGACAACTGTGTAGATCATCAGGTTTCCATAGTGTAGTGGTTATCACGTTTGCCTCACACGCAAAAGGTCCCCGGTTCGAAACCGGGTGGAAACAACTTTTCTGTAATTTCCCAATAAAGTATTGATCTATCTAATATCATAATCATGATTAATCAACATTAACTTCATTCTTAACCATGACAAAAATGCCAGGGTTTTTCTGTTTTTATTTGTGTCTAATCTAAATGATGGAACCTGGTTCTCTCCAGACTTCCATCCAGTGGTTGTCCTCAACAACATTCATCAGTCTACAGTCCTGAACAATCAGATAGACTGTCAGTCCTAGACCGACTGACTGTCTGCTCTGACACAAGCCGGGGGCCGCTGACCAGAGGTTGAAGCACCCACAGACAAATGCTGGGAGTTGATGAAGGGACTTTTATGTGTGAGATGTTTTGTGCACGAAAAACATTTTCACACAGTGTGTGTAAATAACAACATCTGCATTGACCGCGTGTTCGAGCAACAACTATTGGATGTGTATAATTTTACAAAAAAAAAAAAACCTGATCATGAAGTGTTTGAGTATTGTTTAGTTTTCAAAATGTATCAAGTGGGCCGGATTGAACACCCTAGCGGGCCGGTTTTGGCCCACTGGCTGTATGTTTGACACCCCTGTATTGGACTGTTACTCTCAGTGTTTTTTTTTTTTACCATCATGTTAAAAGGTAACATGACAAAAGGTCTGTGGGTTAAAACATCAAACCGTCATGGCCGCCTGCCCTTCTGTCACTCTGTGACTCTGTGATTGGATCAATCACTCTCACCTGTGTCCAGGGCTGTTTGTCTCGTTGAGTCTCACTCGTCACACCTGGTGCCCAGGTTATATTTACCCCCTCCTCACCCCTCAGTCTGCTGCTGACTCCTGCCAGGTCAGTCACTCTGGTCAGTTCTATGTTTTTTTTGGTCTGACTTCTGTTCCTTGTTTTCTGTCTGTTGCTCAGACTTCAGTTCTGCTGCTTCCTGACCCGTGTTCTCAGTTCTAGGTTTTTCCCCCGGCCTAGCTTTAGTCTTTAGGGCAGAGGTCACATTTGGTTTACTGTGTGCTGTGTCACGACGACTTCACTTTCATACATTAATCAGTTCAGTTGGACTTTGTTTTTGAACCTGACTCCTGCGTCTCTGGAGAACTGCATGTTGGTCCTACCTTGACCCTTCACCTCCATGAGACAAAAACCTTAATTTTTATGTGTAAGTTCAGGAAAAATATTAGTAAATATTTTAATCACTCAAAGGTTTGGTCAGAGGCAGGAGACCTGGGTTCAAATCTGGGGAGGGGGATTTTTTTTTTTTTTTTTTTTTTTTATATATATATAAAGTGGATCCTCAGAAGTGTAGAGAAGGTAGTCCTGGGTTCGATTCCCACAGGAAGCACATACTTGGTGCCACCATGGGGCAGCCTGTTGCAGGAGCTCTGTTGGCACAATTCTTGTGCAAAAGTGTGGGATCAATAAAGTTTAAAATTATTTTTCTATTATAACACAATAAAGAGGTTGGTCTATAAATGTCAACATTTTAAATTTTTTAAAAAGTTTTTTTTTTCTGTATGCAAAATGAAATGATGGAAGTTTTCCAAATAAAGTTGTAATGTTTGAAAATGTTGTCAAAGTCTTTTCTCTTCTTAAACTCAAGTTTTTGTGTTTGAGCTTTTCAAGATAAAATGTACAAATTTGGTCTAAATATTGGACTGTTTTTTTTTTTTTTTTTTTAAGGCTTTTTTCACTCTGCTTCTTTATCGTTTTGTTTGAAGACAAAATGACTTGTTCCCAGGTTACAGCCGAGGAAGGTGTTCTTTGGGTTAGAAGTTGATCCCTTCTCCAAACAGGTAAAATCTCAAATAATTTGTCTCTAAAACGAGTTTAAATCTTCAGAACCATTTTTCCAGTTTGTCTTTTCAAGGTAACGTAGTAAGGAACAGCACAAACCTGCTTTATTTTGCGCTTCTCTCTCTGGAACGTTTCTGGGCGTGGCTTTATTTTGCGCTTCTCTCTCTGGAAAGTTTCCAGCCGTCGAATGATTGCGATCTCTCTGCGTAGCCTCATTTTCATCCCGATCTTGCGCAATATCTTCTTCTGCGGCTGAATTTGCAGACGATATCGGGTCGTTGCTGCAGGTAGACAAATTCTTTTCAAGACGAGTCGAGGTAATGAAAGGCAGAGGTTCCTTCTCATTATCACCAACAAATGTCTCGCCGCACGTCACGGTCGTCGGAGAAGAAACGGCGGGAAGCTGCGCCATCTTTCTTTCATCCTTGTCACTCAAATGATAGCCATCGGGGGAAGACTTTGAGTCTGAAATGTCATCAGATAAACACGTTCTGTTGCCAATGGCGTCCTTTGCGTAAACCGTGGAGTCCTTTAAATGGCCACCTGGTGGCCGTTCAGCGGAGTTCATGCTGGAACTGGGCGACCGTGGCAGTGCTTGGTGTGAGAGTACACTCGTTGTGCCACCTCCAGGGTCCGACGCTCCGGGGGTCTGGTTCTCCATCACATTTACTCCCGGTGATGGTGTCCATAGTTTTGGCGGGTGAGAGAGTGAGTCGTCGCAGCGCTTCCTCACTCTGATCTGTAAGTGTAGGAGAAAAAAAAATTAAATATAATCTTCCTTGCAAGAAATACTTTCATTACAGCCTATGAGATATTTCTACTTTATTTTTATTTTATTTTTTTGCTTTGGTTAAACAAGTCTATTTGAAAGAAATTCAAGTCAAGTGCATTAACTATGCACTTTACAATTCTGAATAAGTGTATTTTATATGGGCCAAGGTCAGCATTCTTTTAACATCCCTTTTTCAGAAGAATGTCTCAGCATCACTGATTCACTTTTAATCTTATTAGAAATCCTTTACACAAGTTTCGATTCATGTCTGCAATGTCACCGGGGGCGGGAGGGGAGGGCAGAGAGAGGAAAAAAAAAAAAAAAAAAAGCAAGCCTCCCCTCCGAACAGAATAACAAAACGCACGGCTTCTGTTTCTTTTCTGATAAGCGTCTTAAATACCAAACAGTTAGCTGCTTAATAACATTCACTGTAAACCGTGCAGTCTGCCCAACAGATCCACAAAGTAGGTAAAAAAAAAAAAAGAGGAAAAGTTAATTTCTTGGCTGAGTGATTCCATCGGTAGCTGCGGGGCAAAGTAGAAAGTGTTTCACTAAAGTAGCAATTGATTCTTCTATCAATCTGCGGCATGCGTGTGCTCTTCCAAGGAATGTATTAAATATGAAAATCATATCCCGTTATCATCTGTCTCCAGCTTTCAGCCCGGTAAGCTTCCCTTAATGAATGCTGCAGCCTGAGGGACATGCACACTGCAAGCCAATGGCGTGTATGCATAATAGAGTGACGGTACATTTTTACTCATTACAATATCGTCAGGCTGAGGGGAGCAGCAGCAGGAGGAGGAGGAGAGGGAGGGAGGTAGGGAGGAGAGGGGGGTGTTTGCACACTGTTACAAGTGACTGCTCTAGACAGCATGCTCCAAGTTATTATGAGCTGTCTTAGGCATTTCATCTGAAAAAAAAAAAGAAGCTTTAACTGCTTTAAGTGAGGGGAGGAAGCAGCTATGGGCTTGAACTACAGCGCTGCTACAGATACACAGGCGAGGATTAGAGGCACCTGTGCCATTATAGATACACAATATAAAATGTAGCCCCCTCTACAGGCTTACCAGGGCATCATCATTTTTTTCCTTGACGTTGTTACTCTAAGCCGGCAAACGCTGCTCCACAGAACTGACATTTGCATAAAAAACATGTAAACAAGTGCCGCCATTCATCTGTTTAAAACCAAGAACACACACACACACACACACACACACGTTTACAACTGTGTTACTTTCAAAAATTCCTAACTCTTATCCGCAGCCGTGCCGCTGGTTTGTAGCACGTGTTCATCTCACCTTTCCTGCTTCCACCTCCATTTCCTTTATTTTTCTCTCCTCCGAAATTCTTTTCAGACACGCCGCCTGTGGAAAAGGCAGAAACGTTAGGAACGTTACGCGAGCTGAAGGCAGATCCTGCCCTGCTTGACGGACGAATAACATGAAACAAAGTTAGAGAAAAAGTTAAAGTTTCTGCAGGTAAATCACGATCAGTACACGCTCTAGCCCAGGAGGGGGGGCAACAAGTGGATCGGGGATCTACCAGTAGATCTGGTAGATCGTGAGAATTTGGCATGTTTTTCGGAGTATAAGTCGCACTTTTTTTTTTTACCCATTGGCTGTGTTTGCGACTTATACTCAGGTGCGACTTATATATTAAAATATATAATTTCACACGTTTGCTGTTTTCACACTGACAGCCACTAGAGGGCACTCTAGACTTGTTTACCAGTATCTGCTACTACCCTATCACTGAAAATGTACATGTTTGTTATTTTCACACTGACGGCCTCTAGAGGGCACTCTAGGCTATTTTGCGACGCTAATCACTATGGCTAAAGTAAGTCGGACATTTAATCAAAGTACTCCTACATATACTTCCTACTTATATGAATAAATATATTTGTAGGTTCTTCATTGCAGGTAGATCCCTTGTCCCTGGTCTTTTATAAAGTAGCTCGTTATTGGTTGATACGCTGAATGCTATCTGTATGCGGTATTAAAGCAGGAGCCACGACAGTCAAGGCGACATCGTCAGACGTCTGTCAATCACGACTCAAATCCCAAGTGTGTGTGCTCTGCTCAGCTGACCGCCCCTGACCTTTTATCAGTGGAGACAGACTGACTGCTTTAATCCCAGCTCCAATTAAAAGCAACACAATGGTCTGGTGGAGCGGACACTTGGATTAACTCCAACATGCCATTCCGAACAACAGCACACGTTAAATACACGCACGTCAGAATTTTGTGGATTCTAACATCTGGAATGACGAAACACTAGCAACAATTAGTGAAAAGCAGAAGAACAGAACGCAGTCATTAAAAAATAAAACCCTTATTAACTACAAACTTGGTAAACTCTTAAAGTGATTAGAGAGAATGACTAAAAACTTCAGAGTCTGAGAAATGAATTGACTGAGTGGTGATCGTTTTGGTCGAATAGACGTTTAATTTCAAGCTTTGCTGTTGTGCTAATCTGAACAACTCGTTGTTTTCTCCCCTACTCCATAACAAAAGGCTAGGGATGTTACGATGCTCTAAACCCACGATACGATATGATTCACGATTATTTTGTTTTGTTCATTGTACAATTTTAATACAATATTTAATGTAACAAAATGAGCTCTAGACCAAACTGTGATCAAATCCACTGATCTCTCTTTGTCAGAACTGGGTCAAATCCCATCACTGACTGAAATTGCCTCATCAACTGACATGGTCTGTGAACCT
>NC_024307.1:625301-639383 GCF_000523025.1 Cynoglossus semilaevis | reverse complement strand
AGTTCCACTGGAGAACACTGTTGGTGTCTGTGGAACAAGTTCTTCCCACGTTCTGTTCCAACACCTGAACGTCTCTTAGTCTACCTAGAGATCTGACGACTGGGTTTAATAGTGGGTCACTACCAACGTTTTTAGACACGTTCTGCCACCTACTGGACTGGAGTGTGTAGTGTCACGGTATGACCAGTGACTTTTTTGACGTGTAATTCAATCGGTGCAAATTGTCGTGTATTGTTTTCATTTCTTAACCAATTCCTGACACATCTACAACAGACCAAGTCAAGTCTTTTTAACTATTGTAATGTCAGGGAACGATAAGTTGTTTGGACCAAATGTGTGTTCAGATGATTCATTCAAATTTTCCACTGACAAACCAAACAAAATTACTAGTTTGTTGTGTTTATCGTCCTGGTTATAAACAGGTCTGATGATCAGAACAGGAAAACTAAACGAGAGGAAGAAAAAAAAAACTACTTGAGTGAACAGATTTAAAGGTTTATACCTTTTGCTGTTGCAGGCTGCCATGGTCAAGATGATATTCTCTCATGCGATTCTCCATGTACTCCACATCTCTCAGAAGCTCAAGGTTTCTCATTTTTGCTCTTGCTTCCCTGTTAGAGATTTCCTTGAGATAACTGCGTAGTTTGGAAGACTTTATCTGTAGGCTGAAGGCAGCGTGAAAATATTACTCAAAAGGAACATTGTCTCAGAGCTTAGTAAAAAAAAAAAAAAACGAGCTTGACCTCTCACAGGAAAGGGTTAAGCACTATATATTTTTAAATTTCAATCTGAATTCCTGCTTTCAAATCCACACAGGCTTTGGTGTTGTCACCTGAAATGTTAACTTTTACAACAATGGATTTAAAATTCATGAAATACTGCTCTACAAAGGTGCACTTGGTTTTTTTTTCACCACTATTGTAAAACATTTACTTCAGCATAAGTGTCTATTTGTAATTTGACAAAAAATAGTGTCATTGCTGTCCACCTGAGTACGACAATATTAAGTACAGCCAAAAAATTTCATGATCCAGTCCAGCAATTTTAGAATAAAATAAGAGCAAGGAAAACAAAAATGTTTCTCTGATGTCTTTAAACCCAATAATTAAAAAAAGGTTTGATTTAGTTGATTCTTCCAGGTCAGTTTTTTTTTAATTGTTCAAGTTCATGTTAAATTACAAACTCGAGCTTCAGTTATTCGTCAGCTTCAGTTTCAATTATTGACCTGTCGTTGGGTAATTGTGTTTTTCCTTCAAAATAAACATCTGGCTTAGAATTTTATACAGTGTTTAGATATAGAATTCAAGTAAAGAAAGTTAAAAACAAAATTAAATAAAAGCCATTGTTTTTATACTGGTGAGCCAATGCAAAAAAAAATAACATGTACAAATAAGTAATTATAAATGAACAATCAAATTAAGTAAAACTATTTTTAAAAAGAAATAAAAAAAACTTAAATTATAAACATTTACTATATTTATGAAAGTAACTGAAAAACGACTGATTGATTGATTGTAGATTAGGTATCGATTGTTTCACCAAAGGTCAGTATGAACACTGGTTAAATTCCAAACGATGACAACACGTTTCCTACGAATTCAATAATCATAATAATAATAAATAATAATAAGTATAGAAATGATTCGACTTACATTGTTTTATCCGAACGGTAGTACGCGAACAGATCTCTCTCCAGCTCCAGTCTCCGTTTCTCCCTGAACACACACGCAGTACCATCTTCATCAAATATATTAGTCATATTACTGTGATTTATCCATACACTCATTCACAGCGTGTACTTTAAAAGTACAGCTCAATAACAATGTAGTTACGGTATAACATCAAATACCCTGTGACATAAAACTACTACCCAAAAAAAAAAACTCGTCAAACTTCTGACTAATATTTTCCAATATTATTAATTTTTTTTTTACATCAGCCAGTCAAGTCATCAGCCAACATAAATACAGAACCGCTTCAATCAGTAGTAGTAGTAGTTCAATATAGTCTAGAAGCTTCGCCTCCGTTAGCTCCAGTGCTAGTCGTCCGTATCTGTACTTTAAAAGTACAGCTCAATAACAACGTAGTTACGGTATAACAGCGAATACCCTGTGACATAAAACTACTGCCAAAAAAAATCGTCAAAATTCTGACTAATATTTTCCAATATTACCAATATTTTTTTACATCAGCCAGTAACATAAGTACAATTCAATCAGACTAGAGTCTAGCAGCTTCGCCTCTGTTAGCTCCGGTGCTAGTCGTCCGTATCGTCTGTACGAAGCCTCGGTAGGAAGGCTGCTCTACCGGGGGCACAGAGCACAACAGGAGACCGCAGTTTCCACCGGGGTTATTTAAAAAATAAAAAAAATCGTAAAAAGTACCTTTCGTGTAGGCTTTGCTGAATCGCGGTGATCTTGTCGTAGTAGTTGTCAGTAGCAGCCATGGTTGCTAGGTTAGCCCGCCTTGGCGCTGCTGAGGAGCAGTAGAAAGGGGAGAACCGGGAGGAGATGGAGGAGGGAGAGAGGGGGGAGGGAGGGGGGAGAAACAGGCTGCTGGGTGAGAGCTGTTTACACGGGTTTCCATGAACACCGCTACCCACAAATCCCTGCTGATAAACATTGACAGCACGTGCTGCGTTCACGCTCTCCCTTTTTTTTTTTTTTTTTCATTTGGAGGCGTGTTTGACTGATGGTAGATTGAGGGAAAAAAGTGAAACTGTTGTGGAATGAGGATGTAATTAATCGGAGGAAAAATAATATTAATATAATACGATAATATAATATTAATAATAGATTAAAATCAACGGTATGAAGTTGCTTCATCGAGTCGGGGTTGTGCTCTGGGCTCCATTAATTGGCCTGAGTGCGTAGATCTCAGAGCCCCGAGTTCGGCTTGTATATGGCGTTAGCATTTCATTTATGTGTATTCGTCCATTCATTTAAATGTAAACACTCAATCACTGACAGTTCGATTATACAGTAACGCGTCATCAGAAGAAGTTCGGAGATAAAGTTGTGAATGTTTTGACTTGTGCTAAAAGAGAGAGAGAGAGAGAGAGAGAGAGAGAGAGACGGCGGCTACATATGAACCACAGATGTTGGAGGAAAAACCGGACGAACCTGGAAAAGAAGAAGAAAAGATCTGAAGATGGTTCGCAGTGAGTAACTGTGAAAACGCAGTTTTTTAATTTTAATCAGACAATCGATTAAACTGACGAGAAGCTCAAAGAAGAAGAAGAAGAAAAAATATTAACTTATGCTTCTTTCAACGGCTTTCCAACAGTTGTGTTTGTTATAATAGCTGCTAGAACATGGGCAAACTACGGCCCGGGGACCGGATGCGGCCCATTTAGCTTTTTTTAATATAGCCTGCTTAACTTGTCCAAATTAGATTATTACTTTATATTATTATCATTATACTTCTGTCTTTTCCCTGCAATGCCAACATTTACCCCCAATAGATGGCCATAAAAAAAGACAATGACATCTCATTTATCTTAGTGGATTAAATACCAATTTTTTTTTTTGTGTGACCATAAATCCTCACGGTCCTTATCACGTCCAGGTTGATGTCTCCTGTTCCTCCGATCTTGTCTTGTCATTATCAAAGTTCACCACTGACATCCGTCATAATGTCATGTTTCGACGGCTGCACTGTGCCATTTCGTCAAAGCCCCACCACCAGATGCAGCGTTCGTTCTCCGTGAGATTTTTTTTTTTTTTTTTTAGAAACAGGCCCTTCTCCAACACACAAAACCCCCGATCCAGCAATTTCCTCCAATTTCAGTGTCATCCAATTGCTCTTCAGCTATTGAACTTGGGAGTTTTGTTCTTCTTTTCTCATGCAAATTCACTCTATTTAGTGTTGTTCTACGAGGCCACTCTGCCGTCGACTAAATACCCTTGTTAGTTTCATGCATGTATAATTGATATTTTTGCCAGCCTCTTTGTTTGTGATGTGGCGCGTTGAGAGGGCTGTCCTCTGGAGGTGAGGAAGAAAATGACACTTGTAACGCCGTTGTTATCAGTCTGATTGATTTCACACCCTGAATCCATCACCATGGTGACGCCGGTGGTTCTCCGTTGAGACAACTTCCTGTTAGTAGGCTAGTGTTTCCCGACGCGGTCGCTCAGACACAAAAGTAATTATTGACGAAATAAGATAATAATTCACTGAATTTAGAGTAAAGACACTTTAACTGAAGTTATGAAAACAAATTGTTACTTAATAGTAATGATGCACCGACTGCAAAGTTTTGGGCTAATTCCAATTTTTTTTTTATTTTTTGTTAAGGGTCATTTGCTGATTCTTATTTTCTTGTCTTCTTCAGCTCAACATTTTATTCCTAACTAAAAGTAATTAGGAATTTTTTTTTAAATTGTCCCAAAAACTGCACTCAGTCACCAATTCAGCACATCTGATACTGGAACATTCTGAGGATGGATAGAGATGATAGAAGGATAGAGTTCTTCCGGAACTGATGAAGAACTATGATCACAAGACCACAAAGTTGGTAAACTGCTCTCCAAAAAGTGCCGACTCATTCAGACTTAATGAAGGGTAATTTTTGTCGGTTAATGAAACCATCATGTTTGAAAAGTGTGGCCAGAAATATGTACAGTATAGAGTTCACTACTCATCCAGTGTTTGTGGTTGTTCTTGACCAAATTGACCGTAGGCGTGAATGTGAGCGTGGATGGTTGTGTTTCTCAACACGTGGCCCAGGGATGTACGAGTGAGCCGGGAGTACCCCACCCTCATCTCCTGACTACTGGGTTTGTCTTCAGCCAAATCAGCAGTAGAAGTTACGCACATAAATGCAACGTTTCCCAAACTTTTTTTTCTGGCAACCATATTTTAAAAGTCACAAACCTTCGCGACCCAAGTCAATAGACATTATTCGTAAATCACAAAATAAAGGTGAACTTGACCTTTATCGAACACTAAGGAGGATATTTCATTGTTGACTGAGTGATATCTGAACAATTAGTATTACTCAAGTTTTAAACCTAACCACAGGTGGAGCTGTTTTGAGGTTGGATACAGACTTGGAGGCAGACAGCTGTTGCGATGAACGTGGACTCCTGGGAAACATGATGTGAGACGACCCAAAAAAAAAAAATCCCACCTGAGGGTCTCGACCCAGTGTTTTGGAAACAATGCATTCATGTATTTGAAAAGGGCAAAAAAACTGTATAGTCTCAGAAGAGAGTCTCATAAGAAAAACAGTTTTAAACCTAACCACAGGTGGAGCTGTTTTGAGGTTGGATACAGACAGCTGTTGCGATGAACGTGGACTCCTGGGAAACGTGATGTGAGACGACCCAAAAAAAAAAAATCTTGCGACCCACCTGAGGGTCTCGACCCAGTGTTTGGGAAACAATGCATTTATGTATGAATGTTTGAAAAGGGCAAAAAAACCTGTATAGTCTCAGAATCTAGAGTCTCATAAGAAAAACTGGTAAAATAATATCTTTAATAACAAATACGTGGTGGTTTTCTTTTAGAAAAAAAAAATCAAAAGTCAATATTTCTTCACTGACATTTTCATTTCTTTGCAATTGTTTCTCCGGTTCTTTTCCTTTCTTTCCTGTTCGTACAATGTCTGCAGCCATCGACGTGCCCTAACAGGGGTCATGATTTGCATGAGAATTAACAGCTAGTAAATTAAATTGATATTCAGCGCACATCTCCATTGAACGCCCTAGACCTTTGTTCCTCTGCCTGGCAGAGTCCATGTTGGCCCCCCAGCTAAGTCAGAAACAGCTGTGCAGTTAATAATTTGATAAACAGCTTTGCAAATCCCAAATTGTCTTCCACACGCCCTCTCTTTTTCACAATCCTTTTGTCAGATGTGGAACATTTGGCTCATCTCCATGCTGTTGGATTTATGTCTTTTGTGGCTCTTCTTCGCGGCCTTAACGTCTTCCTTCTTCTTTTACGCTCACATACAGATGCTGTCACAGGGATTAATGCAGTTGATTGTTTGTTTGTTTGTTTGTTTTTCAACCAAGATGAGACTTGCGTAATTCCTGTGATGCCAAATTCAGGATAATCTTGGGTAGAAATTGTGTTGTTTTTTTTTTTTATATTGTCAGTCTGAATAGCATTTACTGTAACGTGATGAAGAACAGTGACATTTATTAGGACATTTAGCGTGCTGTTCTGCTTCCGTTTATACAAAGGCTGTTGTTTTCCCAGAATGCAGATGACTCACGGTGAAAATGCAAATTAAGGTTTGACACATGTTTATTTCCAGAGTGCACCGTATATAAAAAGTGCCAAACCTTTCAACCTTCTGTGGGTTCATTCATTGGCTAATTGGCTGAGGTATCCGGCAGACGAGAGAATCTGGTGCAGTTAAAACTGTAAATATGTCTGTAGGATGATAAGTGTAAATATGACATATATTTACTGTATGTTGGCTCGTATATGCAGTTGTTGGTGTGTTATAACAATAGTAATAATGAATAGTAACTTCCCTTTTGTCTAAAAAAAAATGTTACCATTGCAGTGTTACTCCTTTGGACCGTCAATTCCAAGGAGGGTTACCGTATTTTCCGGACTATAAGTCGCACCAGAGTATAAGTCGCAGCAGTGCCCTCTAGCGGCTGTCAGTGTGAAAATAACAAACGTGGTATTATATATATTTTAATATATAATACGTCATAACCTGCGATTCAGTGAATGGTCACCGATCAATGTGCTCACACAAAATTTGACGTCGTACCATGACGTCGCATAGCGTGTCTTGGTAGTTCTAATGGTTTTAATAAACTAAAATCGCTAAACTGCTTGGGGTTTCAATCCGGCCCTCTTGATGAATTTTGAAAATGAAGGGAAAAAGAGAGACTTATATGATTTACTGGTCCAGCCCGCTTGACATCAGGAGTTTGACACCCCTGGTTTAGAGGCATTAAGGCATCGTGAAATATACATTTTATTTGCATATGTGATATTTTTGTCTTCGTGTTTGATAGTTTCTGTTTTTCAGGTCACAGTTGATATTTTTTCAGATTTTGAGAGAATTATGGGGTTGATATTAGCGGAGTAGTGTCTAGTTAGCACGGTGTCATGTGGCCAGGCCCTGTAATGAACCCTGTCACCACTAACACTGCAGTAGTATCCCCACAACACCCCGTGAATATGGATTACACATTGGGATTCTGAGAACATGTGTGCCTGCATGTGTGCATGTAATGTATTCGCGCGCACTTGCACAAGTTCACCATTTCTGGCAATGAGCGAGGGAATCGTGTTACTCTCCGACTGATTAGAAAGCTCATGCATAGGAAATCACGACAGAGACACTGCTCTCCATCTGCTCACGGTGCAGGTGAAAACAATTTACACATCAGCGGGCTAATGGATACATTCATAGGGAGCTCAGACAGAGGGTAGAGGGATCGAAGGGGAGAGCGAGGGAAAAACGGAGGGAAGGGAAAAAGAGGGGTTATAATGGGCCCAGGCCAATGCAGGCCAGTGGCCCGGCTCACACCGCCAAGCCAGATAGCAGCGTATCAGATAACACATAATCATCAGGGTCAGGGACTAATGAATGCGGTCGTGGCCCACCGGAGCAGCCTTTTGCCCGCGCTAAAGACACTTGTAAACAATTCGGCTAGGTGACGCATGGCAATAACATGTTGATTCAGCAGGTAATGAGGTTCTCCCGGCATCCAGACCCTCAGCTAAACCCCTCTTCCAGGTGTGCCGCTGAAGAGCGCTGCGTCGGGGCGGCGAGCACACACCTCTGCCCGTGACCTTTCCGTGGCAGTAAGGACACAAGGCGTTGTGAAGAGGACTATTCTGCCGTTGCACAAGGCAGAGAGTGTCAGAACTTTCATTCGCGGCAAGCAAATGAACAGGCAGGCGCTGCATGCTAATGAGCGGCGGGCTATTTTCCACCTTTTTTATCTGCACATTATGCTCTTGACTTTGGAGAAGGTGGGAATTAGGTTGGACCTCAGTGTCAGGCTGCCTGATGGCTCCGCTCAGGAAAAACTGGTAATTGAAGCCGATGGCTGCGGCGGAGGAGGTCTGAATTTGGAAATAAACAGTTTCAAGCACTGCACGTCATATCTATAGAGGTGACGGGGGGTGGGGTGGAAATGAGCTGTCTGGATCTAATGTGCCTTCGCAGCAGGGAGAGAAAAAAGAGGTGCCATCTTGCAGATAACAATTCTGCTCATTAAGACTTCATGAGTAATGATGAGAGACCAAGTTGCCATATTGAGATACGACAATTAAGACGGTGTTTACCAACCTTATATATCATCAGATTAAAAAAAAAAAACCCACGGCACACGCATAAAAACAAATCTCACGAAAAGTATATGGAATGAAATATAATAATATTTGCAAAAAAAAAATGTACTCCTGTTTAGTTGAAGACTAAGCTGATATACTGGCAGGAATTGAAGAAAGACACTCACGAAGATCTTCTTCAACAGCTATATGATGTTATAATAACCATCTGCTGCCACCTAGCGGAAGAGGATTGACGAATTGACGAAGAAAGAAAAAAAATATTTGCAGTAATTAAATAATACATTTGTGACCAATTAAGTGACATTGGATAATTTTCCGTGGTCCACCTAATGATCGCTCACGACACACTCGCGGGCCACGGCCCGGTGGTTGGGAAATCACGGAAATAAGAAACGCTGGTAACCAGACAAACCGAGTAAGCTAGTGGCTCGGTGATGAGTGACACGTCTGATAGCTTTCAAGGGTAGTTTAAAAAAAAAAAAAAAGGAAGGCCTCCCACTGTGTAATTCTAATACTGACAATTTTGTTATTGATGCATGTTTATTAGTTTGAAAAGGAATCAGACCAATTAATTCCTTCCTCATTGTAATTCTGCTCACGTTTAATTAAAAGGCCGTGCCGTAGCTTAAACACACATTTTTCTTATACGCTGTTTTCAGAAATGCATTTTTCTGCTGCAAAGGAAAGCATGTCGACGTTAAGCTCGGTAAACATCATTAGCAGATCACCGGTAGACACTCGCTGTTTCTCCCATTCAGCCTCAGTTAACATTTTTTTACTTGGCTGTTTTTGTGCTGTACATTTCCTATATTAAAAACAGGTCATAAGCCCATGATGAAAAATATGCTGTAAAGGTTTTCTTTTTTTTCTCCACCACTTACGCGTCCAAGGACATTTGTACCACATCTGTGCGTTCAAACCTTTGTGAACATTCAGAGTCACTTTAACACATTTTTTTGCACATTGTAACTTCCTTTAAAACCATTTTCAACTCAGAGTACTTTAGCTGCTGATTAGCTAACGTTAGAAGTGAGGCTGGCAGGTTGAACAAGATTAGTTCAGATTGTCAATCATATCTGTGTTGTTTTCTGGAAGTACAATTTGAGGTTGTTTCAGATGAGAATACTGTTGTAAGACGTTAGTCATTTACAAATTACAGTTTAAACAAACTTCAGTCACAACATGTAGGAGGACGGGGCGCTAACTGCACCTGCTTTAACACATTCCCACAATGCCTTGCCTGCTGTGATTACCAGCATAATTAAATATAAGTATAGCAGTAATAAAGGGAGTATTAAAATAAACACGATCTGATTTTTAATTATAACTGTTAGTTTATGACGTGTTCTATTAAAGAGATGCAGGATTAGATTCATATCCAACAATATAATACCTCTGAATACAACTAAAGCCGCAGCACTTTTACCTGCATTCTAGCACCATCTACTGGGGAGGCACATTTCTGTTAAAGGTGACTGATGTTGTTGCTGAATTATAATATTCTGTTTGGTTTGCCACAGTGACAGGCAGAACAATTACATACACTTCTTCCTGATTATCTTTCTTCAAGTCCTGCTAGTTTATTAGTGCGGTGTTAAACTAAATAGGCCCAGTTTTCACACTAAGATTTTTCTAATGTAAAACTTACAAAGCTGGGTCAGTTGGTGCAATCACCCATTGGTTAAAAAAAATTGAACTATATTGACCTCATATTTGAGAAATATGTGTTAATTCACCCATAGGCGCCAAGCACATGGTTTCTCTGGGAATCAAACCTATGACTCTCTGCTTCTGAGGCAGCCATGCTAACCGCTACACTATGGAACCATAACTACAGAGTCAATGGGCTCCTGTTAAAACTCTGTACCTATTTTTTTTCATCACTTTTTTTAGCAATTCTTAGCAACCGTGACCTTCCTTTACCCCGACCCTTTTTCATTGTAGTTTCTATCAAACTTCTCCAGCTCAGCAACGCTTCAGTGTTGTGCTACACTGTACTGCCCCCTCTCCAACCCCCCCACCCATGCCCTCCCTGCAGAAGCCACTGTCTCTCCCTATTTCAATTTACAAAGGATTAAGGACAACAATGCGTTTCCTCAACAGTTTGTACCAAATTCCTCCGCTTCCCTACAACGTCAGCTCCTTCCCTGGTCCCGACCAAACAAAGCCTCGAGCCTCAGTACGTAACATGTGGACATTTGGGTCGAGATTCCATGAGATGAATGACAGTTTGCATATTAAAAAAAAAGTGGCCACAGGACTGCCCCCCCCCCCCCTTGATGCACTGGGCTAAAAGAAATGTTTATATATCTCTAACGATGGCAGCAGTTAATCTCTGATGCTTTTTTGAATGTGACATGGAAAATATGCAGAATTCCATGGATGCGGCGCGCAACCTTGATGTGGCGGGCGAGACCACAGGGGTTTCTTAGACTCCGATAGCCTTCATGCTCATGAATAAAACAGGGGGTTTAGGGGGCTTCCTGTGCAGCTAATTCTCAGTGCCCGGGCTTCCAATCTCTTTTTATGGTACTTTGGCGGAACAATTTCTCTTCCCCTGCTTCAGGGCAGTACACAACACGGAGAGCGGATTCTCAGAAGCATGTACGGGGGTAGTAATTTGCTATAATCAGTCGTCGTGTGGTGCTGAGTTCACCACATGGCGTCATAATACTTGAAGGTGTTTCTTGGATTTGTTGTTGTTTAAACAAACACCCAATGAAAACTGACTGTTGAATATAAAATACACACGAACATCTTGGTGTAGGTCTGAGTGATTTGACTGTACGTTAGTGATCGTCAATTGTACTAAAATACTCGACGCGTCTGCTTCAATCGGTGAGTACCAGGTTACCACAGTTCCTCGTAAGTCCTGTTTGCAGAGACATTACCAGAGCCCGCTGGTTTCTCTAGTACTGAGAGGAAGTTAAACAAAGTGCCACTCACGCGCAGACCTACCGTGACGACAATAGGCTCCAGACCCATCGCCAAACGCTGAGAAGTGAAGGACCTGTGACGGCAAACTGCCTCGACACTCTTCACTCTGTTTCCTACTAGACTGCACCCCGTCATCATCCGAGCCGATCATTAGTTCCTCCGGCGTCGACGACCACTGAGACAACAAACCACCCGGCGATAAAAAAAAAAAAACCTCAATAAAACTGGAGTCTGAATTCTACCTCACATCCCATAATGTTACAGGTAGAAGCAGTAAATTGCATTTTGAATCCCATAATGTTACAGGTAGAAGCAGTTTTTTTTTAAATTGCATTTTGGTTTTTGATTTAATTAAATTTATATATTTTACATTTATATATATCAATATAAATATATATTTATTTAGCTGTGAATGCACCAACGTTTATAGGAGACATTTTGTACATATTGATGTACTGTGCAAACACACACACAAACACACACACATATATACAGTACGTACACATGTGTGGCAGAGGGGACCTAATTAGACGCAGACAGTGACTGCGTGGCGTACAGTTGCGCTCGGCCCCAAGCTGCTCCAGCCCCCAGTTCATCTGGGCCAATTAAATGTCACATCAAAGCAGGGGCCGACACAAAGTTGTGGGTTCACAGGCGACATTGTTGTCTGTGGTCAGCAATCAGCAGAATCTCCCGCTGAGATCACGCCGACGGTGAAGCCACGGAGTCACCTGACCGCTGCCCGAATCGGCGCAGGCCCCGCCTGCCGACTGTGTGATCTTCTGCTAATGCGTGTGCGTGCGACCGAAACCACAGGCCTCTGGGATGAAGTCGTGCGATATCAAATCTAAACCCCCAGTGAGTTCTCTGCTGATTGGTGCTTCTTTTTTTCAATCAGATTTGATGTTTTTGATCCCAGCGCTGCTGAAGTTTGATGCACACCAAAGTGATAATGAACGCTAACTTTGCTGGTACAATTAGCCACACCAGAAAAAGTCCCAGCGGGGTTGGTTAGCTGGCTGGTTGGTTTGCTTGTTTGTTTGTTGCTTCACCTTCTGATGGTATGATATGGTTAGTTAGCTACACCATCGACTGGAGAATGATCGACTGGGAAACTGTGCCTTAACATTAACATTTAAATGAACTCCTTGTTCCATCAGTGGTGTTTGAAAGTGGACCAGCAGGAGGGGCGTGGCTAAGAGCCCGTCCGGCGTTTAGTCAGCCGATGGACGTCGGTGCAGGTAGAGTCAGGAGAGTCAGTCCAGGACGGTTACCGGGATTAGGAGGAGGTCGGGACTTGAGTGCCGCCACTCTACCGCTCAGCACCAGATCCATAGCTACCTTATTAGTCAAAGCATTACCCATGGTGCACTCCTCTCCACATCAATGCAGGGCGGCATTGAAAACAATATGCTATATATTTAAATTTGTCTGTGTGTGTGTACGTGCACAACAATGACATCATAACATTTTGTCCAATTATGCCGGTGTATATGTTCATATATATAATTTCCCTACATCATAACATTTTGTCCAATTATGCCAGTGTATATGTTCATATATATAATTATTTCCCCCTCGACAAAATGAAACGTTACGTAACATCAAGGCCTGAGCAGCTGATTAGTGTCGGCTGTTGAAAGCCTCCAGTTCCTGGTAAATTATATCATTATTAGAGCCTGGCAAATATTCTAACTGTGTTAATTAACGGTCGGTAGCCGCGGTCGCCGTAGCTAAAAGCGTTACTAGCATCGCGCACGCTTAAAATATAACCACCCTCTAAATTATAGGCAATGGGTTTCTTTGAAAGGTTATGTTTAATTAAATGTCGTACAGTAGCCGTTCGGGGGCTAATGGAAGTTACATTATGTGTAAGAGATCTGGCGAGGAGTCACTTAACCGTCCATTACGACTGCTGTCGAGGTTCTGAGGCTTGTGTTCTCACATGGAACTGAGCCGAATTAAATCAGCTCTTTAACGCACTCTAGCAAAAATATGTGTGAATTTGAATGAAGGCAGAAAAAGTCGATTCCAGTGATAATTCCAAATGTGCAAAAATGTTCAGTGCATGGTGTTTAGCGACACCTAGTGGTGGGGTTTGTCACTACGGTCAAACAGCTAAACTGAGATAGAACGTCAAAAACAGACAGGTCGTTTGTTTTGAATATATTTTGTAATAAAAGACTAATATTTTTTGATTATTTTTTAACAGACTTTTTTTTAAAAAAATGCACGTTGTATATTCACTTAATACACAATGAAGAAGAACAAAAAACCAGTCAGTATGAGTGGCTGTAGAAAAACCCTCGACAGAGTCACCTTTGTAGTGTTGGTATCAAATACACTCCAGTGTCTGTGTCTGTGTGTGTGTGTGTTTTACATCATACATTCAAATGTAAATCGCTGAATAAGCCGCAAATGCATCTATGACACACCACGATACAAAACGGCGACGATACGGTTTTTTTTTTTTTTTGTAAATCACCGCTTTGTTGACCAACACTATTAGCTCTCATATCCGGAGTTCCTTTAGTTAAAAACACAACACCATTCTTAACCAGTCCTCCTACACACACCACTGTAGTGGCGCCCTGGTTCTCATACCTTGGTTAAGGCTGCCCCCATCTGGCCAAACTCGGAACTGTCGTCACAGCCGGCGTGAGACTCTCCGGTTCCTCACCATCTCCCTCTTCTTCGCCTTTTGACTCAATAACTGCAACAACTTATTTTTCAGACATAATACGAGATTAATTTAATTTAATAATAATCGTGTTCTTTGGTAGAAAACAACCGGAAGTGTTGGAGAGAATTTGTTAAAATGCTTTTTTCTTTTTTTAACCACATTTTAAAGATCTTTACTCTCCTCCATGC
>NC_024307.1:624797-625042 GCF_000523025.1 Cynoglossus semilaevis | reverse complement strand
CTCGCGTCCACCCCCCTTCTCCCCCCAATTGCTTAGCAACAGTGTTCCAGGGTCTCTCATTTGAGATCAAGAGTTTAGTGGACTGAAGACTCCGCTTTGGAGAAATAGAGCTTGTGCCATTTGATAAGACGGTAGAGAAATGGGCTCTATCATCTACTTCCTCTCTGCCCTCCCTCCCTCACCCCCTCCCTCCCTTCTTCCCACCGCTTTGCTTCTTTTTTTTATTTCTTTTTTTTATTCTTCTC
>NC_024307.1:619739-624676 GCF_000523025.1 Cynoglossus semilaevis | reverse complement strand
CCACCCCCCCCGCCTCTCTCTCCTCGTCCCACCCTGCACGCCATCAACCCTTTTCCTTACCATCATGATTATGTTACCTTTCAACTGCATGATGTATTCAGTTCTCCAGATTATTCTCTGTCATCTGAGTTAATTGAATTCTGTCCATCACATATAGATGTTTTCACATTTGCATAAAGGTTAGAGTGGTGAAGAGTGTCAAACTTCAATTTAGACAATGTCACTCAAATAAATGCACTGGCCTCTCTCCCTCACTCTCTCTCTCTCTCTCTCTCTTCCCCGTTCTCCTCACCCTCTGAAGGTGGCTATTTACCGATTCTGTCTGAATTTTAATAGATCTGTATTCCTGGGCCGTGCACATGCTCATATACATGTAAATATGAATGTGGAAATGACCACACGGCTCTCTGTTATAGGGTAATCCTCCTGCAGGGGTTTGATTCCATGTGTCCGTGTGTCCACATGACCGTTGCTGTTAATGGTAGATTTGTGACACAGACAGTATGTAGACATCAGCGCCCCCTACGCAGCCTGTTAGTAAGCACTTCCTCCTCCTGCTCTGCTCTACTCATTGTCAAGTGCTTTCACCAGCCAGCCTACAATGGCCGTCTGGCTAAAGAAAAAGACCTTCAGTGATGTACAAACGTAGAGCCTATAAATACAGTCTTTTTTTTTATCTAACAAATATTTCTCGCAGCGAGGTTTACAAAGTAAATAACATGAAGGGTGAAGTGGATTAGAATTCTGGGTTTGACTACGGACACAAAATGGCATCTGACAAAAAAAAGCTAAAAACAACTGAAATTGTATAATAAAAAATAAAATCTAAAATTGAATATTTTCACCAGGAGGATTAATTTGTGAAGATCTGATTAAAGTGTTTGAATGATGCATACTGTGAATCCAAAATATTTCTATTTGCATCCACGTGTTGGTACCTTTATTTCGTCTTCTTTCTAAGGTGAATGTTGATTTAGCTCGATTAATCGTGATAAATTATGATTTATTTGTGGTTAATCCACAGCTACCCTGTGATTAATCCGATTAATTGTTTTGTAATTTAACGACGGCCCAACGTTTTACATTCATTCCATGAGTCACTCATACATTACATTACATACATTAGCATTCATTCCATGAGTCACTCATACATTAGTGACTGTTTATTTCGACTGGTCAACTCCACGTTGGGTCAGATGTTTCGACTGGTCAACTCCACGTTGGGTCAAACGTGTCCTGACTGATGTCTTAAAGTCAGTGGACGGCTTTAGTTCCGTCGTATTCTCAGGGTTCGTTGGTTTTTAGGTTTGAACAGACAGTAGCTGAGATTTCAAGGTCAGAGTTAGTGTTTTGACTCACCTGCTTCTGTTGTCCATGTGAAAATATGTCAAAATATTGTCAGTTGTCTAAATAAGGCGGCGATGTCCAGAAGAACAGCCCCAGGTCTGTGTAGACCAGAGAAGTTACAGGGAAAAGGAATGACCTCTAATCTGTCAAAATACAATCCAATATTGTGTGTTAAAAAGCCACCGTAGTTCAGGCTTAGAAAATAAGTTGGACACAAAGGTAGGGGGCGCGGGACCAGAGTGTGGATCAGTTCTTCTTACTGATCAAAAGTTCGAAAGATAGTTTCCAACTAGTCGTGTTGACCTTCGCTGACCTTGTTATTTTTTTGTGCTGTGTGTTAATATTTTTTCCCCCGAGAACCTGTAGATGGAATAAGGAAGTGATGAGAAATGGATTCATGGAACGATGGTATTTTATTTTGAAAAATAATGATCACTTCCTTCCACTCCTCTGTGCATTTCTCTATACTGATCCATAGAAAAATTGTCTTAAAATGGGTCTGTGGTGCAAACATTAGTGACCTTGGTTTTGTTTGTGCAAAAATCACATTTCTTTAATGCAAAGAAAAATACTTGTTTAATAGGAAAGTACTTTAAAGGAGAGTAGATTCATTTGGGACCTAACAGTAGGTGAAAAGCCTTTAACACACACACACACACACGCTCTTTCATTGACATTTCCAGAGCACTTTCTCCTTGGCAGCCATTCTGTTAAATGGCAACGACTGACAGTGAGAAACGAAGCATAATAACATGTCACACAAGGAAACGCAGCAGAGCGGGGGGAGAAGTGCAGGAGGAGACACCGCGGCCAATTCACATTTAATGAGTGGCCCGGAATATCCAATTATGTTTGCTTTTGAAAATTGATTCATGTGTCTTTAGAGGCAATTTTCATATTAGCCTCTTTCAAATAAACATCTATTAGGTTTACGTATCACATTGCAGCGCGGCGGCACTGCGCTCCCGGAGCTAAAATAAGTCTGCGTCAGTTAGTCAATAAAATGGGAGCGAGAAGACGGCAGATTAGAGTGCTTATCTTTTTTTTTTTTTTTTCATCGGCTCTGAATGCCGGCTGAATTGAAGGTCAATATCTGAGGATTCTTCAGGTGTCTGGAGAGCGTGGCTGCGTTAGCGCTCACAGCGTCCCTGCCTGTCTTTGTGGACAGGCCTGGACCCATTTCAGATGTGCCACGGCCGCACGGACAAAGGCGCCCCCTCCCCCCACCGCATCCCCCCTTAAACCACCGTCCCCCTGTCCCCTCTACTTCCTCCCCTCACCGTGGTCCGTGTCACGTCAGGTGACACATGGTCTGACTCGTCCACGGAGACACGACCAAGGGTTGGTTGTTGTTTGTGACGAAACATGAAAGACAATCGTGAGCCGATATTGACGGGAAGTTTTTGCAATCACCTCCCAGAAATTGACGCAGGTAAATTCTGGGAGATGGAGAGAAGATTGACGTTTGGTTTGGAGATTAAAGAACACAACAATCAGTGGGAAAGAAACGGTAGAAAAACTGAAAGTATGTCTCCTGGTATTGGACCATTTGTCTTCTTGCAGATGTGCAGTCAAAACACGGAGCGGATAAATAAATAATTAAGATTTCCTAAGTCGAGGTGTGAGAAAATATCAGTAAGTTTTGCAGTATCTCGCAATATGTCGTATCGTTGCCACTGTGTCTTGTTACGTATCGTATCGCCAGATTGTTGCCAGTACAAACCCCTATTCCTAAGATAGTAGACAGCTCCAGCTCAGGGGTTCCCAATCCCTGGTCCTCAGACCTGTACCGGTCCATGAGTCATTTGATCAGTTGGCTACATGTACCATGTATACATTTTGTCCAGCGTCCCTGGAGTTGACACGTATTTGTTGCCTTATATTAGTAGTAGGAGTGGGAGAGACGCTACCAGTCCGCACTACCACCCACTAGTGGCCAACCAGTCCTTGATACGCTAGCTCTAGCTCCCTCCTCCGATGCCCCCGTGACTTGTAATGCACGCGACGGTTCCCTCGTTGGACCGGGACGGTGAAAACCCAACAGGGTTTGAAATAGGCAGATGGCGCTGTGCTCTTGCCTGCAGCTCCCAGTGTTTGTCCATGAGCTTAGCACGTTGTTCAAACACCCGGCGAACGACGGCAGATAAAATAACATTGGCACTTGTCTGGTGTCACACAGCAGCGCATACACAATGAGCCATGTGTGTGTTTGTATAGTTTAGGCAGGTTATGAGGCCGGGGTGGGGCGGGAGGGGGGGGCATTTGTGTACTGAAGGGTCTGGTCCAGTGTGTCAGAGGGCCCTTTTGGCTACTCTCTTCTCAGACAAAGCTTTAGTGGGGGGGCAGCAGCAGCAGCAGTACTCCAGCCCTCCTCGCCTGCAGGAGGGTCATATCTCAGCTGCCTCGTCCACTCCCCAGGCCAGCCAATACAATCAGCACCACCTACTGTACGAGGGAGGCCGTATCTGACCTTATCTCTGCGTGTGAGCAGCTGTCCATCAACACACACACAGGTGGAGCCGCAGAATAACCACCCTTTAATACAAGGGCAGTAAAGCCGGCGTCGTGAGTTATGAACAGATTAGGGTAAAAATGATTGGAAAAAAAAACAACTAAATTAAATTCCTTTTTTTTTTTTTTTTTGGCTGAATAACTCAATAACTCGGCTGTTTTGAGGTTTTTTAACGAGCTCCCCGGGGGTCGGCCAAGGTCATTACGTCCAATTCATCCAAAGCTGAATTTCTCAGCCTTCTCCAGATTTGATCATTTTCTGGTGTAAACCAGTGACGGACTGGGTTTTTTGTTCCGTCCACGTCGATTCAGACGGTCCAGGTCGTTGTTCTGTGAGATAAACACGACGGGGTGACGATCGTTCTCCAACACTTTTAAAATATGTTTTTGCTTTTTACGACGTTGGGGTTCAAATGTTTTTTTTCTTTTAATTGTTTCTAATGATTAAATTCTCACTTTTGGTAACGCCAAAGCATCATACCTTCACCTCTGTGCTTCCCAAACATCGGCACATTTTCACTGGTTATTATGTTTTTTATTTTGTTTTTCGTTTGACCAAACGGTATGTGTTCAGTTTCCACCATCTTTTCAAGGATGATTAAAATTAACATTTTGTTTTTTCCGTCTCCAACCTCACGATCCGGCGCTGACTGTGTCTTTTTACCTTCGTCCCTCTTGTTACCTTCAGTTTGACCTACGTGTTGCGGAGCCCGTAGACACTTTTTAACACTTTTGGAAAAGCGTTGGTAACATCTCTATCGTGAGACAACAGATACAGAATGTCCAGAACAGCCAGACCAGATCCAGGTCTGGAATATGTTCCAAAAGCAAAAACACAATAAACTAAAACTAAAAATAGGACATGAAGGTTTTTGGGTTTTGTTTTTTTTTTTTTTTTAAATCAATTCATGTACTCTCACAGGTCTGAATAAAATAAAGTGCCTGCTGGGAGTAACAAGGGAATGAATGGCTGGTTTTATTTGTGTGTCTGTGTCTGTACTGTTATTGTGGCCATTTTTGTCATTCAGGCAAAGTTGTGAGCTCACCCTTGGCTTTTATTTACATGGTAGTCTTTCGTC
>NC_024307.1:616971-619720 GCF_000523025.1 Cynoglossus semilaevis | reverse complement strand
GGGGGGGGGGGGGGGGGGGGGTAGGCAGGCCTGCTGTAGATGGGCCCATTCACCACCGTACAAAGGCTGCTTCAGCTGCTTTTTGTTGCCGTAACTACCTCTTTCTTCCTCGCATTCCAAATATCTTTGGTTCAGACCTGGTGGCCTTGATGAACAAGGTTCTATGGAATCAATCAACTGCTTCTCTCAGAAGATCTTAACACGGTTTAATGTTGGCCTTGTCACATTGTCCTTCCGAGATATAAACCTCATCCAACTTACGCCTGAGATCAGAGTTTCTTTTCTGAGAGGTCTTTTTGTGTGGAGTGGATTTCAGGGAGACCTCAGCGTTGGGAGAAACGCCGCTACAGACGGAGATACGCGAGCAAGGCTGAGTCATATTGTTGTTGCTAATAATGAGCGTCAGCACCTCAAGTATTTACCCCGGCACTTTTGTTGGGCGCAGTCAAAGGTGCATCTTTAAATTGTTCAGCGTGAATATATATGCAAACTTTCGGAAGGAATATTCGAGTGTTTGGGAGTTCACGAACTTGAACTATATTTGGTGCAGTACTTTATGACCACGAGTACCATGTTTATGACAGTAAAACTTCTAATGGTATTGGTTTCAATTGGGTGAAATTCTTGTGTTAACAGCAGATCTGCTGCCCCTCGCAGGCGCAAAGTGTGTGGTTCCTCTGGGAATCAAACCCAGGACTGGCTGCTCTCTGCTGCTGAGGCAGGTGTGCTAACTGCTACACAATAGATCCATTGCTTTTGACTATGTGATGGCTAACGCTAACTAAGCTAAGGTGGCAGTTAGCATTAGCCGTGTTAGCTCTGAGGCATGGTTTGTAGTGGCAGGTTTTTTTTGTCATCTCTGCAATCAGTTAACATCTGTAAGCTGAAAGGTTACTGGTTACCACTAGCGCCTCCTAGGGGCAGCCTGCTGCAGCACATCTGCTGTTAGCACAACAGCATAGGATCAGTAAAGGTCAAATTATTATTATTATTTATCATAATAATTTCTTTTATCCAGCAGTGTAATAATTGTGTACTTCAATAACCACAGCTGACTTATCGTATTTACCGAACTATAAGTCGCACATTTTTCCATCCTTTGGCTAGGTTTGTGCGACTTATATATTAAAATATATAATTTCACATGTTTGTTATTTTTACATTGACAGACGCTAGAGGGCACTCTAGCAGGCTGGCGCTACTTATAGTCCGGACATTACGGTACTATACTTTAAGGTAAATATCGTACTTCAAGTGGCTTATTTTCTTTATCCTTTATTTTCTTTACATTCAAACCCTTTGTTTTTATAAACCTGTAAATGTGGCTTTTAACTGCCCCTGTGGGTATTGATGACGTTTTCTGACTTCTGAATAAATAACATCTGTGTTCTTGTTTCTTTTCGTCTCATGCAGTAAGACGTGTAGTGAGTAAACCAGACAGCTATTCATGGCGGACATATGTGCGCGGCACCATCAGGGTCTGCAGCCTTCACTGAAACGGCAACATCTGCCTGCAGGTTTTATGGCCCACAACATATGTCCCATCTTTAGTGACAAAGCTGGCGGAGGCTCTCATGCTGTTCCTGACGGCCAGTCCAAACACAGGGCTTTAGATACCTGTCAGCCTTTATTACGCTGTCCTCTGTGGCTGCAGATAAGGGAAGTTAAAGTTTAATGAAATGCAGCCTGGCTACAGAGGCCTGGCTTTTATAATTTGTCACAGGCTGGCCGCTGGGAGCCCACTGCTATGTAAACATGGAGGCAGTGGTCACGGCCATTACCTCTAAATGATGCAGCATGGACAAAGTGGCAGAAATGTCACTCCTAAAACCCAGCCATTTTCCTCTTGTTGCCTTGTGGTGTGCTGTGCAAGATGGAGGCATCAAAATCTGAAAAAAAAAAAAAATCTAATAAAGCCTGTAGTAACATTTTCAGAGCAAAATACCCAGAGGGGCTTCTGTCCAAATACAGTCATTTACTGTGGTATAAAACTAATACTCAGGTCTGAGTTTTTGAAATCCAACCGGCAGTAATACACAGTAATACACAGTAATACACAGTAATACTCTAAACTACTATTGTTAACATTTACACCCAGACTTCAGGTAGTTATTTCTTTGTGTACTTCCAGTCCACAGTACTATGGATACTGTTTACTGAGAGATAAATATTCCTGGATCAAGTGGTCAACAAGTTCTGCTTCTGTTTTTTTTAATGAACTTTAAACATTGAACCATTTTTTTATTATTCTGTTTCGACCTTAGAAGGTAGATTAGAATTAGATTAAGGAGTTTCCAGTAGGATTTCCTGTCGGACCAGGATTCGACACCTTCAGGTCACAAAGAAATAAATAATAATAGTCGCCAGGAATACACTTCACTCTTTACAAATTAAGTGCTAGCCACTAGTACTGTATGGTGGTGTGTTCTTCAGTCTGCATTTTATTTTTTCTGTTTTTGTAAGTCGTCAGAAAATTTCTGCATGAAAATGTTTACTGGTAGAGGAAAGAGCAGCTAGGTGGCAGTAGTGTAAGTCCGAGAATAGCTGCTATTTTTTTTAGGACCCAAAGAAGCAACTAATCAGATTAGCTAAATACATGGATATTATAGAATAATAAGAGATCTATGACCGGTGTTTACAAAAAAAAAAAGAAAAATCGACATACTCTACCTTTAGCGCCTCCTGTGGCAGCCCGGGTCGGGTGGCAAGACCCACACCGATTTCTTGTTTTTGTTTTGGTTGGAAAGCC
>NC_024307.1:609592-614263 GCF_000523025.1 Cynoglossus semilaevis | reverse complement strand
TACCCAGAACGGCGCCGCTGGCCGGGTGGCGGATGCGGACCACGGCGACGACGACGACGGCGGCGGTGGTGGGTTCAAGTGGAAGGTTGCAGGAAGTGTCAAACACGGCCTAATTCTGTGTGGTTAGCCGCCACAGGCGTGACATGAGCAGGACAGTATAAACATGGATTAGGTTGACGTCTCAATCACAGCGTGGCAGGCTGACAGACAGCTGCTGACAGCGGCAGGCGCGCGGGGGGCCCCCCCCCTCCCCCGCGCGTCATCCCACTGATCCGATAAAAAGGAGTCGTCCCCCAGTTTTGACAGTTTTTTTTTTTTTTTTTCACGAACTTTGAAGAGTTTAAATGCCACCTGAGATCTTTTGGTTCTCGCATCCTTCCGCGTTTAGTTCTGTCATAGGAAAACTACGTTAACATTTTTAAAAAAAATTATGTTTTGTCATTTTGGGAAAATTAATGATTCCCCTTTCGGTCGATTTGCATTTTCTAACTTTATAGACAAAAACAAAAAACGAAGATCATTCATCTTCTATCAACAATCCCATGGGTTTCACACTCACATTCACACTCGTTTACATATTTGTGGCTAAGTTAGAGTGAACCTTTAGCCCAATCCTGCATGTTATTGGGCTGTGGGAGTGACCCACACGGGGAGAACCAGTGGGTACTGCCTGGAATCAAACCAGTCTTGCTCTCAGGCAACTGTTCCTAAAGTGGGAGGGAAACCCTCCTTCAGGGGGCGCAGCAGGTCAAATTATTTAATTTTATAATATTTTTAGGGATGGTTGTTGACATCGATCAATCGGTACTAGCATAACTATGTAATATCATTAAGAATTGGTATCAGGTTTTTTTTCTCCGATATTGAAAACCCGATAACGCTATTCCTGGGTTTCGCCCAAATTATGTGACCTAAAAAAATTGGTTTCATATATTGGTTTATGGTTGATATCAGAACCAGAAATTAAGTGTTTGGAGAATATCGGATATCGGACATCACTTACATTTTTATTATTTGTACAACAGTGAATCTCAATTTTTATTATTTGTACAACAGTGAATCTTTTTTTTTTTTTTTAGAATCAACAATGTGCTAAAAAAAGTTCAGTGAAATTTTGAAGCAATAACTGACAATGTGTCAACATAGGGGGCGGGGGTCTGACAGCAGTCCCAACCACTCTTCCCTCATGTGACACAAAAATAATTTGGAATGTTTTTCTTTAATATCGTTAGCCTAATGAAAAAAAAACCCTCAATGCACTTAAGATGAACAAATGCCGCATGGCAGAACCGTGCCACTAGAGGTCACTAAACTTTACACGTGTACACTTTAAAATGCATGTCATCATTCATTGACTCAAATGGAGTGATAAAATGAAAAGCAAATCATCGAGTCCATCCGTAAACCAACCCCTGTTTGTGCAATTTGGCGAAGACAAAAGGGAGAATTACACAAATAGTAATTTGTCCATTTGACGGCGGCCGCTGAGTAAATGGTGTAATTATACCGACTGTACTGCGTTCACCGGCTGACCAGGGTTTTTTAGCACATGTGTGACAACTTTACTGACAGCAACGGTAAATTACTGGAGTTTTCTTACCTGGTAAATGGAACCATTAGAAACATTTAACGGGAAGTAAACGACATGCTAGCACGACCACGCAGTGACAAGTAAACGACATGCTAGCACGACCACGCGGTGACATCACAGGGTTTAATTTCACCCTCAGAGAGACGGCAGTTATGTTGATTAGCATCCCATGTGAGGTGTGTGTTTTCTCCGATACAGTAGAAGAAAGCGCCGTGCTTCTGAGGGCGCGGTGAGCAGCGTCACTCAGCCTCACGCTCCGGTGTCAAGTACTGCAAACAATACGCACTCACGGCAAGCACCGCTCCAGTCGGGAGACGTCGTGCTCGGATGATTGTGCCTTTGCCACCGACTATTTGGGATTGACAAAGGCCCATGTAACTCAACCGTTGAATTTACCATCGCCGTCTCGTATCGCCACGTAGCTGCGTGCAACAGCAAACAAACGTGCAGTAAATAACCCGGCTCGCGCTGTCCCCGCAGGCCGTCAATCAAACACACAAGTGTGCTCTACGCTGCGTTAGAGCGCTCGGAGCTGAACTAATCCAGTAAATACAAGCACAGGCTGAACCTGAGGAAAATCCTGTCTGAAGATCCAGTCTCAAACCACAGGAGGAAAAGCTGCGAACGCAGAAATCTAATGACTCCGAAACAGCCGTGAAGTGTGAAATCCCGCTCTTTCCTGGGAACAGCTGAGCCCAGATGTGAGGCTGGGAACGCCGCAGTCACATTTGTCACAGTAACGGATCGGGGTGTTTATTGATTCACCGAGTGGAGTCATTAACTAGCGGTCGAGGCTGGAGCAGAAATATCGGTCGTTACAGTGGGAAGCCGCGCTGAAAAAGAGTATTATTTATAATTCACAGCGGCCACATGAACGCGTCGCTGTGTTGTGTGAGTTAAAGTCTTTCAGAGTCTGTCTTACAATTACTGCGCTCATTACAGAGCAACAAAAGAGCTAAAGAGTGATTATATACAGATCTGCATGAACGTAGTCAGTTAGCCAAATATTCTCAACTCCAGCCAAATTTCCAATCTGCTGTCATTAATTAAGCCCTTTAATAATCCAGCACAACTAATTATGTAATTAAATCACCACCCGCCTCCGAGCCACTGATGTTCACTTGGTTAATCTGGTGCAAAAATTACCATTCGACAACAACGTGGGTTGGTTGAAAGTTGATGCTAATGCCGTGGGAAGTCCACAGCTAGTGGGGGTATACGAAAAGAGAGCTTGAAAAAGTAAATATTTTTGGTTAATATCAGCTAGCTGATAGCTAATACTGAGCTAATTTTAAAACCTAATATATTTTATTTGCACCTTTTAGCTAACCTTAGTTATTAGTTATTTCTGAGCTACTATTAGCCTTTTGTTTAGACAGTAACATTTTTTATTTGATATCATTTTTGTCTAATTGTAAATATTTGATATATTTTGTGGTTCCTATATATTCTTAATCTAGCTAATGACTACTAACTTTTAGCTATGTTCTGGCTTTGTCAACTTTTTAGGTTAAGTAATTTTTGCTTCATTTTTTCATTGCTAGTATTATTAGTACTAAAAATTCTAATTCTCAGATATTGACCAACCGATATTATCGGATTATTAGCATTACTATGTAGTACCCGTAGGAATCGTTATCTTTTTTTTTTTCCTCCAATAATGAAAATCCGATAACTTAATGCATCAGTTCCATGACGGGGGGAAAACAGCTGCATATATCAGTATCGGTTGATATTGGTGTTTGGACAATGTTAGGACATCATAAATCAGTTCATCTCGGACGTCCCTTGTTCTAATGCTAATGTTTTAAAACCAACATACGATAAAAGTCACAGGGATCATAAATGTGTTGAGAATGAGCAGCACTGACACCTGAAGAACTGACACTGTTTCTTCAGCCACGTGTTCAAATTCCCGAAGAGGTTCAAGAAAAAAAATAGTTTGTGCAGGAAAGAAAAAAAGCTACGAGGGTGTTTGCCCGACTCTACTCGTCTTATATTTGTCTGCGAAATAGATGCTTGTGAGGGTGATGTTTCATGAGCCATTTAAGNNNNATTTGGCTCTAAGTGACTCCAGCACTCACAGCTTTAACCCGAGTAGAAAGACTCCTCGCCAACACGCTAACACGCTAACGACACGCTAAACAACACCACATCATTTACATCATGTTTTTTTTTTTTTTAAATACTGCAATTTGCCATGATTTCGGTTTGTTAACCGCGTGCCGTGTTATTCTGATGCAAATTTAGCCCCAGCTCGTCGCAACTGGTTGTAATTTCACATTTGTTTATCAGAGCTGGAGAAAATGGTTGGGAGGAATGGGTAACACTAATCAATGGAACGTAGAGGCAATCCAGTGATTACAAACCCAGCAGCCTGGCAGACGGTGCACACATTTAAAGGGACAGGACGCAGCGGCCCATGTGGGTTAGAAAAAAAAAAAGAAAAAAAGACCACACCCAGCTGAGACTGTAAGGATGAGATGATTAAAAAAAAAATCCAGTTTTTGATGGAAATGTCCGACACTGGCTTGTAAAGAGGGCGTGGCCGCCATAATAAAACGCACGGTCGTGTACGACCAACACGGCTAATACCAAGTCCCAAGGGTGTTCATCTCAAGTAATATATGCACAGGCTAATTTATTACACCAGCGCTAATTTCCATGGCTTGTGCCTGGAGTTGCCTGGCTATTGTAAAGATGCCTTTTTTTTTTTTTTTTTTCTTTTTTGGTTTACCCATTTTTCCCTCCTGATTCATAATTGCTCATTCACATTCACGAGCGTCATCTTTAACAAATGAGATGAGGCCGTGCCATTTGGCGTTCACGGCCCCCCACACCCAGGTGAGGCCACCGCCCTCACTACTCCCCCCGCTGGCCCCCCCTCCCTGAACAGCCCCCATCCCGTGCGATCACCCATGCTCATTTTCTTTGATCGTCCTTTTTCCCCCTGAAACTGCTCCGAAAACCATCTCGGAAATGTATCAGATGATTAGACTTCGGGACTTTAATTAGGAAAAAGTTAACTGTCAGATGAAAGCTGCCACATCTGTGATGCCTACTGCTGGTTCAGTGGACGG
>NC_024307.1:608639-609189 GCF_000523025.1 Cynoglossus semilaevis | reverse complement strand
CCCCCACCGCCCTCCCTACTCCCCCCGCTGGCCCCCCCTCCCTGAACAGCCCCCATCCCGTGCGATCACCCATGCTCATTTTCTTTGATCGTCCTTTTTCCCCCTGAAACTGCTCCGAAAACCATCTCGGAAATGTATCAGATGATTAGACTTCGGGACTTTAATTAGGAAAAAGTTAACTGTCAGATGAAAGCTGCCACATCTGTGATGCCTACTGCTGGTTCAGTGGACGGACCCCCGGTGGGGGGGGTGCAGGGAGGGGGTCTGCATCAAAAGACTCCTCCCTGCTGAGCAACACCACTCTAGCGTGTTCTCACGACTCTCTGTGTAGGACTGGATGTTAGGGGCGGGAAAAACACACGCAGTCACAAGTTAAACTGCAAAGGCGACGCGAGACGAGACGAAACGCAAAACGGATGAGGGGGGGAAAAAAAAAAGGGTCTCGGCCAAGGTTGTGTGTCTTGTTAAACGGCGAACGAGTCGGAGACACAAAGGGATCTGAGCGAAAACAACGCCATCTAACAAGACATCAGTGGCTCATCGTTAATAA
>NC_024307.1:607807-608438 GCF_000523025.1 Cynoglossus semilaevis | reverse complement strand
AATTGACTCCTTCCCGGGCCTGGGTTTTCCGAGATCCCCCCAGGGAAAGGAAAGGGGGGGGGGGGAGGGACGAGGGGGGGGGTTACCTCACCTCCTCTGCTTTTGTTTTGAGTGTCACGGCTGGTTTTTGTATCAAACGTCCTTGATTGGCTGCGTTTCACTCTCTCTCTCTCTCTCTCAGAGTTGGTAATGGCGGCGAAGCTCGTTCTATCTCTTTGTGCCGGGGTGAAATACTACAGCTGCAAACGACAGAAACGGTGTTAAATTTAGTGAAACGTCTCGACGGATATAACTGCCATTAATCACTGAAGGGAGAGAGGGAGAGGGAGAGAGGGAGAGAGAGGGAAGAACGGCCTTATAATATCATTGTGTCTGTATTTCCTGTCGAGAGGAACTCTCTCTCTCTCTGTCTCTCTGTCTCTCTCTCTCTCTCTCTCTCTCTCTCGCTCTCTGAGGTCTTTTGTGACAGCACAGACACTGAGCTGTTACTTACGTTGAATGGACACATGCACTCGGCGAGGACGGACGTCCAGATGGACGGACGACCCAAGTCATGGCAACAGCGTCGCTATTTGGAAAAACAGTGGAAAGAAACTCGTGATACTGGACCGATTCAGCCGGACCAGAGCAT
>NC_024307.1:604401-607701 GCF_000523025.1 Cynoglossus semilaevis | reverse complement strand
CACCCCTGACCCCTCCGCCCCGGCCGACTTCCTGTGACTTGCCCCTCTTTCCACTCATCCTTCCTCTTGAGTGACAGCGTTGACATTAGTGTAACTGTAATACGATTGTGTCTGCTGTTGAGGAAATGAAAATCAAGTATTTGACCTTTGTGTCTTACGAGTGGCTTAGCGTTAGCCGCCGGGGCTTTTGGAGTCACGCCGCCGTGGCATCCTTTCACGCCGCCGTTCCGTCTTTAATTTTTTTTTCATAATTGTTAAGCCTTCGTCTCCAGACTAAATAGCTGTAACGTATTCCGTCCGCAGCCTCGCCCGGAATTTGCATGCATTTCTCCAGCTGCCGCGTTTTCGTTTTTTTTTTTTTCATTTTTTTTTTTTTAGACCCTCATAGTGTGAAGTGCGCTAAATGTGCGTGGCACAGGCGCGCGGCGGCGCCACGCCCGCTTCCCTGACATAAAACTGTGCTTTGGCAAGGCCAAATGAGACGATAGCGAAATTGATTTTTCACATTGAATTTCACACCCTTTCATCAAGGCCCACCCCTCGAGGCTGGAACGCTTGTGATTTCAAAAGCACTTAACGTACGACGCCCCCCTTTGTTCAAGAAGCAAACTACTCGTGAGTAGACATCAATGCAAATAAAACCAACTTGCAGAGCAGAGGAAAACTCGAGCTGAAGAACAACCAAATTAACCGTAGTTAATACGTCTTCATCACAGTTCCTCTCTCTCTCTCTCTCTCTCTCTCCCTGACTCTCACACACACACACACACACACCATCTTAGAGGTAATGATTTTCCGGGTATTAAAGAGGCGCCCACTGCTGTCACTCTGGATATGAAACAGGAAAACAGATTATTGTTGCGATCGCCCGCTGTGAACACCCAAACGATACTTAAAAATAATGACGTTCTTCAGCGTCCTCATTAACGGCGCCGTGCGGCCGAGAACAATCCTCTCCTGCGACAAGAGCCCAACAGATTTCAAATTAGAAGCGTAAAAAGGAAAAGGCAATCATTTCGAGAAAAATAAACAAAAGAGAGAAAAAAAAGAAAAAGAAAGACAGAAAGATTGAAACGAGAGGGCCGCCGCCGTCGCCGCCGCGGTGTCGCCGCGTGCTCACCCACGGATCAGTAAACACGAGCTGCTGCTGGTGTAAAGTTACCGAAAACAACCCAGCGGCGTTTACTGCTGCAACGTCGGCATCTTTTTTTGTAATTTGTACTCGTCGTTAGCACTCGTACTACAACAATGTTCTGTCCACATGATGTACTTGGAGTCGATGCCAAATGCATCAAATCATAGCCGTCGTTACGCCGCCGTCACTTCAAACATCATCTGCGTACGCGTGGCGCGTTAATACACATCTGCTCTCTTCGCCGCCGCGGCGGTAATTGGCACCATATGTTACGGAGAGAAAAGTATTTCTTTTATATAAAAATATATTTAAGGCTCGTGGCTTGACAGGAAGTCCTTCCCAACAAGATGCCAATGAATTACAGGGTGGTGAGAGGAGAGGAGGGGGAGGAGGTGGTGGTGGTGGGGGGGGGAGAGGCTCATTTCCATAACAGAGGAGAGTGATTCAAAAGCTGGCCAATAAACAGACAGTAAATCCTGCTCTGTTGTTCCATAACTCAGCCCTTGTGGTGGTGTACTTCTCCTGAGCGGGACGACCAGTGACACAGCGGGATTTGTTCACTTCTCGCCAAAGCCAGAATGATTCTTTGTCAGCCAGGCGTAAATAACACAGTGTTGATTGTTCTGTCAAAGTTAATCTGACAGCTCCGGGGAGGCAGTCATTTATCTAATGACAGAGTTCCTATGACAACAATCGATCCCCCTGCCGCCTAGAACGTGTCCCTGTGTGTGTGTGTGTGTGTGTTGGTAGGGAAGACAGTGGACGACATTCAGCAGTGGACACTGACGCCTTGTGAGGACGCGGTTCACAACGGCTAGATTTCAACTTTTATAACTGCGGACTTTGCTCGTCGATGCTAATGTGCAGCTGCTGTTGCTAACAGGCTAACCACAGTTAAAGCCTGGGTCCGGGGGCCACTCCCGGCCCGCAAACCGCTCAGATCTGGCCCATTACTAGATGTCAATAATGGTTTAATGATAGCTGGGGAATCAAACCCCTGGTTCGGGGGCCACTCCCTGGCCCTCTCTGACCCATTACTAGATGTCAATAATAGTTTTTTGATGACAGGGGTACCAAACCACTGGTCCGGGGACCATCCCAAGCCCGCTAACCCATCACATCTGGCCCATTACTAGATGTCAATAATGGTTTATTTTTACTTTTTTTGCTTTTATACATTTTTACTCTCTCTGGTGTGAGAGGAAAAAATGTTTTTTATGTTTGTTTTTTTTTTAATAATAATTGAGTTTTATTCATTCCACGATGAGGAGAGATAAGGTGACCTCTGCATGTAAGGCAGGCGTGCTAACCGCTACACTATGAAACTGATGAGTGTTCTGAACAAAAACTACTTTTACTAAACTCTTTTTAAAAATTGATTATTGCTGCTTTGTTTTCGTCGTCAGCTAGTTTGACTTTGAGATCGCGGAGTCAGAGAAAAGAAGGCGTAAATACTGTAGTTCAATGTCATTCTGACTGTACAACAGAAAGTTCCAGTCTGACGAATAAACTGTTTGTAACTTTGACGAAAAATTAACGTTAGTTCCTCTCGGAACTTGGACTCTTTTGATTCTTTAAACACGTGTTAGCACGTCTGCTGCGTTCAGATCAGGCCATCGGCCAAAAGATGACTAAATAAAACGGTGTCATGACTAAAAACTAATATTGAGAAACAATTTTTTTTTTTAATTAATCCATCGTGTGCAGAAAATCCCATTATTCTCAAGAACAACTTCTGGTTTTTATCGGACCTCGTGTGGTTTTATTAACTGAGAAAATTAACTCAGATTTTTTTTTTTAGTATCGGGTTCTAGTCTCGCTGTCGTCCGAAGGTCCTGACAGGTCCTGACAGAACGTCTGAAACAATCGTGTGCGTGTCGGAGGAGACGGAGGAGCGTTGAGAGAAAACAGACTGAGACGGAACGTTGACAAATATCATCCACAACATTAAAATGGTCCCTATTGTCGTCGTGGGCTGAGAGATTAAATTCATCTCATCAGACCCAAGTGTGACAGGTGCCTCAATAGGCCGATGCCAAGCGTCGGCCGAGGAGATTAGCGGGGCACTGATATCATTATTTCCGCCTATCAGGGATTCAGCAGGGAGGCATTTGTAATTTCTAGGCTTATTAGTCCCCGCTCAGAGGTGGGGGGGAGCGAAGGGG
>NC_024307.1:601395-604389 GCF_000523025.1 Cynoglossus semilaevis | reverse complement strand
GGCTGTGGAGGGGAGGGGGGGCTCAGTGATAAAGCTGACTGTGACAGCCAGGCATTCCAGCAGCAAGTGCTGTCACTGTGACACTGACCAAATGCCAGTGTGTCTCTGTACCTGTAATCCTGCCTAATGGAGGTCAACACACAACACAAAAAAAAAAAAAAAAAGGTCCACGTCGATGATCGCGACTACACACACACACATTTTCATTTTTAAGTAATAAAAGGAAGTCGTCCGAGAGTGGCGACAGAGCAGAGCAGGACGGGCGCATGATTCAAGACAGCTGCCTCTGCTGCCAACACCCCCCTCTTACCCCCCGCCCCCCTCCCCAAGAGAGAGCCGCGGTCGCGGCCCACTAGAGCCCAGAAGTGTTTGTCGAGCGCCTCGTCTCGATCTGACGGATGTTTGTAGCTAAACCAGCGGCTCGACAGTAAACACGGGGGGAGAATTAAACCCTTTTAAAAACGCTGCCCCCCCGGACCACCAGCCCCTCACCCCGCCCCAACCTTTAATCCAGTGAGATCCACTGAAAGACCCAGAGCACACAGGCGTCACTATCTGCTCCCCCCAGCACCTGAGTTCAGCCTCTGTCCGACTTGTCTTGGCCGCCTTGTCATATTTTGGCCAAATGAAGACGTCAGCCGCTCCGTTTGGAAACCCGTCTCCATGATTATGCCTAATTTGTAGACCAAACACCGCCTTATCACTCCCACTGTCTGCCACAGCGTAATAATCTCTAACCCCAGTGTGGGTGTGTGCCAGGGGGCGCCGGAGAGCGTGACCAGGACCCTAATGTAATTTGTGTATCCTGGTGTCACGGTTTAACGGTTTTACCCATCAGCCCCGTGATAAGTATCGTGTTATTACGGCGTTACATATTTGACTTTGTTTTTCCCTCAAAGAGCAGCGTCGCTGTGACCAATGGTGTTACAATGGGGGGGCAATAATGGGGGGTCTCCTGGGTAAAGAGAGAAGAGTGGGGCGATTAGCGTGGTAGCGGTCGCCGGGTCCGCTCTTTGTAGAATGGCGTGTCACGGTTCAGATGAACGGTTAGATGAAGAATTCTACGCGAAATAATTTGAATAAAATGTACGGGAATAAACGTAAACTTTCAAAAACAGTTTGGCACATTTGATGTCTGCTGCCATCTAGTTGCATCAACAGGAATTCCAGTTGATTCTTTGTAACACTTGAAACGTAAGGATAGATTAGAAGGTCCAGCGGGCCGTACCGGGTCCACGGGCCATAGTTTACCCAGGCCTCCCATAGACCTGGATCTTCTGGCAAAAATGTCAAATACATAAGTATCTTCTATCCAAGAGTAGATACTATTATTTACTACTTGTATTTACTAGTAGTATTTACATTCATACACGTTTTATTTATATATAGGTCCGTATTTATTTGTCATAAAATCTTGGAAATTATTTAATTGTAATAACGTGATGTTTTTATTATTTTATCAAAGTGATGACGTAAAATGTCTCTGATATATTTATCCTTTTTTTTACTATTTTCAAGGGTCATTTATATGTTGATATACTGTATATATATATTGATATATATATGTTATGTGTATATGTGTCATCTTGGCGGCGCTATAGTTTGGAATTAGAGTGAGATTAGAGTTGGAGCAAAGATTAGGATTATTAGCATTCATAAAAGTTACGGCTGGGTTAAGGAATTTGAAAATGTGTTTTTGTCTATGGGACGTGTATGTGTGTGTAGTGCAGGTATAAGTATACTCGTGGGGACACTTTTCTTATGAAACGCTTTGCTGTGCAGGCCCTCTGTTCTCGTGGGGACATTTTTTTAGGTCCCCTCTAAGAAAGATGATTTTTAGAGATTTAATATTTAGTTCAGATTAAGGATTATAATATGTGTCTGATTAGCATCAGGGGTGAGGGTTTGAGGAATGAGTCCGCGTGAAGTCCTCACGACTCCAGCTGTGCAGGCCCTCTGTTCTCGTGGGGACATTTTTTTAGGTCCCCTCTAAGAAAGATGATTTTTAGAGATTTAATATTTAGTTCAGATTAAGGATTATAATATGTGTCTGATTAGCATCAGGGGTGAGGGTTTGAGGAATGAGTCCACGTGAAGTCCTCACGACTCCAGAAAAACCAGATTGTGTGTGTGTGTGTTTAACATAAGGAGCGGGTATGGGAATGAAAGTAGAGGTAGCTGAGAGGGCGGTGATGGCCCTGCGGTGAAATCTGCCTGAGCCGGAGCGTTCCTCTACCAGCTGTAATTATCATTAAGCCTCCAGTGGAACCGGTCCACTCCAGACACACCTAAAAGCTACAGTAGACCCACACGTAATATTGTATTAAATGGGACCAAAAAAATCAATACACAATGCAAATGAAAAGCATGCGAGTAGGATCCACTCAGTATGCATATTTCCTGTCAAGTACACTTTCTGACCCGCTGAACGCTGTTTGCGGCGGAACTCGGTACTTTTGAAAATTACTGATGATCTCTTGTTATGAGCCTCCTATCTGCTCGCCTGCCGCTGTTTGTGATATGCTTGTCTGTCAGTGCGTGTGCGTGCTGAAAAGCCGCTCACTTCCTGGCTGAATTAAAAGAGTTTGTCCGTGAACTGAGGAGAATGTGCCGCTTATGTTCTTTTTGTACGCAGCGAATGGAAATGCTGATAAATACCTCCTCCCATGAAGCACTTGTTTTGTCGTGGCTGTTCGCGGCGCAACAACGGCACAAGAGAGCTAATTATGAGAAGGATGAGCTGGGTGAGGAGCTGGGTGAGGAGCTGGGTGAGGAGCAGGGTGAGGAGCAGGGTGGGCAGCTACTTATTTCGCTGCCTTTCTTTCCATTGTCCACAGATATTATTTCTGGGATGTAAACCTGTGTGCGGCCGCCGCGTACACGCGTGTGTTTGTGTGTGTGTGTACGGTAGGAATCCTCCTGCAGGAGAGAAAGGAAGCATCTTGAATGCACAGTCAGTGCAAACAGATAAGTGCTTATCATATACCTGAAGTC
>NC_024307.1:599570-601302 GCF_000523025.1 Cynoglossus semilaevis | reverse complement strand
GGTTGAGTTTGCAGTCTTAACTGGTAGGGTGGTCCCTGCTATTGTGAACAGGGCACACACTGGGACGTCAAGGTATTCTCTCAGAGGCCCGCGTTCAGATTCACTCTGTCTCACACCAGCTTTTTACTCTCTCTCTCTCTGTCTCTCTGTCTCTCTCTCTCTCTCGCTCAATCATATTCAAGTGGTAGAATACGATATGACATAATGTTATTATTAGGATCACGTATTGGCGAGAATCTGGCGACACGATACGTATCGCGATACAACACGTATCACGATATGATACATATCACGATGCAGGGGGCAACGACACATAAAGCGTTTTTTTTTCTATACTATTTCATTTTAGAAATAACATTGTTCGACTCGACGTCTCGAATACATGCAAATATATGCAGTCCCTGTATGATCAACTAGAGGTCAGAGGGGTCAAATGAACCAAGTTAATTGTTAATAAAAAAATCAATGCTGTTAGGATATCGATACGGTATCGTACAATGAAATATTGCGATATTTCAGTGTGTCGATATTATCATGTCAACATTAAACAGATGTTTTATTATATAGCGTTGATCAATTAGTATCAATTAGGGATGTACGATGTTAATCCGATATGTCGATATTGTCCAAACAATTAATTTCCGATTCCGATATCGACCGAGCCGTTTCCCCGCCCCAAACTATTTTTAAGTCACACTTTATTTCACAAAACCCAGGCATTGCGTGATTCAAACTATTTTTAAGTCACACGTCATTTCACGAAACCCAGGCATTGCGTGATCGAGTTTTCCTTGTCGGAGGAAAAACCAATAACGAATTTTACCGATATCACATAATTATGCTAATATCGGGACAGACTAATACTTTAAAAGTATAACTTTTACTCACTACCTAAAATTTTAATTTAAACTGGAATTGTAGTTTTATCAACCACCCATAGGTTTTAAAAATAAAAGCTAATATAAAAATAAAATTCATACACGTTTGACGATAGCTGGGCAGTAATGCCTGTAATTAAGACTCGACTCGTTTTTGTTTTTTTTTCGTCTCCCATGTGAATTTTCCCACATTCCTTTATTCCTTTTCATTTTCCTCCTTTTTTTCCCAGCAGCACCTCAGTGGTGAAGAACATTTGTGAATTTGTTTTAGGTCAATGGTTATGACGTGAACTCATTATGGTAAAGGTCAGAGCCATACATAAATGTATACCGGGCCGTCACGAGCCCGGACCATCTCAGAGGTGGAGGAGGATCTGTGGATGCTCAGAGGAACCGGCCCCGGGGAGGAGAGAGGAGCAGGACCTCACAGGAGGTTCACAGGCGCCGGCTACTCTGTCAGCCAATCCCGTGCTTCACCTCGCTGATTATGCGCACTTTCCACACCACACCAGAGACACTCCACAGGGAGAGAGGCGAAGACGCGGGGTCTTCTATGTCCTCGCGTCTAAATAATGATGTTGGATCCAAGAACCGGGGTGCACACCATTCCCCTTGGAGTTTGGGTTCACGGCCCGTCACACCTCTGGTTAGGGCTCCTGTGTCTAATGAGACGTGTCAAAGACTGTGTTGCGGAGACATAATGACGTATCATACCTCATCACTTAGACCCCACACTGACAATTATAATCATGTCTGTGGCTTTGGCTGCCGGGTCAGACTGCTATTAGAACAAATTGATGCTGCGATGAGAGACGGGGGGGGGGGTGGGGGGGGGGCGGCGTCTCCAGGCGAAA
>NC_024307.1:598282-599052 GCF_000523025.1 Cynoglossus semilaevis | reverse complement strand
ACGATGGTGCTGGTACAGAAGTGTGGCGAATCCTGGCACCGAGCAGGCGTAGAAGGACGGACGACAAAAAAAACAGAAGAAGCTAGAACTCATGTTGAACTAAACCTGTTGGACGTTGAATCGCAGGTCGATTGATCGGTTTTATTAAGACAAAAGTTCCCAGGGACCATCAACAGGGGAGTGTAGGGGTCAGGGACAACACTTAAACCAAACAAGTGCCTCATGTTTAACCTCATTATTACATATAATGTCAATGAACAGACGACCGTGATTGTGTTTTATTAGACCTAAATTAAATTAATACCATAAAGACTCATGTAAATTTCAAAAATTAAATACATAAAAAAAGAGTCAGAATAAAACTTTTTTTTTTTTTTCTGTTCGGCCCATTTTCAAATGCCTCCTGGCCAGGTACTGGTCCACAGCCCAGTGGTTTGGGACCACTGGTCTATAGGATACAACGGCAAATCCTGCGTAAATGGCCATGTTTTACTGCATATCTGTATTTGTTGTTAAGGTTTTTTTACAACTTTTACGACAGGTGAATATTTTTTCTTATAAACGTACCTGTGACATTGTTCCCACAGTTTGAGAAACGTTGACTGAAGAGACTCCTTGTAAACCTACGCTTTTAGTAATTCATTTTTAGTCAATATTTTCATTTCCACCACTGGTCCTTCCAGACTCAGACTCTGCCCAGTCTGTATGGACCCCCATCACCCCCCCCCCTTCACCCCCAGCCACTGTCACTCTGTTTTGTCCAACACAGC
>NC_024307.1:594763-598251 GCF_000523025.1 Cynoglossus semilaevis | reverse complement strand
CCCCCCCCCACCCGTCTGGCCCCCCCCCCCCCCCCCCCCCTTCACCCCCACCCCCTATCCCTCTGTTTTGTACAATGGCTGGTTCTAAGCTGCCCCACTAGATGTGTAAAACCTTCCTTCTCCGACGGGGCGAGGGCAAGGACCACCAGCACACTTGGCCCCTCTGCCCCACGACGCACCCGAGACAAAAGTGCATTGAGAGCCGCTCTGGTTTTTGTTCCTCGACCTCGAGGTACCGACACCCAGGAGGCGCTGCCCTGACTTCCTGTGCTGTTTTTAGCTGTACATTAATCACCCACAACGTACGCTTCCCGCTCTGAGATAGACGTCGGCTGAATGAGTCAACGTTGTTGTGTTTGACTGTGGCTACTGGTGGTCCGCTCTTTGAGGCTCACTTGGCACAAAGAGCCCTTTTGTTTCCTGTCCTTTTCCTTGTGTTCTTCGTCTTGTTCTTTGTTTCCCGTTTCCTCATTTCTAGCTACTAAAAAAAGCAGCACCCTCGGGGTGAGCTTTGCGATTCGGCATGTTTTTCTTTCTTTTTCCTGACACAATTTTCATACTTCCACCTTATATCCCTCAGGTCCAACCCCCAGTGTCTACCCTCGGCGTAGCCACCGTGCCCCAGCCATGCCTGTCCTGCAGCAGATTTAGCTTTTGTTGGCTAGTGTTAATAGGATTAAAACTGGTTACTAGCTCAATCACATAGAGCTTCAAACCATCCCTAAATTTAAGTATCTCATGGGGGTCGCAGGGTTTTTTTTTTCTTTTTCCACCCCCTCTGGCAGCCATTCTGATCGCAGGAGAGACCCCGGGCCTGATAGGGGTGGTAAAGGTTTGGCCCCTAGGAAAATCCGCAGGATTATGTCAGCACTCATTACAATGTACACAAAGACCACAGGATCAGTCGGAGCACAAACGGAGCAGTTAAGTCAAATAGGGTGGGCCGGGGGGATTCTCCGCTTCCACCCTGACAGTGATTAGCCTTTGTGCTCCACCGCTCCCTACATTCAGACTGCAGCCGCTGGCTCACCAACGGGCAATGGCTAACGTTAGCATTTACAACGTCGTTGTGCTTTGTCTCGCATTTTAGCGTAGACGTGTCAGGAAAAAAAAGAGTCGACCGGTAACTCTGGGCTTCAACGTTTCCAAATGAACGCAGACTTTGCAGCACGAGCGTCACGGTCGCCCAGCTGGGTCCAAATCAACCTTTTCAGCTTTTATATTCCAGCACCCATCCATAATTAGAGCGCGGATGAGAATAGTGTGGGATCCATTGTGGTAATGTGAGGTCACTTGGCTCTTGAACGTCCATAATGACCATATCCAATAAAGTTGTATCCATTAGGCACGCTCAAGTGTCCGACAGCACATTCGCACAACTCCGAGGCTAACACTTACACGTGCATGCATATCCGTAATTTGCATAACATTTAAGCAAACATGAAAAAAAACCCACCATAAATAGGACTAATAGACGGGCATTCTTTGGAACAGCACAGGTGCATCCTGGGAAGCCATGAATGTCTGTAGAATAATAATAATAAAAAAACTATAATACATATTATGATTATTATTATACTACGACTAATAATAATATTAGCTATTATTATTATTACAAGGCTAATCATAGTAGCATTAGGGCTAATGCCTGACATAGAAACACATATATTAACTTTATTGCCCAAGGGCCATTACATAAAATAAAATAACATGTCAGTAAAAAAAAAAAAATTAAATAAATAAACTTGCACAAACGCAGCCAATTGGCCACAGCATTTCTCTCTGTCTAATATCGTTGGACAGTAATTCCTGCCGCGCCCTGTTGTCTCGCCTGTACAGATGCTGAGGTTCTTGAAGGAAATTACAAACATATGGGTTTTTGGGGGTTGTTTTTTTTTTTTTCCCGCCACACATATCTGTTTATTTATTTATTTGCACAGATTAGATCGTAAAATCGTGAAATTACCCTAAAATTGCTTTTTCGAGAATGCTCAGAGCATATATGATTATAAATATATATATAAATATATATTTTTATTTATATATATATATATATTTTCCGCCTCCTGCTGCCCATATCCTCGCCTGTCAACGTATGCATAAATGCCAGTGGGTAAATTCTTATTTTAGCAATCCTCCAGATAGCCAAAGCCCAATTTCCATAGCTTTAAATAATGTCACTCTGGGGCCTAGCCCCCGCTTTTTTTTTTTTTTCCCGCCACACATATCTGTTTATTTATTTATTTGCACAGATTAGATCGTAAAATCGTGAAATTACCCTAAAATTGCTTTTTCGAGAATGCTCAGAGCATATATGATTATAAATATATATATAAATATATATTTTTATTTATATATATATATATATATATATATATTTTCCGCCTCCTGCTGCCCATATCCTCGCCTGTCAACGTATGCATAAATGCCAGTGGGTAAATTCTTATTTTAGCAATCCTCCAGATAGCCAAAGCCCAATTTCCATAGCTTTAAATAATGTCACTCTGGGGCCTAGCCCCCGCGTCCAAGCCCCCCTCCCCCTCTCCCCGAGCAAAACTTCTCCTTCGCCTACAGTCTGATAATTTTCGGAACTGTTGGCGACAGAGGAGGGGGGGGAGTTTTGCCGCCTTATCACTGGGGCTCAGTGAAGTTCACTGCCACTAATCGGTGCAGGGATCACTCATTCAAGGATTGTACTTTCTCTCTCTCCCTCCCTCCCCCCCTCCCTCCCTCCCTCTCTCTCTCGGAGCAGTGACAGCTGTCTGCAGCAGGACATTAGCATTGCAGATGAAGCAGCCCTAATAGGTTTGTACACAACACACAGAAATTAGCTTTAATCCCCGAGCGAAATAATCTAACATTTTCAAATTCCTTGATGTGGGAATGGAGACGTCGCCTGTGACTCAATTAGGTGCAATACAGATCAAAGCAAATTTATCTAGTGGATGTGCCCAGTGTGTGTGTTTGGGGGGGGGGGGGGGGTGGCCGTGTGCCTGTCCCCCTAATGCTGCAAGCGGCAAAACCAAGGCGGTAATAACATCGTCACGACAGGAGCTCCGCCTGCTTATTTATTCCCTTTGCTAACCCGGTGTTCAAATAATGTCATTGCACCCATGTGCACGGACATGCACACCCTGATGAGCCACCCCCCTTCCCCCCCCCCATCCTCACCCACACACACACTGAGGTTGAGGATGAATAGCCTTGGCCGTGGAACCTGCCGAGACGTGATAAGTGAGCCGGTGTGAGCAGCCTCCGTCGCAGCGGAACTGTTTTCAGTCCTAATTGGAACTAAGTACCAGACACATGTGGGAGCAAATATATCTGGCCATTTATATGCATGCGGTTCCAGTTGGGACGCGTTTCTTATTCAAATCTAAATTGAGCGGGAGCAGACGGGAGTCCGTTCCGAACGTAAGCCCTAATGTCGGACTCCGTCCCGCATCCCGGCCGCTGATTACTATTAATAAGCCGCTGCCGTCCTATAC
>NC_024307.1:594166-594657 GCF_000523025.1 Cynoglossus semilaevis | reverse complement strand
CCTCTTCTCCGCCACTGTGCCCCCGGAGGTGATTCTCTAATGTGTCACTCTGACCAGCGGCACTTTGTTAGAGGGCAAAACATTTTCCTCATTGCCTCCTGCACAAGTGTGTGCGACCGAGGGCAACAGTGATTTGTCAAAGCAGGTAGCGAGTAATGAAAGACACACTCTAGGCTTCCACAAATTGGCAATCGAGTGAGGAGAGAAGACTTCANGGGCATCAAAATGCACCAATTACTTTCCCCAGACAGTTACCCCTCCAAGAAACACACACACACTTTCAAATCAATAAGCACACAAACTGAACAATCAACCGCAACTAGCTATCAACAATGGAGTGGAATATGCAAAAATGCCAATTAAATGTGTTAGCATACACCGCCGTTTATTTATTTATTTTTATTTATTTATTTTTTTTGTATGATATCCCAACATCTGTGGCATTAGCCGCGCTTCTCTTTATGTAAAATAGAGACAAGGAAATGAATAAG
>NC_024307.1:591069-592813 GCF_000523025.1 Cynoglossus semilaevis | reverse complement strand
GTCAGTTCATCAGCTCCGAAACAACGACCTGGGCGTCATCGGCGTGCGACGCCGGGGACACTCGACGACGACGACAACAGAGAGATCAGAACGGAACAAGAGTCACGGGGTTTGTCTCTCCCCCTCTCTTTCTCTCTCTCTCTCTCTCTGTCTCTATCTTTCTCACCCCCCTCTCTCTCTCTCTCTCTCTCCGTCGTTCTCTCCTCCAGACTCTAACGATGCAGCTAATTGCCCCGGTTGTTTAGTTGTGTGGAATCTCGTTGGGCTGATTGTTTTTTCCCGCCGTCTGATCTCCGCCTCCACATCAGAGCTTCATTCACAACAATCCACCACAGACGTAAAAACCTTGGTTTCAAGTGTGTTTTACACAAGTTGGAATTTTCTCTGGTATTTGACCTCAACTTTAACGTCCGAGGAACTCTCCGTCGGTGACTTACCGTAAACCGCAGCCTGTTCTTAGAGTCCATTCAGGTGAAGAGCGCCCCCTCCTCCATGAGTGGTTCTCATGAAATCCTTTTTTTTTTTTCTTAAATCTCGACTCCAGTGTTCAATGTTCAAGTACAAAAAGGAATAAAATACACAAACTGGTATTCTGGTGTACACCTTGTACATCGTTGGCCTCGTAGCATCACAGCCGAATAAAGACCAAATCTGTTCAGCTCTAACCACCGTATGCTGATGATTTGACGTTGTTCACATCAGATTACAGTTTAAATATTAAAAAGATATTGTTTGCAAAGATTTTTCAATTTTTTGTTGAGCTTTAAATATGACTTGGGCAATTATGCTACGACGCTAACAATATGCTAAATATATATTATTCATCTAATTTGGTTTAAATAGAAACAAGTAAAAATAAAAATTATACATTTTTCTACAAGTAAAAATAAATTTAAAAAATATATATTTTAATTGTATTTAACATATTTGCAGTTGCAGCTTCTCAATATTCTCCACCGCAACATGTAAAATGTAACGATGTTAGTCGCCTTCGGTGAAGCTGTTAATGACTTCTAAAAATAAATTTACTGTAACAAAGCAGTTCTTTTAAATCATACGCCCCCGGTACAGCGGCAGCAGCAGCAGCAGCAGCAACAGCAGCAGCAACAGCAGCAGGAACAGGAACAGGAAAAGGAAGAGGAAGAGGAGAAAACCAGCCTAAAGTGAATTGAATTGAACGCTGAATTCTCCTGCACGGACCGTGTGTGGAGAGGCAGGAAGTGTGTGCCTTTTGATTTGGAGTATAAAAGTAAATAATATTTGTACATCTAACACATACTCGAAGTGAATGAGCAGCCCCTGAATGTGTTTCTATGAGCCAGTGGAGAGCTCTACAGACTTTAAAGCCGGAGCCCAATTAAGCCTCGCCTCATCGGGAGAGGGAGAGGAGCTGAGAGCTGAATACATAAGATAATGCAGCCTGACTGAAGCCGCCAGCTCGCTGTAAAATTAGAGGAGGGGGGAGAAAAAAAAATCTTGATAAAGGGAGAAGAAAAAAGCAGCGACAGGCAGAAGGGGGGAGGAGGGGGGAGGCAGAGTGAGAGGAAGAAGAGGAAGAAGAAGAAGAAGAAGAAGAGGAGCCGTGGGCCGGGGTTCCTTTGAAACTGGTTAACCAAATGCAGCTATTCATATTCGGCAACAATTAACGGTGTCTCTTTCTTGTTCACACGGCAACATCGTGACGGGCAGAGGGGACGACGGCGGAGAGGGGTTCTTTCTCTCTCTCCAAATTGTAGCCAATTTA
>NC_024307.1:588834-590719 GCF_000523025.1 Cynoglossus semilaevis | reverse complement strand
CTCCCCCCCCCCCCCCCACACACACACACACACACAAAAACACACAAATACACCATCACGTTCTTGTTTTTTTTATTTTTTTAATTTTTTGTTTTTGTTTTTCAAGAGTCGTTGAGCAATGTGTGAGACTTCACACACACACACAACAACAGCAAAACAAAGTGATGTACAGTAAGGTACACACACACACTCACACACTCTCACTCTCCCTCTCTCTCTCTCTCTCCCTTGCTCTTCCTTTCTCGTCGGGTCATCTTAGAGTACCTCAGATGTGTCATCAGACGTTTCTATCTGAACCTGAGGGAAAAAAGAAATACTTGACAGAAAGGTATATTAAAAAGGACACTCTGAATTTTTGACATTCTTGGCGCAGCTGCCTCGGCGGGAGGGGGATGGGGCTGGGGGGAGAAGCGACTCCCCAGACGTGTGTGTTTGTTAATGTGCTGCCTTTTCTCCCAGCTCTCCTTTCAGGGAGACCGAGGCGAGCGCGAGGCCACAACTCACTCATCCTTGTATAGACAGACCCACCGCAGCAAATAGAAATAGAAATAGGAACGGCTAAATGAAGTCTGGGATCCGCTCTATTCAGACAAACTCTAAAAAAAAAAAAAAAAAGATAACCCCTCGTTTCCATTTAGAGACCGAATGCAAGGTGAGACTCGGCTCACTTTTTCAGTTTAATGTAGAGGGAGGACATGTACTGTAGTGAGGTTAAGTACAATTATTACCAAAAAAATATATGTATAAATATATAAATAAATATATAAATAAATATATTTATGTGCATATATTTATACATAAATATATACAGTATACATAAAGACCCAGCTATAGTTTATAGAATATATCTTTTTTATTTTATATATAATATATATTTTATATATTTTATGTATATATTTCATTTATACATAAACACACGTTTCATTGTATGTAATTATTATAATTATAATTTATTAAATAAAAAAATCTATTTTTTATATCTTTTTAATTTTTAATATTCTCATATTAATAGAAATGTCATGTTAATAAAAATAAAATTAAATATTTAATGGTTTCTTCTTAAGAAAGTCAGAATTAAAAATGTCAGAATTTGACCAGGCATATATAGATAATATATATAGTTATATATGTATATATATATATATTTTTTTTTTTTTCAGTTTCAGCAAAATATATATATTCAGTAATTTCAATGTTTCGACTTCAACCTTTGAATTTTTGTAATTCTGAAGATCATTTTAATTTATTAAAGAATATCAATGAATTTTACCATTTTTAAAATACAGTAAACTCTGGGATTACGGTCAGAATATTTTGATAAAATTTCAGGGCCTCTATAATATTATTATTTTTTTAATTCTGTTTTTAAAAATATATATATTTTAAACCTAATGGTCGAGGCCCGTCATTTTCTCCCATCTTTGGTTCAGTCTCATATTATGTCACCGTTGACTTTCATGATTAAAACGTGAAACAGATTTTTCCACGGTGCCAATACCAGACGTGTCAACTTCAGGACGCTCCCTTGTTGGAGCTGCTGACCAACCGGCTTTCAGTTTTCACTCCATCTCCAGTGATGGTTCGTGTTCAGAAGAAGAACATCTATTTATTTCCATGTTTCTGTGAACCCTGTCTCCAGGTTCCTCTGAGATTCTGTGTTGACGTCTGTTCTCGGAGGGACGTGTTTGTCTCCCGGCGTTCTTCTTTGTTGACTTTGTCCCGCCTCTGATTTACGATCTCCCCCGCCGACACAGCGCCAGGTCGTGTTTGAAACAATAGAAACTGTTGCTCCTCACTCGCTAATCAACTGGGAGGATAAACGTAAGGAAGACAATGTTAGCATAGCAATGCTAACACCTAAACTTCAGACATCCACCGTCTCCTG
>NC_024307.1:575720-578538 GCF_000523025.1 Cynoglossus semilaevis | reverse complement strand
CACTGAAGTCGGTGTGAAGTCGGTGGAACAGCCCGGCAGCGTTACAGCCAGTGCCAACAACGCGGTGCGGCGAGTGTGAAAAGGTCAGTGCGACTATTTACGTCCCAGCACATATGGACAAACAGCCACGCAGAGTCAAGAGGATAAATTTAACCGAGCGGTCGATGATGTGATTGGGCGTCGTGACAATGGCCGAGCATGTCGCTAACACGTTCCCTGTCAGCGGAGGAGCTGTATGTGGGCAGACACAAAGCCTCATTAAAATACATACAGAGCCGGTGCTGCTCCAGTGGGTGGGAAAGATGCTCCATCAAGATGTCGTTACAACAACGCTATCTCCACCCACTGGCATGTATCTCCCTCACACTGTCCTCCCCCATGCCTGGACAACACAATGGCTGGCTCCTTTATAGCCAGTGTGGGCCCGGTCCCTCTTTTCCCAGCGAGGTCAGGGCCTAATCCTCGGGGAGTTCTCACATTGTGTTTTAGCGAAGCGGGGTCAAATGAGGGGTTTAGTTAAACATCTATTAGACAGGCCCAGTGTGTTGGGGTGCGCTTGATTTATGCTCAAAGCTGTTGTGCTCAGGCTTGGCCCCGCGCGCGTGGGGGGGGGGGGGGGGGGGGGGGGGGTTTGGCTGCCTCTCTCTAAAGTCCTGAATCTGTGGCTATGGAGAAACACGACTTGTGACTCGACACACAACGTTGATGAAGCAAATTTTAATCCATTTCGTTAGAAAAAAAAATGTAGTTCTCCAAACTCTGTAAGAAGAAGTTTTTACTTTGAAGACAGGGTTTTTTTTTTTATGTCATGTTAGTTTCACCAAGACCGTCGGCCGAGGTTACGCTGTGTTGTTTGTATATATCAGGAGTGTCGATCTCATCGGACCAGTACAATCATAACATAATCAATACCTATAGATAACAATAAGTCCATGTTTTTCCATACAAATAAGTTTATGTTTATTAGAAAACATTTACATTTAATGAAATATATTTTCACAAAACATCATGAACTTGAAGTGTGATGATTTTTTAATGATTTTTTTTCTTTTTTTTTTTTACTTTCAAAATTCATCATGCGGGCCCTATCTAACCCCCAAGCGGGCCGTTTTTTGCCCACAGGCCTTATGTTTGACACCCTTTGTTTTATAGCAACAAATCGATGTTAAGATATGGACCAAATTATCTCCGTCACCTGCAGTATTTAAGGTGATTCACAGTAGTAAGTTAGTACAGGAGGCTAGTTAAAATATTGTTACGACTTGAAGAATTGTCGACAATTCATTTTTCGTTTTAATTTCTTCTCAAATCTATGTCTGTTTTGTGATTTATGAATCAAATCGCCCAATGTTTTCCTTGGTGGCCAATTACATTTGACTCAGGTGAGCTTGAACTAACGAAACTAGCGCCCCTTATTTTGCCTTCATTTGCAGTGGGAGCGGCAGCAGAGCTTGGCCCAGTTATATATATATATATTTATTTGTTTTGTCAAGTTTCTCAACGATTCTCTACCAAGCTCCCGCTAGGGGACAGAAGTTGTATCATCAATGCTGCCATCTAGTGGCTTTCACTTTCATATACAGCCGTTTTTCCCCAAATCTGTTTTCAGGGCACAGATCATTTGGGGAAACCCGAGACATTGCGTTTTGGGGTTTTCATTATCGGAAGAAAGAGCGATAACAATTCTTACAGATACATTATATAATTATGCTAATAAGTGACCGATACTATCGGTCGGCACGTGTAATTGGACAACCCTAGTTTTCTTTGTAAACAACATCAACAGGGTGATCCAGGTCACCTGTAAAGAAAGAGAACGACGGAGGAAGAGAAAATACAGACGGGGGTTCAATCCTGGTCACTGCAGTTTGTGGCCCTTGAGCAAAAGCTAAGATTTTATATTTATATGAGTTTTTCTAACGGACTGAATTTGTCAAACAAGTTTAGTGTGAATTGTCTTTGGTGAGTTTCCCTTGTCATCTGTTCTGCCACTGAGCGGCGCTGTGCTAAAGTGAGTAAAGAAAAAGAAAAAAGTAGGAAGGAATAAAGGAGGAAAGTTGAAAGTGTGTCTGTTGTCGGTGGTGCGGTGCGGCGTCGTCCAGCTGCCCTGTTAGCGAGGCTGACATTCAAAGGGAGTTGGGATGGTGACAACAATCCCACAACCCCCTGCTGAGAGAAGACATTTCGCACGGTGGCCGAGCGCTTTGATAGCGCTCTTGTGATCCTTGCTGACGTGAGAAAGAACACAGACGGTCCAGAGCCTGGGCCGCGGCCGTCACAGACCATTTGAACACTGGGCTTTTTTTTTTATCTGCCCCAGAATTTCACGTTATTATTCTCACAATTCTGACTCTTGTATGTAAATTCAGATTATTTGCTCTTCTTCTTTTGTATTTGTTTTTTTTTTCCCCATCTGCCTTTCTGACAATGAAAACGAACATTACATGAGCTCCGACACGGTCACGTGAAACGCTGAGTGTTTGGGAGAGGAGACGCCCGCTGGTCCTTCACTCGCGGCTTAGTGTTTTCATAAAAACGATAAAATATGGCTCTCACCTCGCGCTGCCCATTAATTGCAAGGCTTTCTCTACAATTAGGAAATGTGAATATACAAACCACTTTCAAGACTAAAGGCAAACAAGCTCCATTAATTACCGCGCCTCTATACAGTCATTTTTCAGAGCAGGGGTTACTGAATGGTTGCCTATTACTTCACTCTCCCGGCACCGAATGCTTAAGATAATGACCAGTTGCTAATTGGTGCTTATACCTTATATCAGTTTGTGCCGAATATAATTGCAGCTATTATGGTGCTAAA
>NC_024307.1:574328-574901 GCF_000523025.1 Cynoglossus semilaevis | reverse complement strand
CGACGGTCCAGAGCCTGGGCCGCGGCCGTCACAGACCATTTGAACACTGGGCTTTTTTTTTTATCTGCCCCAGAATTTCACGTTATTATTCTCACAATTCTGACTCTTGTATGTAAATTCAGATTATTTGCTCTTCTTCTTTTGTATTTGTTTTTTTTTTTTCCCCATCTGCCTTTCTGACAATGAAAACGAACATTACATGAGCTCCGACACGGTCACGTGAAACGCTGAGTGTTTGGGAGAGGAGACGCCCGCTGGTCCTTCACTCGCGGCTTAGTGTTTTCATAAAAACGATAAAATATGGCTCTCACCTCGCGCTGCCCATTAATTGCAAGGCTTTCTCTACAATTAGGAAATGTGAATATACAAACCACTTTCAAGACTAAAGGCAAACAAGCTCCATTAATTACCGCGCCTCTATACAGTCATTTTTCAGAGCAGGGGTTACTGAATGGTTGCCTATTACTTCACTCTCCCGGCACCGAATGCTTAAGATAATGACCAGTTGCTAATTGGTGCTTATACCTTATATCAGTTTGTGCCGAATATAATTGCAGCTATTATGGTGCTAAA
>NC_024307.1:571388-573801 GCF_000523025.1 Cynoglossus semilaevis | reverse complement strand
GATCCAGGTCACCTGTAAAGAAAGAGAACGACGGAGGAAGAGAAAATACAGACGGGGGTTCAATCCTGGTCACTGCAGTTTGTGGCCCTTGAGCAAAAGCTAAGATTTTATATTTATATGAGTTTTTCTAACGGACTGAATTTGTCAAACAAGTTTAGTGTGAATTGTCTTTGGTGAGTTTCCCTTGTCATCTGTTCTGCCACTGAGCGGCGCTGTGCTAAAGTGAGTAAAGAAAAAGAAAAAAGTAGGAAGGAATAAAGGAGGAAAGTTGAAAGTGTGTCTGTTGTCGGTGGTGCGGTGCGGCGTCGTCCAGCTGCCCTGTTAGCGAGGCTGACATTCAAAGGGAGTTGGGATGGTGACAACAATCCCACAACCCCCTGCTGAGAGAAGACATTTCGCACGGTGGCCGAGCGCTTTGATAGCGCTCTTGTGATCCTTGCTGACGTGAGAAAGAACACAGACGGTCCAGAGCCTGGGCCGCGGCCGTCACAGACCATTTGAACACTGGGCTTTTTTTTTTATCTGCCCCAGAATTTCACGTTATTATTCTCACAATTCTGACTCTTGTATGTAAATTCAGATTATTTGCTCTTCTTCTTTTGTATTTGTTTTTTTTTTTTCCCCATCTGCCTTTCTGACAATGAAAACGAACATTACATGAGCTCCGACACGGTCACGTGAAACGCTGAGTGTTTGGGAGAGGAGACGCCCGCTGGTCCTTCACTCGCGGCTTAGTGTTTTCATAAAAACGATAAAATATGGCTCTCACCTCGCGCTGCCCATTAATTGCAAGGCTTTCTCTACAATTAGGAAATGTGAATATACAAACCACTTTCAAGACTAAAGGCAAACAAGCTCCATTAATTACCGCGCCTCTATACAGTCATTTTTCAGAGCAGGGGTTACTGAATGGTTGCCTATTACTTCACTCTCCCGGCACCGAATGCTTAAGATAATGACCAGTTGCTAATTGGTGCTTATACCTTATATCAGTTTGTGCCGAATATAATTGCAGCTATTATGGTGCTAAATAATCACTTGCATTAGCATCCTTTAGCTAAAAAAAAAAAAAAAATGTTAAATAGAAGTGTGGAGTATTTTCCGGACAAGGTCTTCATGTCGATGGAATGTAGATTTATTCATTATTAACACGAGGGCTTGAGTGAAGCGGGATTCCTGGTCCTGTCGGTGCGTCTCCGGCTAATGGAGACATTTGTTGTATTTGTGTGTATACATCCGTGTACACATTCTCTATGCTACATTCTCCTGTAGCATATCAAAACTGTCTGGGTGAATACTGCAGTTTTTTTTCCAACCTTTACACTGCGCGGCACATATTTTACATTTACGTATATACAGATATATAATGATCTTCTAGTTTCAGTTCGATCGAAATTCACTGTACTGTCTGGGTGAATACTGCAGTTTTTTCCCCAGCCTTTACACTGCGCCATCACAACGCTGATACGCTCACAGGAGTTGAAGAAAGATGAGTCAGGAAAATCTAACAGATTTTTTTTTTTTTTGCAATTTTCAGTGGTTCCATAGTGAAGTGGTTAGCATGCCGGCCTTGGAGGTCGGAGAGCGGGTTCGATTCCCAGAGTAACCACATACTTGGTGCCTACAGGGGGCAGTATTTTGCCGCCCAGGAGGTGAACCCTGGGGTTCCACACCAATGACAGAGACATTGCCTCTGGGCCAAAGCGCCACAGTTGAAGAAATATGAGTCAGGAAAATCTAACAGATCTGAGGTTTCCTCTCTTTTTTTTTTTGCAATTTTCAGTGGTTCAATAGTGAAGCGGTTAGCATGCCGGCCTTGGAGGTCGGAGAGCGGGTTCGATTCCCAGAGTAACCACATACTTGGTGCCTACAGGGGGCAGTATTTTGCCGCGTATCTGCTGTTAACACAAGAATTCCCAAAGTGTCGGATCAATAGAGTGAATTTTTTTTTCCGATTTTAAAGCAATCTGCTGCCGCCTAGTGGTTGAGTATCTAATTGCCCTAGCTGTCAATGTCTCATTGACAAAATAAATAATAGTTTTCGGACCAGTCGAGTGAAATTGGTTGATTTTCAGGACATTTCTGCTCGGTAGCCGTTTGTTTGTGCACAGGCGGAGGGATGGAGGTCCATCTTTGATGCGGCTCACGCTCCCCGTGCTTCAGCAGCTCCTCTTTGTGCCGGCCCTTCCGTCAGCTGTTGACTTCCTAAGTGTTTGAGACAGCTGTATTTTTGTCCGCGCCTCTGTCCACTGCCTTGTCCCGCTCACATTTCTGAAGTCCACTGACTGCTAATGGCTGTGTCCAGACAAAGAGCCCACTCTGTGGCCACTCTGTGGGGCCAGGCTGTGTGCCAGGGGCAACTGGGAGGGAGGGGGGATGGCGGGGTTGGGGGGTCCACGAAGGAGGTGATTTT
>NC_024307.1:548177-551710 GCF_000523025.1 Cynoglossus semilaevis | reverse complement strand
TAATAAATGGAGCAAACCCAAAACACATCTTGATCCCAGAAAACAAGAGGCAGTAAAGAGGCAAATTAATGATCAGTCGATAGAAGAGTTTGCCTGAGAATAATTTGCCTCCATCGTCTCTCTGCCACTGGAGAACTGATTGGATCCCTGTCCAATCAAAGTGTCCAAATCAATAAAGACCAGAGCGGTCTGTTGTTCGTGCTGCAGCTGAATTTGTTATGGCGTCCTTGTAAGAATCGCGGTAAAACTGAGGGCAGGAAGCTAACGCCACATCCATCAATTTTTTTTTTTCACTCAAAATGTCACGACAAGTGCTCTGCAACATAAACCATTTTCTCATCAGATGTTCAGCCATATAACTGTAGGAGGAGCAGTAGAGCAGCACAGGTACAGGTCTGGTTTATACTACGATATAAAGAGTAAAAAAATAATAATAATTTTTAGTCCTTTGTTTCTACGTCGGCCATGTTTGTTTTGTAATGTGTTGATCATTTTGAGCTTCACTTCAGGGTTTAAAATAAAAAATTAAATTCAAGGCACACTATCGGCGTACGCGGTGACCTGGTGACCTGTTCTGTAGGTGAACTATATTTAACGTGTCGGTTCATGATCTCTGAAGTCACATTTATTATGAAATGTTTATATTGAGATGGTATTTTGAAGTGAAATCTCTCCGCGAACAAAGACGACTTCCTGTTTTAAAACAAATACAGACACGGTCCGTAGTCGGACAGACGGAACCACTAATGACGACTTCGCGTATGTTTTCTCCAGGTGTGACCCACTGCGGCCCGGTACCAAATGACCTGTGGACCCGCACCAGCCCCCGGACCTGAGGTTGGGAACCCCTGGTGTAGGTCACTGTAAATGTGTTGAGTTGTGTTTCCACACGTCAGTGATGACTTTTGTCATCGGAAAAGTCACAAAAAAATACTTTTTTTTTTTCTTTTTTTTTTACTCTTTTAAAACAACCACAGACTGAGTCCAGAGTCAGACAGACGTCCCCAGTGATGAAGACGTCCCCTGTGTTTTCTCCAGGTGCACAGACTTAGCCGAGCTCGTTTATTGTCATTCATAACACAGAGGGTTGTTTTTTTTTAAAGGCAGATTTCATCCATATTTTCTACTGTGTGCCTCAGATTAGAGCTGGAGCCAAACACTGTGGAAACACTTAATTGATTTCCTTTGGACTGTGCACACACACACACACACACACACACACACACGCAGTCCAGCCCTGGCCTCGTTGACGCCAACACAGGCCTGCCAAGAGCCTCATTAGTATTCACAGCGGTGGCATTTGCCAGCCTGAGCGTTGCCGTGGTGACGCTGCCCACACAAGTGATGATAAATGGTACTTTCAGAATCTCTGTCTTCCACAGAGCAAAGCGGGGAGCTGAGGAGTGGCTGGCTACGACCCAGCAACAGCTAATCGTAGCAGGGTCTCGTCCCCTGCACCGAGCAACTGACACAGGACTGCGCAAGCTGCGGGGCGCGGCACGGTGTCGGGGCGCGGGTAAGAGAGGTTTGGTCTGGGTGAGAGGGCGTGGAGGAAAGACGCAGGTTCTGCTCTGCTACGTGTGTGTGTGTGTGTGTGTGTGTTGTAGCTGAGGTGGAGGAGGTCATGAAGCGTCTGCCTGAACTTGTGGTGTTGTCTGAGGAAGTGATGTCATCATGTTGTTGAGACCAGTGGTACCAGCCGTTACCGTGGACCAGTAATACCACACCATCGTTGAAGGATCGTTAAATAATCTTCAAATTTTTCTTCTGTCAGTATCTGTTGAGTCTGAATGACCTTTGACCTGTTGATGTGAAACACTGACAGATTATCTTTGAATGTAGAAAGTAAAGAGACATGACTGGATACTTTTAGTACATTAGTAAAAACTGAAGTACATTTTTTTTTTACTCTGTCCAACTGCGGTCCAGTAACAAATGTCCTACGGACCAACACTGGTCCTCAAACCGGTAGTTGAGAACCCCTGGTTTAGATGAGTCTGTGTAAAAACAGGTCACAAAACCAGAAGGAAAAGAAATGACATTTGTAATAACAAGACTAAAGATGATGGAGGATGATGGATGGATGGATGAGGCTACTAGATAGATGATAGACGGATGGATGATGGATGCATGGATGGATGATGGATAGATGGATGGATGATAGGTGGATGGATGGATACTAGATAGATGATAGATGGATGAATGATGGATGGATGGATGAATGGATGGATGTTAGATGGATGGATGGATGATGAATGGATGGATAATAGATAGATGATAGATGGATGAATGATGGATGGATGGATGAGGATACTAGATAGATGATAGATGGATGGATGATGGATGGATGGATGATGGATAGATGGATGGATGATGGATGAATGGATGGATGGACCAAATATCAACTCAAATCGTCTCTAAATTCCTACAAACATTTTAACAACGATGAAGAAAACGTGTCAAATCACGCAGTAAACCTCTGTGATTCTCGCTGCACATTACTGCAGTACAGCCGCGTACTGTGTGGATAATTACTCAGTGAAGTAAATACTCGTCGTGTCACGTTCAGCATCATAACGCGGTGGAGGCTGCGGTCGGTTGATCCACTTCCTCCTCCGGTTGTTTTCACAGTTATGGCTGTTTGAGCTTTAAATCAGAGTCGACAAACAGTGGATTAAGGTTTCCATCTGCACCCCCCCCCACGCCCCCGGAACCCCCCTCACCCCCGCCCCCTCACTGCAGCACACACACCCACAGATGTGTGTAGAACCAGAGGCTGAGCAGAAATCCTCCTGATCCCAGTTAAGCATAAAATGGAAAGACGTTGTTATCGCCACCTTATGGTGAATGGACACGGCGCACGTTGAGAACGTGTTCTGAAGTTTGTCTCTGTTTTTGGTTCTGTTGGTTATTTAAAAAAATATACATTTACAATTTCGTAAACAGGTTCCACCGACTACAGTATCTCCATGCCCTCCTACACACTCTTCATGGATCTCCTGGGAGTCTTCCTCTTTTTTCTCCATGAAGGGAGTGTGAGGGGTTTCCACTGGAATATTGCACGCTGGACATAAGTGTAGCACTGCTGTATTGTTTGAATGATAACAAGCCTCCAGCCACTAGGTGGCAGCAACTCATACAGTGGTTTGTACAGATGTACAGAACCACTGCTTTGATTTAAGGTGGAGATGGATGGATGGATGGATGGATGGATGGATGGATGGATGGACGGATGGATGGATGGATCAGTCCTTAAACACAACACGTCCATCTTCTAACCTTCTCCGAGCAGTAACACTTCTCGTCTCCGTCTCCTGTGAGGACGTCCGATGAAATGGCAGTAATTCTCACACAGACCGTGAGGATGGTCAGCCGTGGCTGAACTTGAGGATGACCGCCCATTCGGAGGATGATCTGACCCTTACCAAAATCAAGCCTGATTACCCATCACCAGGACACTAAGAGGCGCACAACTTCAAATGGAGCAGAGACAATCACCGGCGGGGTGGCATGAAGGGGAGGGGCGAGAGGGG
>NC_024307.1:546064-547490 GCF_000523025.1 Cynoglossus semilaevis | reverse complement strand
TTGATCTAGAATCTGAGGAGAGCGCCTCATTGGCTGAGTGGGGTGGGGGGGGGCGCTTGGGCAAATATTCTGGACCCATATTGGACTTCTTTAAGGAGTGAAAGGGAAAGTGAGTGGTCTGTGATCCACAGAGACAGTAGATTAGGATGATGACCGTAGACTGACTACACACTGATCATAGACTGATTGCAGACTGACTGTAGACTGATCGCAGATTGACTACAGACTGACCATAGATTGACTACAGACTGACTGTAGAACGATCGCAGACTGACTACAGACTGACCATAGACTGATCGCAGACTGACTATAGACTGATCGCAGACTGACTACAGACTGACCATAGATTGACTACAGACTGACTGTAGACCGATTGCAGACTGACTACAGACTAACCGTAGACAGATCACAGACTGACTACAGACTGACCGTAGACTGACTACAGACTAACCGTAGACAGATCACAGACTGACTACAGACTGACCATAGATTGACTACAGACTGACTGTAGACTGATTGCAGACTGACTACAGACTAACCGTAGACAGATCACAGACTGACTACAGACTGACCGTAGACTGACTGTAGACTGACCTAAGGACAGTCGCGTTATATAACGTCACCAAACCAACGTCGTTACTTTCTTCATCACTAACTACAGCGTAAAGACGACGCGTCGGTCTTTTTAGAGGAGATTGTAAAAACTTGGCCTGGATTTTTTTTTTTAAAAGTACGTTGTTACGTTACATTCGATTCCTGATGTTAAATATAAATATATTCACATATATGTTTGTCTCAACTCCCTCATGATAAAAACTTGGCCTGGAAACTGCCAAATCCTAACACATTTTGCAAAAAAAATTTAACTTAGATTAGAAAGTTAGTAAGATTTTTTTTACTTTAACCGCGTCAGAAATTCTAGTTGTTTTTTTTTTTTTTTTCATTTTTACTCGTTCATTTATTGAACACATTTTCTACAAAAGTCTTCTAAAAAACAGCAATACTCAAAAAAAAAATACAGCTGCTGATCTCTGAGAGAGGAGACCGGACCTGGGACAGAGTGGAGGGTGGTCCGAACCCATCAGCCCCGTGGGCTTCACGCTGGGGTCATTTGTTTTCACATAAGAGGGCAGAAGGGTGGGAACAGGGAAATACAAGACGGGCAGGGATGTGGGAATAACGCTACGATGTGGGAGTGCTGGTGAAGTGTGTGTGTGTGTGTACACTGAGGTGAGTGTGTGTGTGTACTATCTGTGTACTTGTTTGTGTGGATCTCCGTTCTCCTTTTTACACACTCTGTCTTGAATCAGACACAGGAAACAAAAGGCTTCATATTTGCACTTGCATGTCAAGGATTACTTGTTCTATTGAATTGAATGTGTGCCCCCCCCCTCCCTCACCCCTCCTCCCTCATCCTCACCACCCA
>NC_024307.1:543995-544564 GCF_000523025.1 Cynoglossus semilaevis | reverse complement strand
TCTCTGTGCTCTTTAATCTCTTTCTTGTCTCTGCTCAATGGCTTCCTCTCACTGTCTCCCCCGTCACAAACGTCTCCTTTCTCCTCTTCTGTTTTTTAACACTTACAACCCTGAAAGCCCCCGGCCCGGTCTGGGCCACCTGGAAGCACCAGTGACGCTTTCTCCCAGGCCTGGCTCCCTGCCACCAGCCAGCTGTAGGCATTGTGCGCGGCCCATCTCAGTTAATTCCATGCATTGCAATTGTTGCTGTGCAGTGTTTACGGCCGCCGCGCCCCTCCCGCCCGGGCAGCCCCCGCGATTGTCCCGGGGCCTCCCTTGTTTAATACTGTTTTGCAAGTTATTAAGCCCTGGAAGTCCATTAATCACAGTTCATGGGCTGTGTAAGCCCACACAAGGCAGGCAGGGGTGGGGGATGGGGGGGCACACTCGCTGCCCTCAATGGGCTTAGACGGTGGTCCATTCAGATCCCTAACAAGATCATTACCACTAACTAAATACAAACCTGACCCCGCGACCCGCTGGGAAATTACGTAGGAGCTCCCTGGTGCAAAACATTAATATGCCCCCCC
>NC_024307.1:542946-543618 GCF_000523025.1 Cynoglossus semilaevis | reverse complement strand
TTCTCTCGCTTTCTCTCACTCTCTCTCTTTTTAGCAGGCCTCTGGCCAATGAGAACCAAACACCGGGGGCTTTTCAGATTACTTGACACACTGTGTCCACTTTTGGGGACAGAGAGAGAGAGAGAGAGAGAGACCACCTGGTAAGCACAGAGAGATACAAAACCAGTTCAGCCCCCCCCCTCTCCCCCCTCACATCCCAAAACTCCCTTCTCCTCTAATTCTGCCTCTCAAGCCAAGTTACCACCATGAATTCTGTCTAATCCACTGACCCCCGCGGAACATTCCGGGGTTTTACACTCCTCGGAAGAGGTTGGATTTTGGTGGATTACAAGCTGCCGGTCCAGTGTGGAAGCACCTGTGACTGCAAGAAAGACCAACAATCACAGCCAAACACAGAGAGGCGCAAGAAGGGGGCGCTCTAACTTTACGCCGTGTCGTTTATTCACTGACGGTTGTGTCGCTACGTCGTCCACGTCTAAACATCTGAAACGTGTGGCTCCTGCCCCCGGGGGGCGGCAGAGTTGCGGGCGGTGAAGGCGAGGTTTGTCGTTGGGGTTTCGCGCTGACTTTCACTTTAGCCCTTCAGCTTATGTTAAGATGTTGTCACTTTCAGCATCTCAAGTGTTGCCACTTCAGACGCTGAAGCTTAGTGGGTGCACTGGGCTCCGGGGG
>NC_024307.1:522225-523392 GCF_000523025.1 Cynoglossus semilaevis | reverse complement strand
GGTCCCTTCTTTTCAGGGTGTCCTAACTTCCTGCCTCCTCTCTGCTCCTCCTCGTCTCCTTCTCCTCAGCTGCTCCTTTTCATCTTCCTGAAGAACTCTTTCAGACAGTGTTTCTCAGCCCAGTTCCTCTGATCAACTCTCTCTTCATTTTCTACCTCTGTTTTTTTTTTTTTTTTTTTTTTTTTGAGCCGTTTCACCATGAGTTTCACCATGTGAATATTTTTTAACGCCCCCTACTGTGATCCACGATACGATCTCAAAAGCGTCGTGATTTGATATGGAGACGCAGCCGCCAACCGGGGCTGGATTCCATTGAAATCTTAATTTAGCTGAACATTATCTACCTGTGAAATATAATCACAGAGTGAGTCACTGCAGCAGTTTTTAATTGATCTGTAATGAGCGTCACGGAGCATGTGCTGTGGCAGATACGGACACCACACAAATTCACTGTAGCTATTGGTGTGTGTGTGTGTGGGGGGGGATTGATGTTTAAACATGTGTGACTTTAGACAGGAAGTGAAAATTACCAGCACTAAAGAGGCAGCTCACAATAAAAAAATAATAAGAAATAAAAATAAAATGCAATTCTATTAATATTATTATTTAAAATAATACATATAATAATAATAATAATGTAGAAATTGATGTAGGAGAAAAATAAAATGCCAAAATTGTAAAATAAAAGAGCACTTCCATTTTGAGACAGTAGTGGTCACTCTACTCTCTTACCACTGTGTCACACACGCAAAAAAGTAACCAACCTAAAAAAAAAAAACTTTAGTGAAAGAAAAATAATAATTTCTTAAAACTCACACAAATGTTCTAGGTTCAATTTTTTTTTATTCCTTTTTAGACACAAAAATTTATCTTTTTACACAGATTTACCGTAAACCTAGCCTTTTTGGGTTACAGGATTTTGATCGTTTTTTGTTTTTTTTTTGGGAGGAGTGGGGGGTTGGGCACAACCAGCTAAACACAAACCAGCAGGGATTAGTGTTGATTCTGGGAAAGCTGCAGGTACATGATTAACCAATGAAATGCCTTCAGACGAACGGACCAATGAAAAAACAGGGTTTCATTTTGCTATAATCGGGATGGTCCACATCAACATCCTGTAACCCAGTGGTTCTCAATTATTTTCACTCATGCGCCTCACCCCCCCCC
>NC_024307.1:518954-521673 GCF_000523025.1 Cynoglossus semilaevis | reverse complement strand
TCATTTAAAAAAATAAACCAATAATAATAACAACAATAATAAAAAAAGAAAAAAACACTGTGTCTGTCAGAGCCCACCGGGGGGCACTGTATTTGAAGTAGGCTTCAAGTAGTATCGTAGTATTCTGCAGTACAGCAGTCATGTATACGGGAAAACACATAAAGTACAGTACAAATACAAATATAAATACTTGGAAACAAATGCAACACATTTTCAATATATGCCTTTAAAAACAGAGGCATTTTTTAATTTTGAGCTAGCTTAAATATATACATAAATATATATAAATATATACATAAATATATATATAAATATATATATATACATTTACATAAATATGTGTATATTTGTCATATATGTCTATGTATATATATGTATATATATATTTGAGCTAGCTGAAATCCCATCATCAACTCCCTGCATCTGACTGCGGGTGTTTCAACCTCTGGTCCGCGGCCCTGGCTGGTGTCAGAGCAGCCTGACTGACATCAGAACAATCGGTCCGTTTCGGTTCCATAGTGTAGCGGTTGGCACATCTGCCTGTTAAGCTGAGAGATTTGGGTTCGATTCCCAAAGTAAACACATTCTTGGCGCCACCAAGTGGCAGCCTGTTGCAGCACATCGTCTGGTAACACAAGAATTTCCCCAATGTGGGATCAATATTAGGTCAAAAAATACAAGAATATGTGTAGCTTGGCGCCAGATCTGTGATTTTTTTTTTTTTTTTTTTTTTGCAGCTGATGATCCCATTTTTTCTTTGTTTGTTTGTTTGTTTGTTTTTAAACGTCTTTACCTCTCACTTTGGACACCAGGCCCCAGGTTGATCCACACCGACGGCGGTGGAGATGGAGGTAAGGAGGTGATAAATGTCAGCACAGCCCTCAGCAGCCCTTCAGGTGAGAGTGTTTCTGCACCGCTAACGGAAATGAAGCAAAAATGATGGGCTGTTTGTTTTCTGACATTTCTCTCTCTCTCCCTCCCGCCCTCCCTCTCTCCCTCTCTCTCTCTCTCTCTCTCTCTCTCTCTCTCTCATCAGGCCACAGCCCCGCGGATGTCAAGTGTTAATTTAAGGCTCCTGCCGAGCCTGAGCGTGTCTGCGGCCGGGCCTGGAGGAGGGAGGTAAGCTCTCGCAGAAAATTACCCTTCTGCTCTGATTGTCAGACCAGCACCGACAGGAAAAACAATAACAAGTCAAGACACAGAGAGAGAGAGGGAGGAGATGGGGTGAGGGGGGGGAGAGTACTGGCCGCTAATGCACCTCGCAGCTATTAAAGAGTCTCACCTGCCTGTGTGACCACGGCAGAAGAGCCCGTCCTCTGTAGAGCACTTCCTGGACACTCAGGAAATGACACGCAGCAGCTGCTGGAACACGACGAAGAAAACAAAAAAAACAAAAAAAAAAAAAGCGTAAGAACTCCTCGGCAGACTGAGAAATAGATGCCCCTCCACAGAGGTCCGTTCCTGCCGCCCTTTAACCCCGTGATTAATCGGTGCGAGCCTCGATTCTGTGGGGCTTAAACAACAAACTGGACTGTGTGAAGATTACAGCAGCGCATTAACCACAAGGTGAACCATGAAATGGAGTTCTCCCCCCTTCCCCTCCACACCCTACAACCCCTGCAGTGTTGTGGGGAGGGAGGGGGGACCCGGGGCATTAGTGTTACATCACTGATAGACAACAGAACACAGAGATCAGTCAGTCGGAGTCCAGCAGCTGACCTGGGCTGAAATAGACTCTGCTGTGGTTGTGAAAGCAAAAACAGTGGCAAAAAAAAAAACAGATTTTTTTTTTTTTTTTGCATCACATTCATGGTGATAAAGAGGCTGCAGAGGGCCGTCGCCGTGGAGAGAAAGGTTAATTCCATAAAAATTCCGGTGTGAAAAATATGTAATCTACCCATTGCCTTTTCCATCATTTCCTAATTCACTTGGAAATTTATTTTCTTTCCTTTTTTTTCCTCTTCTTCTTACTCCACCTGCCCAATTCAATCACTCCAGCTCCTCTGTCTGTTATATGCAAATCTGAGCGGCGGAGATTGAACCCATTTGAATATCTGGTTCAACTCCTGAGCGGAAGGGCTGATAGAAAAGATGAATTCTTCCATTTCAGTTTGTCTCCCTCTTTCACCCAGTCACGCGGTATCAAGGCTACTGGGGTTTTTTTTCACGTATCCTCATTTATTTTGGTCCATTGCACAATGCTGCTCCAGCAGTCAAATGTATGAATAAGGAGAGAAAGTCACACACACACACTGACAGGAGGCGACGTCTGTTTCTAAGATAATTCCGACGACGTGAGAACAGGTTTCATTTGGAGAAACGCTCAAAGCCTCGGCGGCCGTCAGCGGCGGTGAAAGGGAGGAGAGAAAATATACCTTGTTAACGCACAAGTGCCGTGTTGGAATGGGAAGATAAAGTACGGCAGTCGGGTGACGTCCCGTCTCGCCGGCCGGGCGTCTGATTGACAGGCGGCCTCAGGCCGGTGTCTTGGAGGGAGGCAGCCGTAACGCTATTATTCCGACTTGTCCTCAGGAGTAAATCCAGTCAGCCGCGGTCACAGCAGGGGGCTAATAGACCCCCCCCCCCGAAGACTCGTGCATTGTGTCAGGGTCTTGTCTACTTCACGCACATTAAGGATCACATGCCACAATTTCACAGTACAGCAGGGGGACAACCCCCCCCCCCCCCCCCCCCCCCCCCCCCCCCCCCCCCCCCTCGC
>NC_024307.1:510740-518912 GCF_000523025.1 Cynoglossus semilaevis | reverse complement strand
GGGCGTCGCCATGGTGGGAAAATGCATTTTATGCCAAAGGCTAGCTAAGGAGCGTGTCAATACGGACAACGTTGAAACGTTGAAACGTTAGAAGATCGGTCAATAAATTTAAATGGAAAAAAATTCGTCGTGGTCTAATTTCAACAAATTAGGCCTCGTTTCCATGGCGATGATACGATACGATACGACTACAGTGGCCTCTGGTTACGGCACGTTTATATATATTGTTATTCCCCTGAGATTTTGGCCCTGTTTACACCGTGATGATACGATACCATACCATACCGTACGATACAGTACGATACAGTACGATACAATGCGATACGACGGCAGTAGCTTCCGGATACAGACAAATGCAAAATCTGCGTCCGAACAACTTTGGTCACTGTAGTACATATGCCAGGCCTGTATGTGGCGCTGTGTCAACTACACTCTGACATACTAACACCAGAAGAGTTTGAACCGGAAGTTCAGAAATCTGGAAAAGATCCCACAGATTATTAATTATTAATACGTTATGCAGTAGGGATGTCCGATAACGTCGGCCGATCGTTATTAACGGCCTGATATTAGCATAATTATATAATATCTGTCAGAATCGTTATCGGTTTTTCCTCCGATAATTATAAACCCGATAACCCAATTCCTGAGTTTTGCCAAATGATGTGTGCCCTAAAAATAGTTTTGGGGAAAAACGGCTGTATATCAGAGTGAAAGTCACTAGATGGCAGCATTGCAGCTCATTTAATTAATCTCATAATCTCATACAGTGGTTTGTACAGATAAATAAATAAATATTACCTGGCCTATATTGGTATCGGTTGATATCAGAATCGGAAATTAAGTGTTTGGAGAACATCGACATATCGGATGTCGGCAAAATATTAATATCGGACATCTCTACTATGGAGTAGTTACAGCCGTACAGCGTTCCATTTATGACCGGACACAGTCGTAAATCGGGGATCGGTACTACAGCTCCACGATCTGGAGCCGTATCGTCTCAGTGTTCAGTGCAGCCAGTCTGAGAGAAGTGTAGAATAAAACGGTTCTATCAAAGAAACACCTCCGCAGATAATCCCAATATTTATGAAATTCAGGCGATCGTCGACACATTTTTTCCAGAAAGAATGATTTAGTCTTTTATATAAATATATATAAATCTATATTTCTGCGGTTCCAGCCGTGTTCTCCGTGTTCAGAGCAGTGAAGTGAGTCACTAAAACAGTTGGAGCCACTGCAGTGTCCTGCCGCAGTCAATCTTTTCAACACAGCACTTCAGGTTGAAGACATTTCTCCTGTCATTTTCTCCCAGTACTTCAGTGTAATTCTTTCTTTCCCCCTCTCCCCTCCATTTTTCCCCGGCGACTGCAGTATGTGGCAGTCTGAATTGTGTGTTATTACCCAGCAGGAGACAATATCATTACCACATATTTGCTGTCAAGGGTCTGCAAAGAATGGTGCTGTCTTGGGCCTCAGTGATCTAACAACCTCACACAGGGCTCCAGAATTACCCACTCCTGGCTGGGGGAAGTCAAACACTACCAGTTAGAGAAGGGGGTGAAGGAAAGAGAGGTAACACTCCACCACTGCCGCCACCGCCGCCACCTCTTCCCTCACCCTCTCCTGTGGAACATGCGAGGCTACACACCTCCACCGCAGCAGGCGGACGATGGTCCTTCAGCAGCGTGGTGGAAATATATGTTTGGTTCAAGTGTGGACTGATACCACGGCAGTTAGACTGGATGAAACCACAAACACCTTTAAAAACACAATCACATCCAAACGCAGAGATCGGTCGTTGACTTAAACCTTTATCAATCTGGGAGACAGATTAAAAAAAAAAAAAAAGATCTTTCTGGTGTCGTCAAAACACACTTGAAACACGATTGTTTTAGGGACAGAAGACGATTCATTAATGTCACATGTTCTGTTTTTTTTTTTCTTCTTCTAAGAAAGACCAGACCTTCTCCACAGACCGTGGTTCCGCACCGTCCAGATCTGAAGTCGGCAGCACCGGACCACTCACTAAGCCACTTACTGTGAGCTCTAACACGCACTAAAAGCCATCATTTTGAATTTTAAGCCAGGGGTGTCAAACATACGGCCCACGGGCCAAAACCGACCCACTAGGGCAGGTGTGGGCAATCGTTTTGACTCGCGACCCACTTTGGGTCCTAAAATGTGACAGGGTGGGGGGGCCGGGTCAGGGGATGATAGATGGCGCAGTGATGAGGCTAAAATGCTTTTTAGCCTTTTCTACGCCATCTATTGGGGAAACGTGGGCATTGCAATAAAAATAATAATAATAGCCGGATAATAGAATAGAATAGCCTTTATTGTCATTGTAACACGGGGGTACAACGAAATTGAAGATAATATAATGATAATATAATTTAGGAACAGGTTCCATAGCGTAGCGGTTAGCACGCACGCCTGCCTCGGAAGCCAGAGAATTCCCAGAGGAACCACATGCTTGATTGTTAACCTTCCTGAAGTAAGTCGCCAAATGCATTAATGTAACGTTAATATAAATTAATAACATGACTTGGACAAGTTCGGCGGGCCGTATTAAAAATCCAAGCGAGCCACATCAGGCCCCAGGGCCATAGTTTGCCCATGCCTGCACTAGGGTGTTCCATTCATCCCACTTAATGAATTCTGAAAATAAAATAAAAAAACTCCACAAACACTTCATGTTCAGGATATGTTTTTGTAAAATTATATTAATACATATCTAATATATTTCTACTTCTTTGCATAAAAAAAGGGTTAAAACATGGACTTGATGTTTTTGATAGTTGATTATGTCATGTTTGTACTGGTCTGACCCACATTAGGTTGTGTGCAGCCGTGAACTAAACAGAGTTTGACACGAAAAACGAATACCACCGTCCTCCTACAGAGATCCAGGGAGAGAAATAAATCGCCTCAATGGGACAAAATGTCCGTCTTCATTTACATAATGAACCTTTGCATCAATGTTATCCGAACATTAATGCGTGTTAAAATAAAATAAAAATATGACGGAGTGCGAAATAAAATTACAAATACATTTTCCTGCCATTGAAACCAAAAAAATAAAAATAAATAATCACATGAATCTGCCCTCTTCCCTCCTCCCTCCTCCCTCCTCCTCCTCCTAACATCCAATGATGTTATGTAAAGTGATTTTTTTTTCTCTTAACATATCAGATGATGACAGGCAGGTGGCGCTACAGTGCTGATTTGGCCAAAGACAAAGAGCAGAGTGAGATGATACAGTTAGCCCCGTCTCTCTGTAACTCAATAACAACAATGGCAGAAACCCCGCTCCTTCTGATCGTGCTGGAGAAGCTAATTTGGCTAGTTGGTGTGCTACAGTTAGCCACCTTCGCCTTGTCTTTTTTTTTTTTGTCCAATCTGTTTTATAGTTTGTAAGCTTCTCAGGTTCAAGTTCTTCTGTTTTTAGTATATTAGAGTGTGGTCGACACAGCGCCACATAGAGGCCTGGCAAATGTACTACAGGGACCGGAGTCGTATTCTGCTGCTGCGTTTAGACACAGATTTTGTTAGGCTTCTTCTTTTTCTTTCAGCTTTGTCCCTTTTTTTTTCAGGAGTTGCTACAGCAAATTATTTTTGAAAATTTTTTTGAATATTTTTGTTTTTGAAAATGTTCTTTTGAAAAAAATTTTTTGAAATTTTTTTTTGAAATTTTTTTTTGAAATTTTTTTTTTTGAAAATTTTTTTTTTGAAATTTTTTTTGAAAAAATGTTTTTTTTGAAAAAACGTTTTTTTTGAAAAAAAATTTTTTTGAAACATTTTGTTTTTTGAAAATTTTTTATTTCAACTTTTTTCAGAAGTTGCTACAGCAAATCATTGATTTCCATCTCTCCCTGTTCTCTGTATCTTCTACTCTGACTCCAACTATCTGCATTTAGGGTGTTAGCATCTTTAACTCTGTCTGTCCATTCTTGTCACTCCTAGAGAGAATCTTAGCATCTTTAACTCTGCCACCTCCAGCTCCACCTCCAGCTCCACCTCCTGTCTTCTGCCTATTGCTACCATCTCTAAACCATACATCATGGCTGGTCTCACCACCGTCCTGTAAACCTTTCCCTTCACCTTAGCTGACACTCTTCTGTCACAGATCACTCCTGACACTTTTCTACTGTAGTAGTATTGTGTTGTATTGTATACAATCATATCATATCGCATCGCATCATATACTATCATATCATATATCGTATTGTATCACATGGCATTATATCGTGTCGTATTGCATCGTCACGTTGTGAACAGGGCCAAAGTCTCAGGGAAATAACTTTCTGACGGACAATCTATGCCTTTCATGGACAACATCCAGTCTGTCTCTGTCTCACCGTCTTTCTCCGAAGACAAAGTCAAATTGCTGTCATTTGCATTGACAGTGTACAACACGGCGACCGACAGTTTATGCATACTGAGTGACAAAGCCATCTATTTCCCCGCCGCAAAAACAGGCAATAGACTCTCTGGCAATTGAACCACAAATGAGGAGTGAAAAACTCAAACTTCCTCCCCCGTCCTCCCCCATCGTTTATACAAGCCATAGACATATTTGATTGCTCCGGCGTATCTCCTCACGCTTAAGGAGGCAGCCGACCAATACACAGCCCCGACAAACAGACTCTATATGAGCCTATCATTTAAGAATCCCAGCCAATCGTGCACGCAAACAATCATGAGGGAGAAAAGAAAAAAACATTCTGAGAGAGAGCGTCTTCTCCCTCGACTTTGAAGGTGTAAACAGAGACTCTTATTTAAAGGAACAATATGGCTACGCATCCTTGATACAACTCTGACTGGCTGACACGGTGCGAGAGTCCTTGATTTTTTTATTTTATTTATTTATTTTTTTTTACAAGAACGGAGCGAACGCTCCTGAAGAAGAGACTCTTATATTTATTAATCAAGGATATAGAGTTCTTAATTAAGAAAATAGTACATGTTCATTCTAGTCAGATTGAATCTTTAAATATGGAAAATCTTTACCTTTACAACGGTCACGATTCTTAGAGACAAAAAAGAACGTGGTGGGCATGAAGAAAATGTTTAAATATCATGAAGGTCCGATAATATTGGCCCTATATTAGCATAATTATGTAATAACTGTAAGAATTGTTATTGTTGTTTTTTTTCTCCGATAATGAAAATCCGATAACCCAATACCTGGGTTTCTTCAAATGATGTGTGACCTAAAAATTGTTTTTGGGGAAAAACGGCTGTATATGAAAGTGAAAGTCACTAGATGGCAGCATTGCAGCTCATTTTATTTGTTCATTTCGGCAGCATTGCAGCTCATTTTATTTGTTTATTATAATAATCAGGAGATTGTATGCAAAATGCTGGTGCCAGCGGGATTGTATGGAGAATGCTGGTGCCAGCGACTCATACAGTGGTATTTATCTGGTATTTGTACAGATAAATAAATAAATATTACCAGGCGTCCACCAGGGGGTGCATGACAGCAAATAATTAAGAAACACTGCTATAACCCATCACTGCGTCACAGTGCGGATCACAGGCGACACTTCCTTAACCACCAGGCTACCACTGTCCCACTAAAACGGTATCAGTTGATATCGGCATCGAAAATTAAGTGTTTGGACGATATCAGCATATCGGATACTCAACGCAAAAAGTTACACATTTTTTTATAATCAAGGACTTAATTAATCTCCCCTCTCCTGTACGGTGTGTGCTTGGCGTGTAAGTATCATATCATCATCATATCCAAGATCGTCCATCAGTCGGATACGGAATCTGACGTTGAACAGTTCCCCCCCCCCCCCAGAGAGCACTCAAAGACCGCGGGGGGAAAGGACAATGCGACGGTGTGTTTTTTTTTTGGGGGGGGGGTTCTTTCTTGCCACTGAATTAACCTGATTCTAATTGGATCGCAGGTAGATAACCCAGCAAATTGCTGTTTTCTTTTTCAGGGCTAATGTACAAAATGAGTGTTGTGCAAATTGATTTCTACTTCTTACCCCCTGGATGCCCCCCCCACCCCCCTCCCCTTAGCCCCTCCTCCCTTCCTCCTCACCACAAAGGGTTTTCATCATTCTCGATGGTGCGATTAAGACATTATTATTCTTCCTCTCTTCTTATCTTGTCACATCCTGAAATTGTTGGAGGATATGATTAGCGGAACAATAGCATGAGAAATGCGTTTTTGTGAAGGATATCCAGGTTTTCATGAGGAAGAGTGGAGAGGTGGGGAACCGGGCCAGGAAGTGGGCGGTCGGAAAGCTCTTTTCCTGGACCTGGATTTGTCGCAGACATTCAGAAGAGCCCAAGATTTGACGACTCATGCATGTCCACCATTCACACACGATTAGCATTTCATGATTGTTTATAGGCCGTTTAGGAAGCAGGAAGGCAGCGCAGAGCCAATGGTGCAAGGAGGGATCCAAACCACAGTGTTTTTGGACCAGTTAAACGCACCATTAAGCCTTTCAAATGTAGCTCCACCCGTCAGAGGCTAAAAACAAACGTTTCTTTCTGGCTATCAATGGGCACCACTTAGAGGAAACAATGGCCTTTTGAGGCCCAGCAGTTTCCTCATCAATGAACATCAAAGATGAATGAGCCCCGGCTGACAGCTTTGTTTTGACTCCGATACCCACAAAGCCCGGCTCCATATCATCCCGGTCCTGCTCCTCTGGGCCGCTCTCACAGGTGCGACCCCGTTTTGTCAATGCAGCGTTTGACAAGACCGCGGCTGGGCAGGGACCGCGGCGGTGCTTTGGTCCACATCCGCCTTAATCCGTGCCACTTTGAAAAACAAACATTTGTTTGGACAAAGTCAAAGCCCTGGAGCCGGGGGCTCGTCTGTCTGTCCGTCCAGACTTTGTCCCTTTTTTATTCCTGCCCGTTTGGGCCGGACTTGAATCAGGACTCAGGAGGGTCTGGTCTTTAGGCATTTACCAAAAAGTGGGGCACATGCTGCTGCAGTGGCCCCTGGCTTGTGTTTTGATGACAAAAGGGTGAAAAAGAAAAAGTTGGAAGTCAAAAGACTCAGGCTAGTCTTTAAACGGCGAGAAAAAGAAAAAGTTGGAAGTCAAAAGACGAACAAATGACGACTCAGGCTAGTCTTTAAACGGCGACTCAAGCTGGCTGAATATATTTCCTGGGCTTCACTGTCGTTTGCCGCCGTGCTGTAGCCGTGTCTTCTTCTGCCAGTGATAGTCTCCCACTCCTTGGCGGGGGAGATTAGAAGCTGCTCCACTCAGAAATACAGAAAGACCTTGAGCCTGGCAGAGAGAGGTTGGGAGAGTCGATGTTAAGAATTCTAATCTGGAGTCAGAAAGATAAGATGGAATGTTAGATGAACGTGAGCTTCATGGCTGTGAAGGTGTCGTTCTCACCGTGCACTGAGGAGCCGTTACCCTTCCTGCCCTATGGCTCAGTTTATTTCCAGCCCTATCTGCGTTGCCGGTCTCTGCAGCGCCTCACGCTGGGGATCGCTTAACCCTAGACGCCATGCAAAACAGAAAGTGAATATCTAAATGGGATCGCCTGTGAAATTCTCCGTGATGAATGTCTTCAGCTGGTTTGAATATTTGATATCACTCGTCTCCCGGGCCACCTCAGGGGTGAGGCAGGGGTGAGGCAGGGGTGATAAGAGATATACAGAGGAGTGATTAAAAAATGATTGGAGAGGAGGAAGAAAAAAAAAGCAGAGTGCAGTGTTTGCTCTCAGCTTTGACGGTGCATCTGAAGGGTACCGATGGCATCCAGGATGTCATTTTCACTCAATTTGTTCTTTTCCTTTTACTCCCCCACAGTGTAACATTCCATCATTCCAGCATCATCAGATGAATTGTCGCTGTTAAAGCATCCGAAAAAAAAGGGACGGAAATTCTCGCATGCCTTGGAGAATCTTTGCCCGGGAAAGTGAAGCACCTTGAACTGCGTTAATTCTAAACCAGACAAATTGCTCTCAGAACATTCCGCTTTATTTAAAGGAGACCTGAAATTCTGTTTTTTTTTTCACACGCGCCACTCAAAATCTGGTACCAAACACATCCGAGACTTCTCTGTTTCAGGTCATCCTCCAGCACAGCCACATCCTCGTGTCTCGGCCCCTCGCGCCTCTGGCGGTGCTTTTGGCATTTGCAGAAATAGATTTGAGAAAGGAGACACAACGAG
>NC_024307.1:508616-510691 GCF_000523025.1 Cynoglossus semilaevis | reverse complement strand
CTCAGGAACACACTCACGCTCTTGGCAAAAAATGCTGCAACAAAGACAGAGAGCTGAAGCAAATCTGCATTTGGGAGCACAATGCTAACACTGTAAAGGACAGCTGCCATGCTGTGGGCAGAGGACTGAAGCTGTAAGGTGTGTGTGTGTGTGTGTGTCTGTTTTGTGGCAGCAAAGAAAACCTCACTAAAGGAGGACTTGCTTAAAAAAAAAAAACGCCATTCAGCATCTGCCGCCACACCGCTCATATTGTCGTTCCCCAGTTTAAAGGAACCTTGAGCAGCTTCAAAGATCTTTTCAAAGCCTTAATCCTAATAGGTCGCAGTTTGTTCTGTCACATCAAAAGAGAGAGAGAGAGAGAGAGAGAGAGAGAGAGAGAGGAGGCAGGGCGAATAATGCATCGGTGCAAGCAGAGATGCTTAAGGCTGGAAGATTGGCAGAGGATTTGCAGCGCGGGGACGACGGGAATCTGAAATGTCGGACACAGAATGCCTGCTGTAACAGATATGAAATAGGTCTCGACAGCATGAAAGGCTGACATTTCCAGAAAGTTTGTCATGAGACGACCCTTTTATTCCCCTTCGACTATCGGTGTTTGTACTGCCACCTCATCCAGAGAGTAAATTCGCAAGTGTCACTCTAACAGGTTATAGAAAAGGACTGGGAATTTTTATTTATGATATTTTCTTTTTCCTTTTTTTGTTGAATGCTTAGAAATTCTAGCGAGAGTCCAATTGAGTTGGAGACATTTCTGAAAACTGCCTGCTGCATGACACTCCACATCCAGCACTTCTTTCTTGACCCTGTGTGAATGGAAACTCAGCTTATTTCTTTCATTCTTCCTTTTTTTTAAAATCACCAATTTAACAAATTCTAATAGAACGTCACATCAGCTTCACGGCTGACGCCTGAAGAAATGTTAAATATCTCTTCATATCTATGCTAGCTTGACTTAGAAGGAAACGTATTTTTTTGCGAAAACAAAGACACTGAAAAATACCAAGCATTTGAACTAGACAACAATATATATATGTATACACATATATGTACATAGATGTATAAATATATACATATAAATTGTGTAAATATATATGTATATGTGTATATATATACACATATACAAATATATTTATACATATACGTATGTACATATATACACATATACATATATATTTTTGCATATATGTACATATATACATATATACATATATATTTTTACATATATGTATATATGTATATACATGTATAATTAATAGAATTTTGCATCTGAGTATTCAGCGTGTAGCTATGGATTCATCCTCGTGGTCACAATTAATCATGATTAATTGATATTAATTACATAAATGTATGTGTTTCACGGCTGTTTTTTATTGGTGACTAATCCAAATGATGGGATTATTTATATGCAAAAATGACCAGAGAAATATATCCAACAGTCAAAGTGTCTCTTCGTAGAGTCGGTGTATTTCAGTTCGGACTGTTCATCTGGACCAGGGTCTGGTAGAACCTGTAGAACCTGGTTCTGTCCAGACTTCAGTCCAGTGGTTGTCCTCAACAACAGTCATCAGTCTACGGTCCTGGACAATCCATCTGACGGTGATGTCAGTCAGACTGTCAGTCGTAGACTGACTGCTTGTCCTGATCTCAGACAGTCTGCTCTGACACAATCCAGGGCCTCTGACCTGAGGTTGAAGCACCCATAGACACAGGCTGTATCACAAGTTGATGATGGGATGTTAAGATCCAGGAGATTCAGTCAAACTAGAAAAGTTTTCCAGCAGTCTGTCCAAATAACAACTTATGTATCAAGACAGAACGTCCCCCTCAGTGTCTAACGGCTGGGACACACGGTCAACAGAGTTCACATCACGTCTGTCCACATGGCCGGTGAGAACCGTTCTAGACCACGAGTGTTTCCTCCTCACCCCTGTGACACTTTATCAACCTGCAGGTGTCTCTCACCCCCATCTCACCCCCATCGACCCGGTAGACAAAGAGATCTGGCCCACGTTCCAACAGTGCACAAGGGCCCACCTAATTAGGTGCTCATGGGAAGCTGGGCATTGATTTTGTGT
>NC_024307.1:507957-508489 GCF_000523025.1 Cynoglossus semilaevis | reverse complement strand
GAGGGGGGGGGGTGGTAGGGGTGAGGGACTGGGAAATCAGTATGCAGCAAGTAGTGGGAAGAAAAGTTTTCCAGGTACGAAAATAGACTTTTTTTTAGACATATATATATATTGAAAAAAAAAACCCATATATATATTTATATATTTATATATATGTGGGGTGTTTTTTTATAGCTCTGTAAATGTGTGAAATCCCTCTTGTGCTTGTTATTTCACACTCCTGTGGCTCCAGCTTGGTCCAACAGTGGCAGCGTAAACAGAGCAACACATTTTTCATGCAAACCACACACACATACACGGGGAGAGCGAGCAAGAGAGAGAGAGATGGGGGGGGGTGAGGGGGAGTGTACAGTCTTACTAAGAAGCAGAGGGATTTGAGCTGCAGTGACATCACATTTTCAGGATTTAAACTGACAGAATTCCCGATTCACATTTTGTCAGTTTTTCCCAAACAGTTCATGTCTGGAATTTTTATTTTTATTTTTATTCTTTTTAAAGTGCTGTGATTTACAGTTCTACATTAACAGGATGT
>NC_024307.1:505657-507516 GCF_000523025.1 Cynoglossus semilaevis | reverse complement strand
GGGGCCGGGGGGGGCAGGGGGGGGGTGTTTGGCTGAGGACCCGGAGAACTGTTGTGTATAAATAATGGTTTCAGTATCACGCTGGCCAGTGTGCTAGCACCCCGCTAATATAAACACACACGGGTAGTGCCAGACTGGGTGACTCAGTCGTAGACACGGGCATTGAGTCTGCCAGCAAACTAATCAGTGGAAGGGCTGAACTCCAGGCCTATCAGAGGAGGTCACGGGTGGAGGTGGAGGGGGGCAGCAGTGGGAGGGCAGGGATGTTTTTGCACCGCCACAGCAGGGTGACAATCACCCCAGACTGGTAACAGTCTCCTGTCTGAATGTGGGAGGCGGGAAAAGGACAATCCGAAGGGGTTGAAGGAAACCTCACCCCTCCCTCCCTCCCTCCCTCCCTTCCTCCCTCACACTACCTGAACAGCCTGAGGATGAAACTGATTCCTTCAGCCTGACTGTGAAATCCTGAGTGACAGGTTAACTCCACTTGTAGAACAAGCTGGACGTCCGTACAGGGAGTGACAGGAACCAGACCAGAGACTCAGCTGTCCCTCCACTTGGACTTGGACTGACCTGGACAAAGAAACTTGAAACTCAAGTCCTAAACCGACACGTTTCTTTGGCAACATGAGGAAAACCTTAAACATGGACAACATCTACTGTGACCTTGAGACTCGACTCAGACTCGAGTTTAGGACTCGGAGTCTAGTCCAGCGGTCCCGAACCTTTACTGTACCATGGACCGGTCGTCCAGTATCACCTGTTACTGTGGACCAGTAATACTTCACCATTGTTGAAGGATCATCAAATTTGCAAAATAAAACATCTTTCAGACTTTTTTTCTGTTAGTATCTTAGAGTCTGAATGACCTTTGACCTGATGATCTTTGAATGAAAACAGTAAAGGGATATGACTGGATTATTTTGGAATGAAGTAAATAAGTAAAACTGAGGAACATTTTTTCACTGTGTCCCACTGCAGCAAAGGTACCGGCACCGGCCCTTGGACCAGAGGTTGGGAACCCCTGAACTAGTCGATGAAGTGAATCGTTATTAACTGGATTATTAAACCTTTTTTTCATTTAGTGACATCACTCAATGTCGACTCCTGTTGGTGCCATGGATATATGTATACATATATGTAAACATATATGTATACATATATGTTTACATATTTACATATATGTATACATATATGTAAACATATATGTAAAGATATATGTATACATATGTTTATATGTTTACATATATGTATACATATATGTAAACATATATGTATACATATATGTTTACATATATATACACCTTGTTATTTTGCAATCATCACTAAGCTTAGTACTAGTCTGAGCAACCATATTTCACAAAACGGTACTTCACCTTTATGGACCCTCTTGGGACCATGGACCCAGGGTTGAAAACCTGTGCCCTGGGGATTCAACCCAAAGTTGTTGTTTTTTTTGTTTTTTAATCTGCCCTCGATAATGAAAACACAACATTCACTCAATGACCTAGACTCCAAGTGGCTCCCCGACTAGATTCAGATTCGGACTCGGACTCGGACTCGACTCAAACTCTCGTCAGTGTTGTTTTCTCCAGGACCCTACTGGAGCTGACGTGAACTACACTGATCCAGGCTTCACATTGTTATTCCAGACTTAGGCTAGCCTAAGATTGCACACTTTTTTTTTTTTTTTTTACACTTTAAGCCTTTAAAGCGAACTCTGCTGGAAACCGGTACGTAAACGCGTTCCAATCCACACGGCTGTAATTTAGGAGGTAATATCCTATCTTTACGCAGTCCAATTAAAAGCACAGGCGTTCCAATTAAACGTCCCCCTGACATGTATCTATGGTGTCACA
>NC_024307.1:496712-505114 GCF_000523025.1 Cynoglossus semilaevis | reverse complement strand
ATCATGTGTTTCAGTAGGAGACCCCTGTTAGTCGTACGGCAGCAGAGAAACCCACTCCCCAGGCCGGCATCAGTCATTTCACTCTCCCTCCTTATTAATTTCACAGCAGATCAGCCGCAGAGATAGGAAATGTTTTGGGCACCGAGTTTTAATTAAGGAGAGAATATATTGCTGGGAGTACCTGGAGAAACTTATAATGCTCATGTTTCAATTACTCCAGAGTGGCCCCTCATTAACCTGTGTGGAGATGTGCTCCAAAGAACACGTTTGAATGAAAAATCGACTTTATATATTGACATATGGTTTCATAATAAAAAAATAAAGTATGGAGGAGGAAAAAAAATCACAAAAAATACGGACCGAAATGAATCCTTTTTTATTTTTTAATTAAATAAATTAAATAAAATATAGGGAGGAAAACACATGGTTTGATCCTGTCGCAGTGTAAAAACTATAAAGGCGAAGGACACTACGACGACCCCTGGTGGGGGTCGCAATCTTTGTTTTGTTTCTCTGTATTTACACATTAGAGATTTAGTTATTATTTAATTATATATATATATATTTAAAGACCTGGAGTAATGGTAAAAACTAACAAATATATATATAATTAATAAATAATATAATTAATATATAATATATATAAATGTATATGTATATGTTTTTTTTTTGTTTGTTTGTTTTTTTTACCATCACTCCAGGCCTTCAAATATATTTAAAAAATACATGTGTTTTAATAGCAGTGTGTTTGTTGTGAGAACCTGAGTCAAACAGACAGATTTGTCGTCTAATGACTCCGGAGCTCATGTGCAGCTGTGGGTGGTCTCACAGCCCCGCTGACATTTCTCTTTTCATCCTCAACTTTCTGAATGGTCCGATACAGATTTTTCCTCTTTTTTTTTTTTTTTTAAACTGCTTCCAGAATTGGTCGCCCTCTGGATGTAAAACCGTTTCCGCAGTGTCCACCCCAACACCTTTAACAGGATACATTAGCTTTTAATGGCACTTAATTGTAGAAAAAGGAAATCCATAACCACATAAGGAGAAAAGTCAAGTATTTCCAAGAACAATTTAGAGCACACAAGTGCTTTTCAAACCTTGGAATGGAATCAGTCCTACACACTGGGCCTAAGAAGGGAGGTGCGCATTTGTAAGGTTACAGTGCCACCATTTGGTCATGAGGGGAATATCTTTTCAATGCTGAAGCAGAGAGAAAGAGGGTCATGAGGGGAATATCTTTTCAATGCAGAAGCAGAGAGAGAGAGAGAGAAACAAAACAAAACAAAAAACAAAAAAACATTGAATAGAATTTATAATACTTTATAATCTGAAAATCCCATTTTGGTACAAAACGATCTAATTTGAAAAATAATACCATATTTGGCATCATTGTCTTATTATGGTCTGGACTCTCATCCGGATTCTCTTCACAGCAGAAAAAATAATAAGCTGATTTGTGCCAGTGTGGGTGGTATTACATTTCAGAAAGGGGAGTGGGATCTGAGCCGTTTTAGACAAAATAAGATTTTCAGTGTTACTGCTAAATAATGTTAGCGCCGCGGCTTCACTAAGAATGACATGGTGACCTGTCCTTCAAGGACGCCAAGAAGTAACGGTGAGTACATCAATTAGTACTGATGACAAAGTACCAACAATAACCCAGTGGGGCTGTGTGAGTGTTTGTTTGTGTGTATCAGCTCTGTGTGTGTGTGTGTGTGTCCTTGCATTTTATTCTCCCGTCCCTTCAAACTAGCCTGTTTTGTGTAATCAACATCTGTTGTGACAGGCAGCCTCCTCCTTCCTCAGAATGGCCCACTTCAGATAATGAGTGTCATACCAAACTGCAGGGCAAAGGCTGATTTTACTCCTCTTTTTACTCCTCCTCTCTGGCCTCCACTCACACTACCCTCTGTTTCTCATATCTTTCAAGACGTCCGCTGAGGAGAACCTTGAGAAGGAAAGAGACAAACGCTCTGGCGACAGCGTCTGCTAAATACGTGTGGGTGGCAGATGAAAAAAAAAAACACAGTAACACAGTGGAACCTTCTTTGTGGAGGCGATCGGACGAACATATACACCAACAATTATTCACATTAAAATGTTCTAAAATAATATGCCCTTCTTTATAAATATATAAATATACATATATATTTCTGTATGTACATACATCTTGCATGTACGATTATATATAATTATATAAGAACTAATAATTATATTATATAAGATTGTATTATATATATTTTCTACTACTATCTTATTCTGTCTATTTATTCATCTATATATCTAATATATACATATATACACATATATCTCACTTTAAGTGTATATATTCATACATATATATACATATTTTACTACACAGACACACATTAAAATATTCTATATTTATATTTATGTTTATATATGTGTGTATAAATGTATTGAATTCTGATGCCATATATATATATATTTATATATTGATTTGTTTTCATTATTTTCTAGAGAGACACACAAGAACGTTATTTCTTTTTATTATATATGTGTGTATAAATGTATTGAATTCTGATGTCATATATATATATATTTATGTATATATGTATATATAATTATACCATAATTATATATAGAGAGAGAGAGATTTGTTTTCATTTTTTGTCACAGAGACACACAAAACGGTTACGTCATTTTATGAAATAAAAATAATAAATAACGTCCAGTAAAATGTTGTCTCCAAATGGAAATAGGTCGTTTGTTGTTCCCACGTGTATTTATGGCATATCTTTATACGAGCTACAGCTAACTATACCACATTTACAGTCTCTAAAGTCTTGAAATGGTCCGTTTTATTGACTCGTATTTTAAAAGGGGGTTTCGGCGCCATCTGCTGGTAATGGCTGTCACACCCCGAGAGTCCCTGAGAAAAAATTCCGCTCCTGTAATATTTGTGTGACCACATTAAGTCGCCAATAAACCTGTTTATGTACATAATCTACTGTTACGTGGCCCTAAAAGCACATTACTGGATAATACTGACCTGGCAGGGTAACAGACAGATGTACAGACACTAACAACACCGGGTAGTTAAACTCGAACTGTGTTGATGTTAAATGTCCCTGTGGTTTAACCTCAACTCAGCCGAGGTGCTGGCATCCAAAACAGGACAAAAAGCTTTGGAGTAAAAAGGAGTAAAATGTTATTAAAAAAAACCTTAATAGCAGCTCAATAAATGATGCTGAAGCTAATAACCATTCATCAAAACACAAATGTTCCTTTTAAAAAAAAAGAAAAAAAAAAGATGGATTCCATTATGGACATAAACTCTGCGTGAACTCCAGCGTAACTTCCAGCTAAATTGACGTTAACTACAGGAGAGCTCCTCCGCCTCAACAATCTCCTGACTTCTCACTCATATTCATAAAGTCTGGCGCGGTTTAAAGGGTCAAGTAGCGGTGTTGTGAATGAAAAGCGTGTAATGAATATTCACCATGGCAGCGGTGTAATATCGAAAAAGCTCAGATCTGGTTTTTTTAAACACAAAGTTCTGTCGAGCGAGTGAATTCTTGGCTAATTTGTGCCAGTAGTTACACCTTACGCCATCGGTTGTACAAGGCGTGTAACTCTACTGTTGGTGTAAAACAGGCGTGGGCGAACATTTTGATAATTAGTCCTAAAATTGTTTTTTAATAATAAGAGTTAGGAGAAGATAGATGGAGCGTTCGTGTAAACTAAGATAAATAACATGTAAAAGTCAAGCTAAGAGGCTAAGATGCTAAAATGTTTTAGCCTCTTCTACGCCCTCTATTGGTGAAATGTGCGCATATATATATATATATATAAAAGCACAGGAATCATCTCTATAGCAACCACACTAGTTTAGAGACTAATTACCCCACGCTGGGGAAATTCAGTTGTTACAGCAGCAGGTTAGACATGAAGTAGTAAAGAACTTTTTTTTTTTAATATTACCTTCTGAATACTTAGCGTTAGCGTTACACTTTATGTGCGTTTATGTGACGTTCCGTGGGCTTTACCTTTTAGCTTTGGGCTAGCTCTTGTATAAGCTACATGTTTGCATAGATTCTTAGCAAAATATTATTTAAAAGAGTATATTGTAAAACAAAAAATTGACATATTATTTAAAAGAGTATATTGTAAAAAAAATTGATATGAAGAAACGTTGTTATAATGTGACCTTTTTTAAAAAAAATTATACTGAAGAACAAACAATTGTCCAAAAATAACCTACATAACCTTCATAGTGAAGGTAATGTAATGTAATAATGTGTGACTGCTGAGAATATGGTAAGTACTTGATGATGGTATATTTACTGTTGTGAGGAACTGTTAAAGTAGCAGGTAAAAATAAAATACAGAATTAGAAAAAATCAAGTAGTTAAACAGGTAGAACCAGTAAAGTAAGATAATTTAACACAAACTAATTATGTTGATAAACCACATTTCCAGCTCCAGCTCAAACTTGCACAAACTACATAATAAAGCAAAAAAAAAAAACTTTGCTGTTTTCTGATTATGTAATTAATATAATAATCTTATCATTTGAACGATGTGTAAATGTGCACACCACGTACATTATTCAAATGTTATGTTTTTCCTAAACTGGACAACGAAGTCACCAAACACAACAATCTGACGCAGTACTTTTTCGCTATGACAATAATATCACATACATAATATGTAGCGTGTTATTTGTAACACCAGGGGGCGCTTGGCAGCCATTTCAATGTTCAGATCCCCACACTCCAGCAAAAATAAACAACTCTTTGTGTGGGAGAAAAATTTAATAATTTTACGCGTGAAAAAAAAAAAGCTCATTTAAATCCCGATGCTATTGTCTGGTAAAGATATTAAATTAGACATCGTTCCTGTCGCCCTTCCCTTGGAGAAGCTATTTTACAATTCACCGACGTATTAGCGATGAAAAATATTTAATTAAAGTAAAATAGCTCGTTAGAAAAAGTGGTTGAAATGGAAGTTAAAGGTGTATTTGTTATAAACAAGGAGGCGTATTCATGTAACGTGACCCCTCCTCTGTGTATGAATGCGGAGAAAGTGACACCAGCCACACTGGAGGCTAGGTGTGTGTGGACCGACACAGGTGATTTCTGCTCCCCACGCTTGCAATTCACAGCGGGATGTTCACTCGCAGGGGGCATGGAGACGTCAAGAAATCTACACAGAAAGTTCTGGACCCAAAGAAGGATGTGCTGACCCGGCTCAAACACCTGCGGTCCCTGTTAGGTGAGTGGAACGTCCTGCTAGCCGAGCTAAGCTAACAGGCATCAGTGCACAGAGACAGGAGAGGTTCAGCCGGCTGTCTGTCACTGTTTTGGAGAATAGCAGGAGGTAAACGGCTCGGTAATGTTACGTTCTGACGTGACGTAAGGCTTCCTTTTGCATTCAGAAGGGTTTTGCTCATGGCGTCTGTGTTTATTGATATTTTTTAGCGCCCAATATCAGTCAAGTGACACTGTCACAAGGTATGAATGCGAGCTAGCTAGGCTAACTAGCCAGCCAATGCTAACTGATGATGATGATGCTCGGTGCTTCAGACTAGCAGGTGCTTTACGCACTGTTTTTGTTTATGTGCCAATGCAGACTATTTCACAGTTAGTATTAGTAAAATAAGATACCAATTTTATAGAAAATACGAAAAACGATGCAGAGAACATATATTTAATAATACACAAACATCTGAGGACAACATTTTTTTAACCCCCGCTTAGAAAACAAATAATTACGTCCAGATATTTACCAAGTGATTTCTGACAGAGTGAGGGGTTTTAAACAATTTGTTTCGGTACATGTTCGTTTTTCAGGCTTGAATTATTTGCAATAAATTTGTTATTTCCCAAATAATACACACATGTGCATTAAAAAATTAAAATGTTTTTTTAAAAAAACCACATACACAGTTAAAAATAGACATTTGAATGGTGTTTCAGAATATTTATATATATATATATATATATACAGTACAGACAGATTACACATTACAGTAATTAAATGTAAAATATTGATTATGCTATTGCATATTTTAAAAGTATATAATAAACTGTTAATGCCCACTGGTTAAGGTAGGTTTTAAAATGTTGTCGTTACATCACATGTCAAGTTACAGTATTTTCCAAAAAATAAATAATACATTGAACCGGTGAGAATTATTAACTCGTTTAGAGAGAATATCAGGATACTTTTACTGAGGACAGTCTGAAGGCTAATGTTTTTCACCTAATTCATAAATATATGTCAAAAAAATATACGTCTTCTGAGCAATGTTGCTAATCAGTTGTTGCCTTTGTTTGGAAAAGGAAGTTTGACACATACTTACAACACCTACCTATTAAACCGTCCGGCCACCAGCCCCAATAATGTCCACTCTTATTAGCTGTTACAGTCGCGTTACATCATCTGTTGTTTCCCTAAATCTGTTGGTTAGTTTCAAATGTGACAATATTCTGTTTGGGAGTACTTCAAAAGTGAGTACCAACGTTGTACCTGATAGTGAAACGTTACACACATTATCACAAAAAAACATCCAGCTCTACTTCAGGATAAAACCACGAGGCGTGGACCATGTTTTTTCAAGACCTTTTTTTTTGTTTTATCTGATTTACAGAAACTGTTGTGCACATACTTTTAAACTTGGTAATTCAGAGAGGGCTTTTTACGGTCTTGTGGTGTTACAAGCAGAACTGTAGTATTCGGAACACAACACTAGAGCACTTGTGTTTTTTTTTTTTTTTTTCTGTGCACTACAAATAAAAAGTGGGTCAGTGTGCTGGGAGAGAACAGAGAGGAAGGAGATTGCCAAGAGGGAAATGTCGAGTTTGTACAAAAGCTGCAAATGATTTATTACAAGTTGAACATAATTTATGACCTGCTTCCATATAAATAAACATTTTTTAGATTAAACAAATGCATCATGCAACATGAGAATCATTTTAAAAGTGCAATTTTATTTTTTGTTACATTAAAACATATAAAAAGTATGTGCTGTGTAGACATTTAAATGCAATCTATTTTAGAGATTAACCTTACATTTTGAAACCTTTTAAACCAATTTTGAAATATAACTTATTCAATAATAATGTGAATGATTTCATAGTAAATTAAATAAAAGTACTTTTGCCTTACAAAGGTTGAGCAACAGTTGTTTTGGAGGGTTTTTAACTACTGTTGACTTGAGGTTAGCTCAGTCTCTGGTTAGCCGTCTGTTCTTCCATGCCACGCCTTCAATGTCAAGACTGGCACAACCCAAGGTCAACACCGTGATCTGCCTGCCCTCTGTGTTTTTGTTCCCCTCGTGTGCAGTTTAAGATAAGGTCAGTTTGTCCAGCGGTTGATAATGAGCGCCGTGCCGCGTCATCAACGGTACAACATGTTTCGTGAAGCTTTCAGGACGCATTTCCTCCTGGTGCCTGTGCTTCCTGTGTGGACAGGAAGTCGTGATGAAAGATTGGCAGCTGTGAAATAGGACAGGGACAATTTTGAAATCAGAGCAAACATTGAATTTTTATCAAGTGAATGGAAACCCGTTAAGCTGGTGAAGCTATTGGATCAGTCCAAACAAAATAAAGATCATTAGAGCGGAAGTCGATTCTTCCAGAAAGGAATTCTCTGATGGAAACACCTGAAGAAGAAGTGTTATTGACACATTGATTTTTTTAATAATTGTGTTGTTATTAATAAAAATGTTTGGGGTTTTTCAGTATAAGCATAATTTTGACAATTGGGAAGTAAAACTTGTGATGAAGCGTTTAAAAAACCTATTATTTACATGAGGATGACACATGGTAAACAAACCAGGAAGTTATTGTCAAGTCAGGTGATATTACAAACATAGAACTCAGTTGGTCAATTGCTCAACTGAAAACTGTCTTCACATTCAGAATGTGAAGAAATGGCCTGTATTGGACCGGAGTTTTTTAGATCTTCATGTTTAAACGATAGAATTTTGATACTAATTAACATTAGCATTGCTTGAACAAACATAGTTAGTGTCATGTGGTTGATGTGTTGGTTGAAAGCTGGCGTGCAGTATGTTACTTTGTTTGTCTATAAGTGTGTAAACTTGGCCACAAAAATACACCTCTCTGTCTGTTTATTTGACTATGTATGAGGGCCAGAAAGTTGGATTCATGTTTGTGGAACCCATCTGCACTGCTGGAGTTGTTGTGGTTAAAGGGCACTCTATTTTCAGTATAGCCCTCTATTGGTTTTCTGCTCACTGAGCTGTAGGACAGAGTGCTAAAGCTGCTGCATGTTAATTTGCTGGTCATGCCTGGCTTCATCCAACTGAGGTTGTTAATTACAGGAGCCCAGTAAACCACCTGATCTCCCACTTTTTCTCCCCAGCGTTCCACCTCTCTCAGCATCTACTCTTACAGTCTCGGAAAAAATGT
>NC_024307.1:491737-496703 GCF_000523025.1 Cynoglossus semilaevis | reverse complement strand
ACATATATATATATATATACTATATTCTATTAAACGTCAAATATGATGTACTAACACAGTGTGTTTATTAGGTGAAAAAAAAACCCAACCTAATACTTTAAGTAGAACTCCTTGTTCCCTGTTCGTCTGCCAGGCTGGTGTAAACAAACCAAGGATGAACCTGTTTACAGACAGCGTGGCAACAACATTGAATGTGTTGTCAGTGATAACAGTCAGATGTGATTATTTGTTGGTGTTTCCGTTCGCGGGTTTGAAGTCCAGAGGTCTTGCGTTTGAAGGTAGCTCATCACTGGTCTTCACAAAAGCGTGAAGATATGCCGCTGTTTCACTTTCTGTCAGATTGCTGGATCTAAGTGTTGCCGAGGTCGGGGTCAGCTGAAAGCAGTGGCGGTTAAAAGGAAATCACAAGGTGAAATGCACGAGTAAACAATGAGCGCAACGCTGGAGGGGCTCTTAAAAAGGTCCTCTGTGTGGTTGAATTGGAGGCTGAGATCACTCGATGTCTGATTCTCCGCTGTTGTAGAGCACTCCCGTTGGACTTAGTGAACAACTTCAGCCTCTTGTCGTCTCACATCCCACACTCTGTGGGCATGATATCTTAAGAGACTTTCTCTAAGTGTCGTTCAGTGTAACTACAGCACCACCAAGACAGAATTATCCATTTACTTCTTCAGTTGACTCAAGTTAGGTAAAGTCAATACAATAAATGCGTCCTAACTTTGGAGCTCCAGTAGCTTTAGTACAACTTTAATTTATTTAGTTGTTCAGACTTGTGACTACCTGGAAAACATTTAAAGGTAACTGAGTAGTCAACAAGAGGAAACTGTTTCACCTGCAGTTGGAGTTGACATGAATGTCTCTGAGCTGTGGTCAGGTCAGGTGGTCAGGTCACTGCTTTGTTAGTATAATGAGTCTGTGCTGCTATTCCTGGGTCATTGGAATTGCAAATTGTCTGTAAAGGAACAAACTATTTGACATAAGTATCCCGGTCTCACTACACCTTCTACTGTCTGATGGGCTTCATCTGATGCCGTGTCTCAAATGCTGTGAAACCTACCTTTATTCCATTTATTTATATTTTTTTCTTAACTTGTCGGGTCTTTGCAGTTAACAACAAACCTTTAGTTTTGTTGTGAATGAGGCCGGCATATTTACCACAGTTTCAATTCATGAGTGAAATGAATCAGATCAAAACACTTGAACGCAACCAAATGCTACAATGCTACAATGCTAAAATGCTAAAATGATTTCGACAAAACACTTGAACGCAACCAAATGCTAAAATGCTAAAATGCTACGAGTCATGGTTGCAGTATTTTTAGATTTCGGTCTTTGGTTACACAGGGTTGTGTTTCAGTCATGTGGTATAAAAACTTTTAAACACAACACAGGTGGTGATGATCGATCAATAGGAAAAAAACACCGGTGCTCTGTGTGTGTGTGTGTGTGTGTGTAATATCTGTGTAATTTTTACTGAGCACATGGTAAACCAGTTTGTTTAGTCACACGATGTACCTGTCCTGCCTCGATAATAGCCAAACCTAGTCCAACACTGGGCAGCATGTACTGACAGGACTTGATCTGACAGTGCCGTAGCGCCGGCTAATTGTTATGGTGCCTCACCTTCATAATCATGGTTATTGTGAACCATCAGGCGTTTCCAGCATCTTGATTAATGTACTGCGCGAGGCAGGGCTTTGCAGATTTTTTTTTTTTTTTTTTTTTTTGGAGGCAGCAGAAAATGTACTTCTCAGTACACCTCTGATGTGTGCAGGTTTTGGCCTTGTTTTCTGTACTTTGTCCTACCACTTCCAACCAGTACCCCCCCCCCCCTCCTCCCTGCCCTCGGTCACCCCTCACCTGGACATGGGGTATTTGCACTCGCACTAGCCCTAGGATCCGCACTTTAGGAGGGAGTCGCACTTTGTTGCGGTACAACGGCCCTAGTTTGAGTGTAGTAGTAGTAGTAGTAGTGCAACCCCCACTACCCCCCCCCACAAAATTTTACAGAAGAGTCAGAGTAAAGTTCTACAGAAAGTTTTTTTTTTTTTTCAATTTCCCCAATCCAATCATCAAGACTCTTCATCAAAAATCTTCGTTAGCCTTTTACTGCCTGAGAGAATAGTGTTACGTGGCTCAGTGTCCTCACCCCTGCTGGAGGTCTCTGTGGTGCACCCTGCCCCCCCACCCCCACCCTAGTCCTGCAGAGCAGGTTCATTTCTACCAGCACACTGCTCGTACTCCACTCTGTATCTCATTAAATGTTTAATGAGTTTGAGATGAATCCTCTCTAAAAGGAACTGCTGTTCATTTGACCTTTTTTTTTTTTTTTGCACTCCACCTTTATGCTAACGTTTGTACACAATTCATGCAGTTTCATTTTCCTATTAATCTTTATGTCTAGTAAAGTTGCTACTTTCATAGTTTTTTTAAATGCGAAATTGTAAAAAAAAAAGAAAACAACCTATTCCTGCCAAGACTGTTTCACACTGTTATGTTATGAATTATAACTCCAGTCTGTTGTACAGTTAGACAACAGTGCTTGGCACAAGGCAGTCATAATAAAATTATATGCTGCAAAAGTGCTCTGGCTGCAAAAAATAAATTAAAAAAAATATTTTTTTTTTGTCTGTTTTTTAAGAAATCCTAGTTGCATATTAGCCAACGTTGATTGCACTTGTCTTGTGCTGTGATCAGACAATTAGTTACTCCAGTGCTACAGTGTTTTGTTCTTACTCAGGGATTACATACAGACCTGTACGGTCATAACATCATTTGCTATAAATTACAATAGGTCCACATTTTCAAGTACAAGTACATTTGAAAATATTTATATTTATTTATATTTAATGAAATACAATTTGACAAAACATCACCATCATTTTCTCTTTCAAAATGTATCAAGCGGGCCGGATTGAACCTTCTAGTGGGCTGCTTTTGGCCCGCGGGCCATATGTTTGACACCCTTGTCATAACTCAACACCATTTAAATACAAACACACTACTTAATACAGTACGTGCAGTATGTGTGTCACCTGTGTTGGTTGAAGCTCCATCTGTGGTACATCAGTAAGCTTTGGCAGTAGATACCCCCCCGCCCCACCTCCATCCCCCATTTTTCTTCTGTGTCATCAGTGCCCCCCAGGCGTCGCTCAGATGAGGCCCCTACAGGCTCGTCTGTGTCTAATCTGAGCCTGCTGCCAAAGGAACCTATTAGTTTTTTTCATGCTTCTGGCAGAAAAGTAGTGCACCTGCAGTGTTAGCTAGCCCCTTGCTAATACAAATGAGGAAAAGGTCGTATCAAAGGCCTGATTAGGCTGGTTATTTATGTATGACTTTGCATATTAATGACTTGGCTTCAGGTGGTAGAGAAAGGATATGCATCATAGGGGGGGGCCACCCGGAGTTTGGCGCCCCCCCCCCCCACCCCCTTTAATAATTCTGCACTCTTTGTGTGCTGATCCAGTTTAAACAGGGAGCTGTGGGCAACTGTCGTCGGGTGTAGATTGTGTAAATACACCACAGACTTCAGCTGACACTTTGACCTTTACCCGTTTTGGCTATTAAGCCTTGTGTGAACACGGTCGTGTGCACTCTTGGTGCTTGCTCAGCAAACCCCCTGTAACTCCGGGTCATTAGAAGAGCAAGCAGCAGAGTGGTCCTTTTTTTTTTTTTTTTTTTTGGTGAACTCTACCAGATAAGCCGTTAATGAGAAAAAGCATGAAATGTTGCGAACCCTTCAGAAAGTGAGTCCAGCCAGAGTCAGACGTATAGGCTGTTAGCAAAATGATGATACTGAACGGATTGTTTGGCCTGAGGTTGTGGGTGGGGGATTCTGCATCTGTGTGCCTTTTGTCAAAATGACAGTGAGTTGCTAATATCTGCTTCCACAGAACAAATTAGGCGGATGCGATGTGTTTTCTGCCCTCTAAAATCTTACATTATGACATTAGCGTTTGGCTTCTTATAATTATTCTACGGTCGGTCCGTTGACGGGGGCTGGAACATCTGCCTTTTCCCAGACAGCACGCAGGAAGCGCAGTCACAATAGAGAACCGTGTTGTCCTACTTAAACTTGCCGGAGCTGTTTGGCATGTGTTTATTACGTGGTCCTTAGAAGATTGCTGCTGCTGCTGCTGCTGCTGCTGCTGGTGGTGGCATCATTAACTCATCACTGTCAGGACTAACTAGACCATGCAGTTAACATAATCCCGGCCTAATGATCTCATAGCATAGCAGCCTGATTAGCTCTAGCTGTTTAATACGTTTTCTAAAGTAGGAATTACAGAAATAATCCCGGCCTAATGATCTCATAGCACAATAGCTGTGCTATAGCTGATTAGCTCTGGCTGTTTAATATGTTTTCTAAAGTAGGAATTACAGAGAGATCGGATGATGTTTACGGAAACATTAGAATTGTTGATCTGCAAGGTGTTCTCGCTTTTTACTTTTTACTTTTTAAAATGATATTTTATTGTGAGTCAACACACTGTTAGCAGCAAAGTCATCCGATCCTTTCACTGTAATCGTTAGTGAGACTAACATCCAGGTTTTGGATTTCAACACCACACCAGAACCGGTGTGGTCCCAGGTCCTGTTCATCCAACACTGATTTGGACACGGGGCTGACGGCGGGGTGTCAGTTAAGGGGAAACAATTACCGTGTTAAACTCTAGAGGATTCAGTGTCATCCCCTGCATTCCCAGAGCTCGGAGAACCGGTTCTGTCTCTTTTTGTCCACATGCTACATGCTACGTTACCTGAGAAGGTATTAAAGTGATCAGTCTGAATAGATACTGGTATTACACTCACAGTCATCGTACAACTTCTACTTTCTACTAAGTCGTCTCCGATCATGGGTCACGATCTGGTGCAGGGGTCACCGACCTTTCTGAAACTGAGAGCTACTTCATTGGCCCGTAGTAATACGAAGAGCTGCTTGTTTGATACAGACTTGCTGAACAAT
>NC_024307.1:487504-491663 GCF_000523025.1 Cynoglossus semilaevis | reverse complement strand
AGACAGTACAAATTTCTGATCCTCTTGGTGATAAGTTTGATTTTTTTAGAACATACCCCGTGGGCACCTTAGGTAGTCCACAGGGGCTAGCAGGGTCCCCCAGAGACCATGTTGGTGACTCTTGGTCCAGTGGCTGGTTGGGAGACAGATCAGTTAGTCTGTACCGTACCGATATACGCAGCTGTAAAATAACATAAGTGGCGTTTACCAAAACGGCTGTAAATGTCTCAGGACCCTACAAGATAACGTTAAGAATTCTTACAGATATTACGTAATTATGGTAAGATCAGGCAGATAATATTTATATATATCATTTTTTGACCATATCGCCTCTATGATGATTTACAAAAAAAAAAAACTTTGCGCTACCCTTGATACATTTAGATGATAATTAGTCACTCTTCACACGTTAGCAGGCTCCAGTGCTGGTGTTTGTCTTGACCTCTATGATGATTTACAAAAAAAAAAACTTTGGCCTACCCTTGATACATATAGATGATAATTAGTGCCTCTTCACACGTTAGCCGGCTCCAGTGCTGGTGTTTGTCTTGCTACAAGCTCGCCTCACTTCTCCACACTTGACTGCACACCTCCTGTAGAAAATTGGCCCCGGGGATTTTAAGCCAGGAGTGTTGTTTTGGTACAGCGGAGCAGAGCAGTTCATCATCTTATCTGTCTATACTGGAGGTGAACTATCTGGGTTAGCTGAAGCTGTCAGTGCCGATGTTATCAACACCGGGTGGAAAAGAAACCACTATTTTTGGAATTTCTGCAGAGATAAATAAATTAAAAAAAGTAATGTGCAGAGATAGTTTTTTCTTTATCGCACCTTGTTGACTTGCTGGAATCCCCAACCCATTTGAAATCTATTTAAGAACAATGATGCTGTATGTGATTAGTTGTGCTCCTGCTCTGTAGATAAGAGAGTGCACCATACGTGTGTGTGTGTGTGTGTGTTGATAATGAACTGTGGGTTTAAAGGGTTTGATAATCTTGGTTCAAGAGGCACAGCAGCACTGTAGGATTATGAATTAAAACCCTCTAACGGTACTTCAAATAAAGTTTGTCTCTTGGTCGGTGTTCCTGATGCTAAATTTTCGTGCTACGTTAAGGTAGCTATAAATTGTCTATTGTGCTTTGACAATGAACTTTGTGTTTTTGAATTTCAACACATCATAATAAATGTCACCGTGTCATCCGTTCTTCATGGCTGAACTCTGTCACCGCCGGGTTAATGGGCACCACTACTCATGTTTGGGAGTTCTAGGGTTGTGTATTGGCAAGAATCGGGCGATACGATACATAGCACCACGATACGTATCACCACGATACCCGATACGTATCACCACGATACGTATCACCATGATACGATACTAATGGCACGACGATATGTTGAGTTTCTTTTTTTAAAACAATTTAATTGTAGTAATAAAAAAATCTATACAGTGCTGTAGAATATATAGGTACAGTATCGTGAGTTGAAATATTGCGAATATTTCAATGTATCGCCATATTTGTTTTTTCACCCCTAGAGAGTTCACTCAGGAGTTAGTGATTTCTGTCAGTCCTTGTACGTATGTGACTTCACACATATTTTTTTCACACTGGTAGATTGTCTCTGTAGATTATTTTCACATCAACTGTTGAGGATGTCATTTTTTTTGTGGTTTAATTATGGGTGTTTTTTTTTTTACACCCTACTGATACATCATAACCAGAAGTTGAAGTACTTAGAAATATGTGCCTTTTTTTTTTTTTTTTTTTTTTTAATACAAAGATTCTGTACAAACCAGTGGAGTGGCTCAACTTACACCAAGTCCTGAAGTTGGCAGCAGGGTGATCTGTCGTCATCCTCTGTCCTTAGCTTTAAAATGTAACCTTCATCTTTAACTATATTGTTAGTCCATGTTCTTTATGGAATATTGTGGTATCATTTATGGTAAACTTTCAATTCTGTATCACTCTGCCTGGACTGGTTAGTGAGTGGCAGAGGGGTGAGTAAGTGAAGCACTTTGACTCTTTGCAAAACTGTTATCTGTCAAATGGGGAAGAAGTGGAAAGTCATTTGTGCAACGGCGATTGTAAGATTGTAACTTTATCCTAAACTGACAGTCAGCACAACGGGCAACATGATACGGATGCATACTCAGAAGTGAGTTAGTACTATATTTAACTCCGGTTTTTGCCAGCTCACGGTAATAAGATAAAAAAAAAAGAACAAATCATCGCTGTGAACGTAGCATTAACACAATTCAGATGTAACACACGTTTGGACTGAAGCGCAGACGATGAGTTTTTATTGTTGTGTTCTGTTAATAAACAACCGTCTTTAGTCTCTTTAAAGATGTAAATGACATTTTCCTTCTTCTGCCTCCTACAGATATCTACGACAAGAGTGACCTGAAGGCGTTCTTCGAAAGCAACTGTTCTCAGATTTATTTTATCTTCTATGAAAATTTCATTACACTGGAAAGCAACCTTAAACAAAAAGGTGAGCAAAGACAATTTTGTTGACTGTCAAACTACACCACTACTAAAACCATAACATGCTGCGTGTGTTTTTTTAATAGAACAAAACAAAACAAAAAGCCAAATTAATAAAAAAATGCTTTAACATTAAACTCAAAGTCCAAAAGTCTGTCACTTTTTTCTGACCTAACATGCAAATATTCAGCACGACAGGCGTCAACAGGCTGACGACAGGCGTGCAAATGTAATGACCTAGTGAAATAGCGATTCACATCATGTGGTCAGGTCATGTGCAGTTTCCCTTTTTCTTTAGACTCCCTGGTGTTTGATAAAGCTTTGATGGACGGACAGTTTGGTCAAAACAATGAGCATTTTTTTCAGTCATTTTTCCCAACAGTCTGTCTGCAGTAGTCTCTCTGAAACAGCTGTACATCCTCTGTCCTTCCTTTTACAATGACGTTAATGCGAAAAAAAAAAGAAAAAAAAAGAGGAAACATTTAGGTTTTGGTTCCTAACCGTAATGTGCACAAACCTCTAAGCATGTGATTTAAACTCAAATCCATCATTTATTAATTTGTCAGAATAGAATATTTACTCATCATAAAAATTAAGTAAAACATGTGGCAAACTCATTTTGCCTCCAAATTGCTACCAAATTAGTGTAGGTCACATGTGTCAAACTTATGGTGCGCAGGCCAAATGCGGCACGCCAAGCTTCAGTAGCTTTCAATGGCCTTATAATAAAGTCCATGCTAATCCATGAGTTTCTTACCCTGATAAATTAAAAAAAAAATTGGTAATGTTTAGTAATCAGTACTACGTTACCCACGTCAATGCAAAAATGTTCTTTTGGGGAAATTAAACTACAAAATTTAAGATTATATATATATATGTATATATGTGTATATATGTATATACATGTATATATGTATACATATGTGTATATATCTATATCTATATATTCTATAAAACTGTATAGAATTTTTATTAAGAGTTGACACGCAGATATTCATGGCATTGGTTCATTTTTTGTTTTTATTCTTTCTCTAGTGATTACAAATGAAGATCCCTGTAGTTTTTAATAACCTGATGTTGAGCATGAAACAGCATAGTGTTTACTACGATTACAGTTTTACTACAATTAAATTGTTTTGAAAAAAAAAAAACCCTCAATATATCGCCGTGCCTATAGTATCCCAATATATTGCAAAAGATCGTATTGTTACCCCTGTATCACGATACGTATCGTCTTGCCAGATTCTCGTCAATACACGGCCCTAATTGATAATAATGAGGCCACATTCCTGATGTGAGTCAATGATGACACTGTAGTGTTTGTGACTTCTTCTTCTCTGGCTCCACATGAGCGTCACTACAGCTCTATCCAAGCAGAAGGCGTGATTTGCGGTCTGAAGCCCTGCAGACTCAGAGACTTGACCTTGTTCTAACAGCATTTCAAAGTCCTTTAAGAGCAGTTTAAAAATTAATCATCTCCCTGTTCTGTCTAGTCTGTGCCGCTGCAAGTTTTTCTTCGACCTCTGTCTGGTGTGTACAGAGAAACAAGTATCAGTTACAGAGGAAACGATTTCTGCTTATAATCACAAAAATGTGTATATATGTATATATATGTGTATATGTATATATGTATGTGTATATATGTATATATGTATGTATATGTGTATATATGTGT
>NC_024307.1:443908-487006 GCF_000523025.1 Cynoglossus semilaevis | reverse complement strand
CCCAAAAAAAAAAAAAAAAAATCTCTTGCGACCCACCTGAGGGTCGCGACATCAGTCTTTGGGAAACAGTGCTCTAAGTGTCCAATTCTATGTTAACTGTCAGAGCTAACCAAGTGTAGCTCGAGGGTGTTACAGTGTTTGTCTAAGAAAAACCTTTGTTTTTATCTTTTCCAGGGAACAAATCTCAAAGGGAGGAGCTGGACTCCATCCTCTTTATTTTTGAAGTAAGTCATTGGTTCTTTTTCCTGCTCTATGATTTTCACTGCTATACTGGGTTGACCTGTTTATGGCTGACCTCTGGGCTGGAATCGCCGTCTCCATGGTGACGTACAACGTACCATAGTTTACTCCCTGCTTTTGCCTTAAAAAAATGCCTGGAAATGAGCAGCATACTGGGCTCTATAGCACCTCCTTCTGTACAGTTTAACCCTGTGACGATTGTGATCGTGCAGGTTAAAGTCCCTTTCCTTGTTTTCCCATCTGACTACAGAGGCAGCTCCAGTTTCCAATACAAACAGTCAGCTCTCTTGTTACATTTGCACAGGGCAGGGCTGTAGAGGAAAGCAGCAAATCAAAACAGCAACAACAAAAAAAAAAACAGCAGTCTGTCAGTCTGTTTGTCCCCTCCATGTTTGGTCTGTACTGTCCTAGATTTTCTGATCATTTGGATTATTTGAGTCACACCTGCTGGTTAGTTTATTTTTATTTTATTTTATTTTTTGAAAGAAATTGGAAAATATTAATGTTCTTTCAACCAATTCATGTTTTCTACAATAGTGCAGTTGAAAGAATACTGATGGCCATGCAGTGTTTGGTAGAAATTGTTGACCTTAGTTCAGATCCTCATTGTTGTCCACTCAGGGTTTGTGTATTTTTTAAAGAAAAAAGCACAAGCAGAGCTGTGTTTGGTAAAAAAAAAAAGAAAGGTCAGAACATAAAAGGATTTTAAAAATAAAGTTTTTTTTCTGTCTGTTTCTACTGAAAGACCCCCCCCTCCCCCATTACCACCATCGTCACCACCACCAGCCAACGTTTAATCATCGGTAGATAAGGCCCTGGGTCCATGTCTGCTCCACGTTGATTGAGTCATCATTTGCAGAAAAAACATAATATTGAAAGCAGCTTAACCCCCTGTGTGTCCTCTCTTAGCCCCCACCTTCTACAACATGTGCTTTTAGCCATGCACCAGGCAGATAAGCTGACTGTGTGTGTGGTGTGGTCCCATGTGTTACGTAACTCAGGACTAGATGACAGATCCCTGAAGGGTGAGCGTCGTAGTCACAGACTGCTTCAAAAATGTCTGTGTCTGTCATTTTATTTTTGTTCAAACATCCCAACGTTTCATCTTATATCCAGCTAATCCTGTGAATGGATGTTGAGTGTGTGGGTGGGCAGGAGCTGAGAAGTAAAATGCAAAATTTCTGTGATTCTCTGGTTTGGACCTTCATGTATGAGGAAAAAATACGAGAAATTTGGAAAAATATTAAGGGAAAAAAAAGAGAATACTATTGATGACGAAAATTATAATAAAAAATATAGTGCAAATTGTAGCCTCAGTTTCCTGTTCTTAGCTGAAAGGAGTGGCACCCGGTGTGGTCTTCTGCTGCTGTAGCCCATCTGCCTCAAAGTTGGACGTACTGTGCGTTCAGAGATGCTCTTCTGCCTACCTTGGTTGTAACGGGTGGTTATTTGAGTCACTGTTGCCTTTCTATCAGCTCGAACCAGTCTGGCCATTCTCCTCTGACCTCTGGCATCAACAAGGCATTTCCGCCCACAGAACTGCCGCTCACTGGATATTTTTTCTTTTTCGGACCATTCTCTGTAAACCCTAGAGATGGTTGTGCGTGAAAATCCCAGTAGATCAGCAGTTTCTGAAATACTCAGACCAGCCCTTCTGGCACCAACAACCATGCCACGTTCAAAGTCACTCAAATCACCTTTCTTCCCCATACTGATGCTCGGTTTGAACTGCAGGAGATTGTCTTGACCATGTCTACATGCCTAAATGCACTGAGTTGCCACCATGTGATTGGCTGATCAGAAATTAAGTGTTAACGAGCAGTTGGACAGGTGTACCTAATAAAGTGGCCGGTGAGTGTATATGTCTATATGTATATATGTCTATATGTACATATATGTACACATATATATGTCTATATGTATATATGTCAATATGTACATATATGTACACATATACTGTATATGTCTATATGTATATATGTCTATATGTACATATATGTACACATATATATGTCTATATGTATATATGTCAATATGTACATATATGTACACATATACTGTATATGTCTATATGTACATATATGCACATATGTGTACATATATGTACATAAAATATATAAAATATATTCGTGTATGTATATGCATACTATAAAAATACGGTATTGAAGACGTTTAGCTCTGAGGTAAATTCAATATGAGGAGCCATATATATTTTGTCTCAATATAACCTGTAATTTTAACAGCGTTTTTTATACCAGATTGGAATTTGCGTTCCATTACACTTACCTGAGTCCTACTTAGCATTTAAATTTGCCTGCACACACAGAGCAGATGTTTGTGTGTGTGTGTGTGTGTGTGTTTGCCCTGAGCTGCCTATATTCAGATTACTTCACTGTCATGATGAGGTATGTGACCCCGTTTCCTCGGGCTTCTCTGAGGAACCATGATCCTCACGTTGAACCAGGCTTTTGGGTAATGGATATCTCGGGGGAATAATCTCCTCTCCCTCCCCCAAAACGACTACAACACCCCACCTCCCCCCCCCCCCCCCCCCCCCCCCCCCCCAACAACGGCCCTCATTGCCCTCCAGGATTTCTTTGTGTCTGCTGCCACAGACAAATATGTTGTAGTTGCTTCTGCTGCACCAAAACAGACGGAGGAGAGACTTGATCTCCATGAGAACAGACCACGGTGTCATGGTCTCATCGTGTTATATTTAAACCTTAAATAGGCTGCAAGGAACGGTAAACTTTGGTAACGTAATTTAACGGCTACTATTAAAAAAACAAAACAAAGAGCTTTTTAATTACATCGATTAAGAAACAAAGTGTTAAACACTGAACTGAATACGTTGTTTGTTCCTGGTGGTTTGTTTTCATTGTCATTTAATTATTTGTTTATAGACGTCATCGTCTGTGTCTTGGCCTGAACCAACCGTAGTGACAAAGACGCATTCAAACTGATGCAGTAAAATATCACTGACCTCAAAAAGTGGTGGCAAGATTCACTATGAAATTACCACCAACATGTATAAGAAATTGAAACAGGCTACTCCATTACAGACTATGGTATCAGGCTGTGAATTCAGAAGAACGGTGGAAATGCCCTGTTGTTTCAGAAGTAATTCATTTTATATAGAAGTTTAATAAGAGAGATATACAATATATATATATATATATATATATTTATTTATGAGCTATATTTTCCTCCAAAATTTAACCTTTCGCCGATGATACCGTACTATTAGTGAGGAACATCCGTATGACTTTGCTTACTTCACACGAGCGCCTCTGCAACTCCGTCCAATCAAAATGCATGTTCTGATACGTGCGCATAATTTCCCCAGTGTCGGATCAATAAAGTTCAACCTTAACCTTAACCATAATTGACTTGACCTCGTTTTAACTGCATTTCAGTGGAGACCGCATTCTTGAATAATGGTTGAGAAATACAGTAAATCATTTCCTGGTCCCATCTGATGACAAAGACACGTTCAAATTGTTAAGGACACGAAAGAACACGTTTTTTCCACAGTTACCGTTTCCGACCAGACCAGGACTTACGCAACATTCTTCGATTGTTTATAAACGCGTTCTAATAAAGCGAAGATGTGCTACAGTTACTTCACTGGTGTCAGACGTGTGCGCTGCACATGCAACAGATATAAAATACCACTGATCGCCCATGTCAAAAGTAAGGGCCTGGATGCAGGCGGCAAGTGGCGAAAAAAAGACAAAGCAAGAAAAAACAGGAAGTGGAAAGAGTTCCTTTCTTTACAGGAACACTGGTTCAAGTTCTTCCCACGTTCTGTTCCAACACCTGAACGTCTCTTAGCCTATGTAGAGACCTGATGTCTGGGTTTAATAGTGGGTTTTTAGAAGCATACTGTCACCTACTGGACTGGAGTGTGTAGTGTCATGGTATGACCAGTGACTTTTTGAGCTTTTTAACCAATTTGTGTTGTATTGTCGGAGTGTGTAGTGTCGCCACACATTGTTTAGTATTATTATATGCTAAAGGTATTTAACCTTTAGCATATATCACTGACTCGTTAGTGTCATGGTATGACCAGTGACGTTTGTGTTGTACCGTTACATACATACACACTGCCACACATTGTTTAGTATTATTATATGCTAAAGGTATTTAACCTTTAGCATATATCACTGACTCGTAGTACTTCATGAAGTACAGAAATACCAACAAAACTGGATGAGATATCTGTTCTTTTCAGGTTACAACTGAAGATTGTTTTTTTTTTTTTTGTTTGAATCATAACCAGTTCCCAGACCTACAGTCGTTTCAGTCTGTTTACTCTCACATGACTCTGATCCTGGTGCCACTGAGGTTGTGGGATGCAGGGGAATCTGGATCTTTCCATTTTTACTCCAGGATTTGACCTCACCATGACATGTCCTGCTGTCTGTTATCCGGACCTGACTCAGCGTTCTGAATTTCCTTTACTGTTCTGTGTTAAAACACCCTACGCTAGTTGTTTGGAAACTTGGAAACAGGTTTCTCACTAGATCGGGAAGACTAAAGATGAACTAATTCTAGAGAACAAAACAAAGACACTTTTATTCATCGCACAATGTTGTTGAATACTCTGAGAAGGAAATGACAGACAACATTTCCCACATGCCACATATCACGAAAAACAAAAAAGAAAAAGTGATCAAGGCTGAGGTTCTTGTACACTTATTTATGAAGTCATTTATTTTATTTACAGAAATAAAACCAATCTGTACTAAACACTTTTATGCAGGAATCAAACTGTGCTTTTACTCAACTCTGAAATGATCATGAACCAAAGTGGTAAAGGTTATCGTGAAGGTCCACGTGACGGAAGAAAACATGCCACAAGAGGAAACTTATTTTGAAAATCCTTAAAAAGTAAAGTATTTTAAAACCAGCGGTTCCCAACCTTTTTGGACCATTAACACAGAGACGATTGTTGGAGAATCGTTAGATTTTCAAAATAAAGGATCGTATAGACTTTGTTCTGTTAGTATTGGAGTCTGGATGACAGACTCCAAGATTTGGTGTTCTGTTAGTATTGGAGTCTGGATGATATTTTAGTTTGAAATTTTGCCAGATTACCTTTGAATGAAGTAAAGTAGTAAAAATGAAGTACATTTTTGATTGTGTCGCCCTGTGGCCCGGTAAAAAAAAAAAGACATACGGACCGGTACCGGTCTGCGGCCGTGGGACTAGAGACTCCCGATCTAAATAATCAAGAAGGTGCTTGTTAATGAATAATCCCCGTCTCAAATAGACGTGACAGTTACTGAACCGTACAAAGGAATAAACTGTGAGTTAGGAGATGAAAATGATCTTCACTTCAAGTTAAAAGACACTTCCAAAAAACCAGACCAGCAGACGTCTGTAGACCATCAGTGTGTGAGAAAAAAAAAAAAAACAACCCGCAAGACATTGCGTCATAGAGTCAGATGAGAAAAATAGAAAACAACTATTTTTGGGGGCCGTAGTTTTAAAGTCAGGTGATGCGTGAAGCCCAAAGAACACTTTCCTCACAGTGAGCAACCATAGTGGGGCTGCTGTAGTTCACCTCACCCAGAAATTCAAATGATGTGACGATGTAAAGAAACCAGAGAGTTTAGATAGAAAGAATGGACAAACGAACGAATCTGAGCAGAAAAACCAAAAGCAGCCCAGTTCAGTCCTGGTCCTCGTTTGTCTTTCCGTCTTTCACAGAAAATGGTAAACAAACAAACACTGGTCTCCAAAAAAAAAAAGCTCTTTACATTTTGGGGTGAAAGTTAAACTCAGTTTGTTTAGAAAATAGGTTTGGAATCTCATAGCTGTGTGTGAAGTAAATGATCTTTACCCCTAACCTCTGAGGTCTGCCCACCAGCAGGAGGTTGTTGGTTAATGCATGAAGGTACGTTAGGTAAAGGTCAGGGTTACAGAAAATAATAAAGTCACATGTCATGACTTTTTATGCTACCTGTCATTTCCAATTGAAACCTTTTGAAGCCCCTAAAAAAACATCTATGTTTTAAATAACAGCTATTTCACACTCCAACAACCAAACTCACCATGTTTAGGTTGGTTGACATTTTTATTTTGATGCAACTATTTTCGTTATTTTATTTTTTTAATGCTGAAGGTTTAAGCTACTGCATCTCACGTTTCACGTTGAACAGTGAAAAAAAAAAAAGCTGAGGGTTAACAATGAATCCTGTTGGTTTTACTTCTTCTCTTCTGCTGCCATCTACTGGCTGCAAAGAGAAATTAAAAGAGCCGATTTTTTTTTCATAAATGCAAAGAGGTTGAATTGGACCAGTTGTGTTTAAACTGTTTTTTTTTTTGTTTTTTTGATACACTTGAAGATTTTATAATATTTTTATAATATTTTATAATATATTAATGGACCAGTTGTGTTTAAACTGTTTTTTGTTTTTGTTTTGATACATTTGAAGATTTTATATTAATCTTTTTTAAGCTGTTAAATGGTGACTTTATGCAGCCTTTGTGACCTTTGCCTTATGTGAATGTTGATTGGTTAAATCACCATTTTGAAACCAACTCATCATGTCCACTTTAAAATCTATACTTGAACAACGAGTTCAACAAGAAGGTTTCATTTCCTGTTCTAATTATTCACCAAACTGTTGTGTTTTTATTCCACTCGACTCGACGTTAGTCCGACTTCTTCCCCTTGTGTGTCTGGAGACGTTTTCATCTTAAGATGATGCAGTCGTCTCATCCACAACCCAAACAATATTTAAATGACTGCGTTTCCGTCGAAGGAGGCTGCATGTCTGTCGCTGCCTTCTAAAAGCCCTTGTGGAAGAAGTTTATTCAGTGTCATGTTCGGGCCCTACGGATGGAAACCTAAGTGCGGATCATAAAAGCATTAAAGCTGCTGTAATGCTCCTATCTTTATGCTGGAGTACGGCTGCAGATTAGAGTAACTCCAGCAGCCTCCGGTGGAGCAGACTCGGTGTTTGCGTCACATCGTCCAGTAAATTCCACATTGTTGATGTGGCCGTGCCAGCTCCGCGGGGAATCTTTGTGAGCTGCCTCCTCCATCTCATTCCCACTCTCCCCTTTTCTGCTGCTGGTGTGGAGGGAGAAAGATGATGTTTTTCACGTCTGCCCACATACACACTCAGTCACTGAGGAGAGGCTTAAGGCCGCCTCTCCTGCTGTGTCGCTGCCCGGTAGAATGTCTCGGCCGTGGCTAGGAGATAGATTGGAGGAGGCCGGTGTGCAGAGGAGTCATAATCCCAGGAGGGATCAATAGCAGCGGGCAGCGACACATGCCTGTACGCGCATATCATCACACCTGTGAAATTAGAGGGAAGTTGAGCAGCACAGATCCTGCTCCCCCTTCACATAATGTGACTTTCAGTATCTCCTGTCTCCAAGAAGATGACGGGGATTTACTCTCAGAGGGCGAGAAACTCTCAAAACTGGAACGACCTCTGCAGAACCACCAAGCTGGATAAGAATGACATTTGCAGAGCACAGTTTTATTTGTTAGAGGGTTTTCATTTAGTTTTGTAGGAATTAAAACTTTAAAAAAAAAAGACACGTGCAGAGCAACGAACAGTTTGTTTTTTGTTCTCCAGTTTAACCCGTTGGACTTTCACTAAGGGTGTAAGAAAATTGAAAACAAATGACATTTTGTGATATTTTGTTTCGTGATACTGTATCGATATTCTTCAGCTCTGTATTGATTTTTTTTTTCTTTCCAATTCCCAGTCCAATATTCCTGGTGTTGGTTCATGTTCTTTTTCTTTTCTTTCTTCTCTAGTGATTCCAAATGTAGATCCCTCTGTTCCAGTGTCAGTAACCTGGTGTTCAGATGGTCTTTGTCTCTGTCTCTTTGTCTCTTGCTCCTGTATTGTGATACGTATCGTATCGCCAGATTCTTGCCAAGACACACCCCTAAATTTCACATGTTCCTAAATTAAATGTGCATCAGATGTTTGTCTTGTCGTAACGATCACCTTTCATCTAGTTAATCAGATGTTTGTCTTGTCGTAACGATCGCGTCACCTTTCATCTAGTTCTTGGCTCATCTGTAAAATTCTATTCAACACATTTAGTTTGCAGAAAAAAAACCTCAACAAACTCAGGATTTTTTTTTTTTGACACAGTAATTTTTTACATTCGTTTAGGTTTTGTGGACAACATGATTCAAAAAATCTAGTAGAAAACTGTCTGTGGTTGTTGACGTTAGGTTCTCCTCTGAGCGGTGGTCCGGTCGGCCGGTACCAGCCGTTACTGCGGACCAGTAATACCTCACCATTGTTGAAGGATCATTAAACTTTCAAAATAAATTAGACTTTCTTCTTTTAGTATTAAAGTCTGAATGACCTTTGACCTGTTGTTCTGAAACATTGACAGATTATCTTTGATTGGAAACAGTGAAGAGACATAACTGGATTACTTTGGAATGAAGTACATTAGTAAAAACTGAAGTACATTTTTATCAGTGGCCCAAATAACCTACGGACCAGCACCAGCCCCCGGACCGGGGGTTAGGCCCCCCCGTGCTAGAGAATTGAACAAATGTTTTACATGCCAACAAAACCAGGCTTTTGACATTTTTTATTTTTAAGTGAACTCCGACCAGGCTTCTCTGTCGTCGTCCTCTGCGTCTCTTTCTTTCCTGATTGGGTCGTCCTTGGCCGCTGAGCCGAGCTTGTTATCATGCTGTTCAGAGTCAGCTGTCTGGCTGAGTGGCTCAGAGCAGAATACGTAACACGGCAAAGGACAGACTCGACCTCCACATTGTAATCATGACAAGATGTATTGGGTGAGTGATTAGACTTTGATGAGAAGTGAGCCATTTTGAGGTGTCAATTACTTTGACCACATTATTAACCAGGAGGACACACACACACACACACACACACCGCTGTCACAGACGGACCAGGCTGGTCTGTTGATGTATTCTGTAATAATGGTGGACTCCAGAAAGGTCAGGTCACTCTAATTGAGTCGTGACGTTTGTCTCTGCTGTCCAGTGACACACAGGGTCGTCAGACAGCCTGAACTGAACTGAGTGAACGGAGCCTTTTTTCAACAAGGTTAAAGATCCCAATGATATAATGTGTAAAATTTCCATTTCCTTTTCCTGATTTAAAATCCAGTGTCTCTTCACTTCTCTCACCGTAAAGTGAAGGTAATTTCAACATGTAGGAGTGTGTACTGGCAACGATCTGATGTGATGCGATACGTATCGCGATACAGTCGCAATGATACAGTATATTGAAATATACTGCAATACTATAGGCACAACAATATATTGAGGTGTTTCTTCCCCTCGGTGCGAAAAAAAAATCCATAAAGTGATGAAAAAACACAGTTTAATGTATAATTACCTTTTTTAAACCACAATTACCACAAAAGCTTAAAGCTTAAAATTGTTGAATTAATTGAATTAATAAAGTTAGCTTAAAAGAGGGATCTACATTTGGAATCACTAGAGAAGAAAGAAAAGAAAAAGAACATGAACCAACACCAGGAATATTGGACTGGGAATTGGGGAGAAAAAAAAATCCATAAAGTGATGAAAAAACACAGTTTAATGTATAATTACCTTTTTTAAACCACAATTACCACAAAAGCTTAAAGCTAAAAATTGTTGAATTATTTTAATAGTTAGCTTAAAGGGTCATGAAAATAATACCACTCCATGCACTAGAGGCAGACTGTCGTTTGTTGTTGACTTGACACGTTGTTTTAAACGTTCAGCACTTTATAAAACATATGACACAGTGACGTCCAGCAAAGGGTTAATGTGCTAAGGCCTGATTGGTAAACTGGAACAAGTGATACGAGCTGCACCGTCATATACTGTAGGTTGTGTCTGGGGTTCAGGACTCCAGACTCATGAATGATTACTGAAGTACTGGCTGTCTCGACTCCTCACTTCCTGTCTGTGAGTAAAGTATCCAGTCTGTGCCCATGGTACAAAGACCTCTGGTACAGTTACTGTATCTCTGTAGAATACGTCATCTACCAGCATGAAAACAAAGACAGAACTTTAATCGACCAATGCGAAGGCTCGTCTCTGTTCTCCTTCTTCTTTTTCTTCTCCTTCTTCTTCTTCATCTTCGTCTTTTTCTTCTTCGTCTTTTTTCTTCATCTTTTTCTTCTTCTTCTTCTTCTCCTCCCTCCTTTTCTTCTTCTTCTTTTTCTTCTTCTTCTTCTCCTCCTTCATTGTCTTCTTCTTCTTCTTCTTCATCTTCGTCTTTTTCTTCTTCGTCTTTTTCGTCTTTTTCTTTTTCTTCTTCGTCTTTTTCGTCTTTTTCTTTTTCTTCTTCGTCTTCGAAGGCTCGTCTCTGTTCTCCTTCTTCGTCTTCGTCGTCTTCATCGTCTTCGTCTTCTTCGTCTCCGTCTTCTTCTTCTTCTTCTTCTTCATCTTCTTCTTCGTCTTCTAAACATCACTGCGAACGTTTCTCAAAACTGGATTGTTTTCGTTGTTGATCCTAAATCACCAACTCCAAATTTGCTGATGATATCATTATTTCTGTTTTCAGAAAATCCTGCAACTTCTGCCTGAGAAAATCTACAATCGGTGGCAGTTCCACAGTATAGGTATGTAAATGTCACTGCCGTTCATCAGTTCATGTGTCTTTGACAACAGTGCTGCACTCTCACTAAATAGTTTTTATTAGTTCTTTTAGCCTCATACCTGAGTTTTCCATGAATTCCTGGATAACTTTTTCTTTCACATTTTTCTCTCATTTTACAATAGTGTCAGTAAGAGCTTTTCTTCTACTCTATTAAATTCCTCTGACACTAAGGGTAGGCCAGGAAAAAGTGCTAATGATTTTCTTTTTTTTTTTTTTCTTTTTTTTTTTTTGTCCTTGCAGTGAAAAACTGCAAGGTCAGACATTTGTAAATGACCATGAAAGAGCTGAAGAAAACGCCTTTCACCGTCCTTTATTCTACACAACATGGAGCCAGATTTAATTTTTTAAATTTCTTTCTTTTCTACAGCCCAGTGTTATGAGAGCTATGAAAAAAGAAAAAAAAAACGTTCCAACTTCACGTGAACAAAATAGAATTGTTGTCCATTTAACCTTTTGTGTAAAGAATAATACAAGAGAAGCTTAAATATTCACAAATATCCAGGTGAAAAAAGGTTTTAAAGTTTAATTTCACTTTTGATAGTCCTGGCTGTGATGGCGCTCTACCAGACAAAACTACCACAAAAAGTATATGTAATAAAATATAATGACCTTCCAGTTTAAATTAACTCACTGACACAGTGAGTTCAAAACCTGGTCCTGTTTAGTTGAACACAACCTTTATTTATATGCAGGAATGGAAGAAAGACACACAAAAACCTGAGACCTGAGTCTTTTTTTCTTTTTCTTTGTGTTTAGTTTTTAATAGACATATACTACCCTCTAGTGGTAGAGAATGTTCCTTACTTAGTCCAGAAACTTGTGACAGTGACAGTCGATCAGATCCTGTGTAAGGTAAATCGTGCGACCCACCTGAGGGTTGCGACCCAGTCTTTGGTAAACAGTGGTATACACTACTAAATGGTTTGTCATTTGCATACAGTAAAAAACACAAACACAAAATTCAACATGAACGTGAACACGAAGAGCTGAATTTCTTTTTTATTTATTGTTTTATTTCAGGTTCTATTCTCAAAAAGCTTCTTCACACTGGAAATTCATTCAAGGTATGGTTTTATCTTTTACAACACAGGACACGACACACTGTAAAGCTGTGTTAAATTTAGGTTCAGGTTGGTGTGTCCATATTTAAATGGCAGCGATGTTCTCCTGCCCAGATTCGCTGCGAGGGGATCCGGCTTTTTCTTTTGTGGCTGCAGGCCCTGAGGGACAACTGTGCTGAGGAGCAGTTCCTCATCTTTGCCACTCTGGTGCCAGGGTTCCCTGCCGTGCCCTCCACCAGAGGGCCCTGTACACTGGACACAATCATCTACAACCCTTTCTCGAACCCCCCCGATGGTATGGAGGCAGGATTATAAAAGACATATAACAAATCTTCATGATCCACAGGGAAACGTAGAGATTTTTTTTTTCTCCTAATCCTGGTCTCTGTTTCCCATTGATCTGAGCAGCTAAAGTGGTGCCTGAAGAAATCACCCCGCTCGTCCCTGCGGTGGTGGGAGAAAAACTGGCAGATGACCAGACGTGTTTCATCCTCGAGACCCTGCTGAAGTACATGGTCATTCAGGTGGAGTACAAATCACATGACGCCGTGCACTTTACAGGTGTTCAACAAAAAAAAGAGATATATTCTTTAGTCCACTGTCGTTAAGAAATTTTCCACCAAATAAACTACTTTGTTAACATTTTGTTAAGATTGAAATGTCTTCTAGGCCAACGGTCCCCGACCTTTTGTACCAAGGCGCAGTCGGCCGTTACTGCGGACCAGTAATACTGCTCCATCGTTGAAGGATCATTAAATTTTCAAAATCAAACCATCCTTTAGACTTTCTTCTGTCAGCATCACAGTCTGAATGACCTTTGACCTGTTGTTTTGAAACATTGACAGAGTATCTTTGAATGAAAACAGTAAAGGGATATGACTGGATTATTTTGGAATGAAGTAAATTAGTAAAAACTGAAGTACATTTTTTTCACTGAGGCCTAGTTACAAATGTCCTATGGACCGGTACCGGTCCCCCGGACCAGGGGTTGAAGACCCCTTTTGTGTCTCATTGCTCTGACTCAGTGTGTTTATAAAATTTCTGAGAGCCTCAAAACAATGCAGGAAGGGACTGATAAAAAAATGTTATTTAAAAAATAAATTTAAATTTTTTTTTTTAAAATGAAGTAAATTATTCAAAATACCTAATGTTGATTTCATCGTGTCTGTGTAGCCGCCGTGGTCATGTGGTCTCGGGATGTCGTTGTCTTAATTTCAGTTGTAAGCAGCAGTGAAAACCATGTTGGTGGTATGTAAAAGAATTACGCCCGCAGCCCAGACTTCCGTCTCCTTTGTGCACAGCGCCTGAAGGAGGACCTTCAGACTGTTGTGTTTGGAACAATGCACCAATTCTGTCTGAGTGACGCTGGAACACTCCGCTCCTCCTGTCGCCTAACCTTGTCTGCCTCTGTGCTTGTCTGTCTGCCAGGCATCCAGTTTAGAATGGAAGAACAAAGAAAACCAGAACACGGGCTTCAGGTTCCTCTTCAGCCTGTTCAAAAAGTACTACCTTCCACATCTGTTCCCCTCCTTCACCAAGCTCACAAACCTCTACAAGCCTTTATTAGGTAAGCCTAAATATTGCTCATCGATTTGTGCAGTCATGTCTAGTACTTGGCAAGAATCTGCCGATACGATATATCTATCACAATACACCGATACGATATATTGCGATATATTGCGATACTGTAGGCGCCACGATATATTGAGTTGATCTTAAACGTTTTATTTCTAGTAAAACTGTCAGTATAGTAAACACAAAATGTTGTTACATTCTTAATAAAAAAAAATCAATACAGTGCTGTAGAAGATCGATACAGTATTGTGAAATGAAATATCGCAATATTTCAGCGTATCGATATTTTTCGTACACACCTAAAAGTTACACATGTTTTAGTAGCACACAGCTGATCACCACATCGTCACAAATGTAAACCTAAATCTTCATCCGTACCCTAACTCAGGTGTGTTCAAAGTCTGGTTCGGGGCCAGTTGTGGCCCATGGTCAATTTTTATATTTAATGACAGCCTCTGTCATTAAATGCATCACATGTGGCTCGCCAGTGCACATGATACACAGGAATTCAAACCTCTAGATCATATGTGTCTCAACTCAAGGCCCGGGGGCCAAATGCGGCCCGCCAAGCCGTTTTTATGTGGCCCGCGGGAGCTCAAAAAGCATTTACTAAAGAGTTTCTTAACCTCTATTCTGTAAATTATTATTATTAGTTTTATATTTTTATTATATTAATAATTATTACTATTATTTAAATAAAGAAAGTAAATGGATATGAATGAATTCTTTGAATGAAGTAAATTAGCAAAAATTAAGTAAATTTTTCACTGTGGCCCGGTACCAAATGACCTATGGACTGGTTCTGGTCCACAGACCGGGGGTTGGAGATACATCCGGCCCTTTAAGGGGAACTGTATTGCTAATGTGACCCCCGGTGAAAATGAGTTCGACTCCCCGTTCTACATCATTTTCTCAAACAGATTTGACTTCATCATATATGGTTTTCAGAGATGGACGGCAGAGTGATTTTTGTAAGACCTGTTTAGACTCGTCCCTTCATGTGATGAAAGTAAAAATATTTCAAGATGTTTCTTTTCCCTTTCTGCTCCTTACCCAGACCTCCCACACCACAGACCAAAACCCTTGTACGTGCCAGTCACGCGGAACAACGAAAGCACCTTCTGCACCAGGGACCAGTACCTCGCTCCGCGCGTGGCCTTCATCACTTGGCTCGTCACCTTCTTCCTGGAGAAGAAGTACGTCAACAGTGCCGCCGTGGCGCAGAGCGCCAAGAACGGCACGGAGGTCATTCCTAAACTCATCCAGGTGAAGATGACAGACGACTCACTGATGTTCAGGTTTCAAACTGTCAACGTAGGTTTTGAATCTCATTCAAAGGGTTTTTGACAGAATAACAAAAAAAAAGAATGAAACTGTTTCAGTGGAAAAAGAAATTTCTATTTTTATTTAATATAAATAAAATCATAAAAATAAGATAATCAGAAAACAGCTACCATGAAGAGATCAACTCTGGAAGTCCTAATTCTACATTAAATGTGGACAAAAATGAAATTACAGTTAAAACTGTACAAAAGAATTATTAAAAGAAAATGGTCCGTCTCAGCACTCAGTCAGTTCCAAATTTATATGTTTTATATTTTTCCCAGCTCATCTTGTGATACAGTTTCTACATTTTTACACTAAAACAGACTATTCTCAAAGAAAAAATATATCCAGTCTGTAGCTAAAAAACTGATACAATAATTCAGAATGTGACCAATTCATCGAGGAATTTGTTGTTATTGAGATTCTTGGGCCAAATATTCAAGTCTCTATCTTTTCCGGCTCCCCCTCTGGTCGCCAGACTGTCACTGCAGGCGGTAGCAGCCAGGAGAAAGAGAAGGAGAAGGAGAAAACATCGGAGGGGGACGCGAACGCACCAGCAGGGGAGCCCGAGAAGAGCCACTCCAACAGCAGCACGCTGTCAGATCGACGGCCCAGTGATTCCAGTATATGTAGCATCGACGAGGAGCACCGCCATGTCTATGAAATGGTGCACGGCATCCTGCTCTCCACCAGGGACAATGTGAATTTTGTTAACGAGGTCTTCCACCAGGTACAGTGAAACTCTGGTTTCCATCTAATTCGTGCTGTGTGATCAATATCACAATGCTTCCCTCTGCTGGATAATTAGAAAACTGCATGTTACAACCAACCAGGCCTTGAAGACTTTTGTAGTCTTATTTATAGCTTCACGTGTCTTCGTGTCCTTTCCCTTTTCAAGGCTTTTCTACTGCCATCTTGTGAAGCATCAGCAACAAGGAAGGTGATTAAGGTTTACAGGAAGTGGATACTCCAGGAAAAGCCCAGTTTCATGACGGAGCCTGAGGCAAACACCCGGGAGAGTGAAGTGGACGGAGGCCCTCAGCAGATCCACAGCACTGTATGTATATATATGTATGTGTATATATATGTGTGTATGTGTATGATATATATTTATATATGTATATAAATATATATGGACATATATGTATATACACATGTATATATATTTATATATATATGTATATATATATATATAAATATATATAATATTGTAGTGTGTGTAGTAGTGACCATGTGATGCAAGAATTGAATCATATCGTGCCACAGAACAACGTGCATTTAATCAGTGCCCCAACATATAATGTATGTTCCAGTCATATGCGTAAATATATACTGTATATTTATCATAAATATATGTACAGTAGATCACTTTAGTCAGGTCATGTGATTTGGAGCTTCCAAGCCAAAGGAAAGTATTGGCACCTCTGCCTTGGTGTTTCTGTTTTGTTTTACTAATACAAAAGGCACTGACGGTGAAATAGTGCCCCCTAATGGATTACAATATAACTACTTGAAAAAACTAAATTATTCTCAAATATGGTTTGCTTTACAAGATGTTTGTTTTAAAGTTCAGGTGAAGGCAGTGACACAACGTTTCCATCTAAATGGTCAAAATAATTAATTCGTTTTCTTCCAAGCCAAAGGAAAGTATAGGCACCTCTGCCTTGGTGTTTCTGTTTTGTTTTACTAATACAAAAGGCACTGACGGTGAAATAGTGCCCCCTAATGGATTACAATATAACTACTTGAAAAAACTAAATTATTCTCAAATATGGTTTGCTTTACAAGATGTTTGTTTAAAAGTTCAGGTGAAGGCAGTGACCCAACGTTTCATCAATTAATTAGTCACTAAAATGTATTCAGCTTCACTGTAATTGAATACAATTGTGATGAGAACCTAATTAGCTCCACTGTTGTTTATTTGTATTCGTAAAATGAATGTCTGTAAGGTGACTTGGATAACGATGGTCTTTATGACTTTCCTTCATAAGATGGAGAGTCATGGACACAAGCGGACGTCCAGCTGGGGGAGGACGTACTCTTTCAGCAGTGCCATCAGCCGGGGCTTTCTCACCGAGGAGGAGAACAGAGACGTTAAGGCTGGCATCCAGCCCACGCTACAGGTCAGTCATCCTGGTTTGACGACTTCTACTTACATGTAACTCGTTCTCTAACGTTCCACGATGATGAGTTTGCGTTGACTGGCATGAACTAACGTCCGTAGGTGTTCCTGACCAACTCATCCAACGTGTTCCTCCTGGAGCCATGTCAGGATGTTCCTAAACTCCTAGATAACCAGGTTGAGGTGTGCAAGGGTGTCCTTAACATCTATCGTCACATGATCATGGAGCACACCATGAACACGCAGACCTGGTCAGTCAGATATTCAGTCAACATGTCCACGACCAACTGTTTTATTATTATTATTATTATTATTTCTCATGTGACTTTTCTGTGTTTGACGTTTGTGTTTGTTGGACAGGGAGCAGTTGCTGCAGGTGCTGCTGCGCATCACGGAGGCGGTGATGAAACGACCGCAGGAAAACCAAAGAAAAGACAGCTTCGCTGAGAGACTGGCGTCCGTGCTTTTCAGGGTACGTCTGCATCAAACATAGCTCTAGAAACGCACGACTTTGTTCCTCGTTTCAGTTCCAAAGAAAGAGACTAACCAGGCATGGGCGCAGATGGAACTGAGGACACTGTGACATGTTTGTGTGCCACAGCTAATGGTGCGTTCAAGTTGTGCACAAATGTTGGAATTCCCACTGTTAAAACTTAAGTACGGACATATACAGGAAAACTGTATATGAAAAAAAAAAGAAAAACACCCCCAACTATCCAACACCCATATAAAAATATACATAAAACCATTCAAGTATATGTATATATGTGTATATGTAAATATACAGTATACATATATACACACATACATACAAATATAAATATGCATACATGCATACATATATATTTGTGTATACATAAATGTATCGATATTCATATACATATTCATATGTATATGTGTGTGTGTTTATATGCACACACATACATTTATACATACCCATATAAATAAATATATATAAATATATAAATACATACATATATATGTATACTCTATGACCTACTATGACTATAACTGTACTTTTTCTATTTATTATTTATTAATATTTATTACTATTTATTATTATTTATCTATGTATTTTTGAATTTTGTGTATACATATATATATGTCTGTTAAAACCGTTATGGTTGTTGTATAGTGGTTTTCCTGACAACGTCCCCCCACACCCCCCATCTTCACCTCTGTAATCAAGCATTTCCTCGTTTACCTTCACTTGCTGTAATTTAGCTGTAATTTACTGCATTTACTTCAGTTGTTTTCTAGAAGAACCCTTTAATATTTACTGCAATTGTTTCACTGAGAAATTTAAAAAAATTGCACTTGCATTTAAAAATAATATATTTTTTTGTACCACTCTGAGACTCTCTGAGACACCAGTTGTCAAAACCTTCCAGGAGGGGGCAGGTTTTCCTTGTCTGGATGTTGATTGTACTCTGTCTCTCCTCACATCCAGACCATCATCGTGGCGTGGGTACGAGCCAACCTGTCCGTATTTATTTCCCGGGAGCTCTGGGATGAGCTGCTGGCGGTGCTCTCTTCTCTTACCTGCTGGGAGGAGCTGGTGACGGAGTGGGCCAGCATCATGGACTCTCTGACTGTGGTGTTGGCACGCTGCGTCTACGGTCTGGACATGGCCAACCTGCCGCTGGACAAACTCAGTGAACAGAAGGAGAAGAAGCAGAGAGGACGGGGTGAGGACGGGGCTTCGGGGGGGAACCGGACAGGAAGTGAAAATATTTTCAGAAATAACTTTTGAAAAGTGTAAAATAAAATAACAGCCCTACGAAGGTTGGGTTGGGTGGGTGGTCCGATACTAACGTAGACGGTTCATGAGTTCGGTTGGCACTTATCACTTACACATTGAAAGTCTAGAAGATTCCATCGCAGCCCTCTGACCGACTTTGCACTGTCTGGCCAGTAGGGGTGTCTATTAGCAAGAATCTGGCGATACGATACGTATCACGATACAGGGGCAAAAGTACGATATATTGCGATTTAATGCAATACTATAGGTATTTTTTAGGTAGATTTATTGATTGATTTATACATTGGAACACAACATTTGGAATCACTAGAGAAGAAAGAAAAAAAAAAAAAAAAAAAAAGAAAAAGAAAATGAACCAACACCAGGAATATTGGACTGGGAATTGGTGAGAAAAAATCAATAACTGATGGAGGAGGAGATTGATACAGGAGAGGAAATATCGCGATATTTCAGTGTATTGAAATTTTTGTACACCTCTACTGGTCAGTGAGGTACCTCCTGACCACTTGCAAAGTAACAGTTTCTTATGCAAAACCTACTGTATAACAGTGGTTACCAAAGTGGGAAGCAGAGAGTTATTGTTTATTGGGGGGGTCAAATACATTTTTATTAATTTTTTTTTTATTTGTGCCACAGTAGGAAAAAGTTTCTTCATTTATATTAAAAAAAAAAAAACAACAGTTTTCTAGGAATTATGGTCTTAAAATTTAGTGGAATTTTTAAGAAGTACCTATAATTTTGTCAACACATTGACTTTACACTATTCACACGTGTAGCTAATGACAAATTAGCTTAGTGACTATCAGGACGCGCTTCTAATAAATTATCAATAATTTGATATTATCAATGTCGATTATTTTATTTATTATTATTATATTATTATATATAATATAATGTGTTATGCATTTATTATTTTTATTATTATAATGTATTTATTATTACATATTATATAATTATGTATATATTGTACTGTCATACAATTATATGTATAATATAATATAATATATAAACATTCTATATATATTATTTTATTTATTATATTATATATATATTATATAATATATATATTATATTTTATTATATATTTTATTATAGTCACCTTTAATTTGGTATTTATTTATTTTGTGTTTTTTCTGCGCACGTCAGGAGTGATCCAGGACTCCCAGAAATCGGCGGTGGCGCGTTCTTTCTCACTCAGCTGGAGGAACCAGGTTGAGCAGTGCGGTCAAGGGGCCCAGGAGCCCATGAGGATCCGCTCGGCCACTACATCAGGAGCTCCTGGTGTGGAAAAGGCCCGGTACAATGTGAGACAGAAAGCCTCTGGTAAGTTAACATCAACACTATTGATGTTTGAGCACGCTAGGCTAATGTTGTAGCCGAATGCTAGGCTAATGTTGTAGCCGAATGCTAGGCTAATGTTGTAGCCAGGTTGTGTTATTCTAGTTCTGACAGAAAAAAACCCAACACCAAACCATGGGTTTTATTAGATCAGTAGGATTAGCCTCAAGACAGGTCCGTGTGGCCACAACCGCAGGTGCAATTGAAAGGCCCCACACCAAAGACAAAGAGACAGATGACCCCTTATTGTTCCCCTCGTACGTCACTGGCCAATGTGAACATGTTTCCATGTCAGCTCCATTGTAGCGACAGGCCGCGGTTCTTTGACAGCGTGTCAGAGGACACTTATTGTCATGAGCTGAGTGCACACACTGCCCCGCCCTAATCTGAGGAGAATGTGACAGGCTGGTTGTAGGTTTTGCCCGGAGTTTCCTGTAGTTCCTGTCCTGGTTGTTGTCGTCGCCCTAACAGGATGGAAGGTTCATGTCTCAGACGGGGGTCCCAAACTCCGATGAGCTGGGGGCCATTGTTGCCACCGTCAATTTATTGGAGGCACACATCAGTGTTTGATGTTCTATACACAAATGTAGGGATGATTATGCTAATATTAGCATAGTTATGTAATATTATAATAATATGAATCATTATCGGTTTTTCCTCCGATAATGAAAACCCGATAACGTAAAAAAAAAAAAAAAGATGTGTGACCTAAAAATAGCAACAGAACTTTTATTCAAACACAATTGTTGTAAATCGTGAAAAAAACTTCTGTCCCCTAGAGGGGGCATGGCAGAAAATAATTGTGAAACACTGCTTTAACCCATCGTCTTAGTGAGCAGGCGGTAGTTACCTTAATTAACCACCAGGCCACCGCTGCTCCGTTATATCGGTATCAGATGGTAACGCAAACGGATATTTAGTGTTCGGACAACATCAGCATAACAGATATCGGCAAAAAGTTAATATCTGACATCCCGAAAAAAATAAAACACGCCTACCTTACACACAGAAGGTCCTGGGTTCGATTCCCCAAAGACATCAAACATGTGGGACAAATAAATCCTGGGCCAGGAATTTAAAACACCCCCGGTCTGAGACATTCAAAGACCTCCGTTTTTTTTTTTTTTGTTTTTTTTTAGCTGTGTTTTGGTCATATATGCGTCCATCCCCGACGCGCTCCATACACGTCCAGTAAACACGCGTCGTGGATGGTCCTGTGTTTGTATTTATGCACCTTCCCACTCGGCCCGTTCAGATGCGTCTGTGTGAGCACAGACACTACAGCTTCAAAATCCTCTTCCCTATTCTTCGGCCCTAATTGGATTCGAACCACATTGATCTTCAAAGGGCCGACGGTCGTGCTCTCCGCTCCTCAGGAGAAGACCCACACATCAATTGCCCGTCCCCAGTTTATTTGATAGTTTCATTAAGAAGGTAATTAATGCTCATTAATATGCATACACGGGAGGCAGCGCTCGGCCGTAGCTGTGCAGCAGTATCTCTCTCCCACACAGGCGTAATTAAAGTGAGCAGAGAGCGGAGAATAGAGCTGCCCCCCCCCACACGACCCCCCCACCCCCTCCACGTTCACTGTCCTCTTTGAGATTAAACCTGAAGTGCCATCCACACACAATGACAATGCCTCTGCGTTGACAACTGTGGAAACTTGGCTGCACTCATGCATGAAAATACAACAAAAAAAGTATTGTTCTGACAAATACTACGTCTAAACAACAACAGCAACAACAACATGGTGTGATGAATATTACGCTTATACAACCTCCGGACATATACATAATTAAGCTGTGTTTACAGTGGGATGTTCCTGTTTGTTTACAATTGATTTAATTGGAAATGATCATTTTATAATATTTAAAAAGCAACAGTAAAGTGAAAGATTATTGATACGTTTGTGTAGTAATTTTTAAGGTTTCATCACAAATCGCACGATGTTGTTAAAAATGTAATGTTTTTCTCAGTTTAAATGACAGATATTTGTAATGAAATCTTCCAGGTTTCTCAGGTTCCAGAGATATCGTGTTCATTTTTTGCATTTCTTTTTTAACAGTAACAATTACCAGTCAATCAGCAACTTTAATCTATGTATATGTATGTTTATATATATATATATATATATATATATAAATTTATATATTTTACTTTATATTTTTATAAAAGTGTTTATTTTGAAATCCTTACTTGTGATGAGAATACAAACTTTTTAATATTTGTGAATGCTGTCAATTGGGAGAAAAAAAAATCGTAATCAGCAAAATTGGTATCGGCGAGACACACTTATTAAAAATATCAGAAACGACACAAAAAATTGCAATTGGTGCACCTGTAGTAATAATGTAATTTTGCCTGGCTGAAGGACAAACTTCTATTAATTCTCTATTACTTTTACAAATGGACTTTTTGGACTCAACCGCCTCGACCAGTTTCTTAGGTTGAGGCTTTGCCGTTAAAGTTGACTTTACCGAACAGATAATATATATATATATATATAACTATATATATATATATATATATATATATACATTTAACATATATATACGTATGTATATATATATACATATATACATATATAAATACGTATATATATATATATCACAATGTTAAATAAATTAATCACATTAAAAAAATCACATTTAAATTAAAAAAAAAAAACAGTACTCTCCATCACTGCTAGTTATGATCAGGTCGTTTAAACCCCAGTGAGAATTTCTAAATGGCTTTTAAATAAAATAAGTTGAGTGTCATCAGCGTAGAGCAGCACTGTCATTTATACAGCATAAAAAAGGAACCTTTGTGGAGCTGACAGGAAGGTTGTGTTTCTGGTTTTTGTTTGTTAAATAGTTCCTGCTCATTCATGTATTTTCAAAGGCAGCACCTTTTTTTTTGGCATTTCTATACTTTACTGTCACTGAATACTGTCTTCTTCCCTTTACTTTCTTTGGTATGTCCACTGTTTGTCTGCCGTCTTTGTTGTTCTTGCCCTGATGGAAGCTAAGCGAAGCCAGTCCATCAGCAACTGTGTTCATCTATACGAGGCTTTGCCCACTACTAAAAGTGTTCCTATGCTGCTCCACACTGTGAGCTCTTTCTTGCCTGGTATCTCTTCTGGTAACTCTGCTTGCTCTCACAGACTCTCAGGTAATGTGGTGTTTTCTGAGAGCTGCATGTGTTCTGTGTTTGTTTGTTTGTTTGTTTTTGTTTGTTTCCACTGCCGTCCTGCCTTTTCACCTGACTGTTACCATCTGTATGTTTGCACGACATTGGTGTTAGTCTGAGTATCATGACCAGATCGAGTCTCTCCATCACCACTGCATTAACGTGACCTCACTCAGTCCTTCCGTGTGTCCAATGAATGTGTCTGAATTTTCTTATTATTCATTAGATCTAATGAAGCATCCCACTTTGTTTAAACTTTAGATTTCTATTTTTTGTTGTTGTTTTTTTTGCTGTTTTATATTTGAAGTAAATGTTGTGAAACCTTTTGCTTGTTTTAGACCTGGAGGAGTGTCAGTTGTCAGAATGTGGCGGGGAGGAGGAGCTGGGAGCCGGGGATAGCCCCCTGCCACGTAGCAGCAGCACCTCTGACATCACACAACAGCTGTCTGAAACCCTGCCAGGTAAATTTTGACACAGAACATCTTCAGCTTTATTTGTTTAACACAACAATATTTATGTCACACATGTTATTAAGTTGCTAAATCAAAGTCAGTGTTTCCCATATTTTCAAAGTCACAAACCTTTGCGACCCAAGTCAGTAGACATTATTTGTAAACTCCTGGGAAACATGATGCAAGACGACCCCCCCAAAAAATCTCTTGCGACCCACCTAAGCGTTGCGACCCAGTCTTTGGGAAACAATGCTTTACATAACTCTTGTTCATTGCCCTTGATGTTATGTTACCAAAGAACCCTGAATGTGGTGTATAAGCAGAAAAGAGGGGGGGGGGGGGGGGGGGGTGTGGGGCAGTAATTTGATCTTTTTTAAATAACTCTTTCAAATAATGTGTTCTGTTTCTCTTCAGCCCAGAAAAGAGAGTGCTCCCCCGTGTCCTCTGGCTCGGACAGCAGGACGTCTGACGGCCGCAGAGAAAGCTTTGAACCCCCGGTGGTGAGGAGGACCTTGACATTTTCACATCTTAAAATAAACGAAAAAAATGAAATTGGTTTTAGTCATTCACTGATATCCTCTGAAGTGAAAGTATTTCTGTGTTCTTAGATCCACATCCGGCGAAGCAGCAGCGCAGCTGAGACGGAGGACGGACACGTCACCTACACCAGGGTTAAGCTCAGGGAGAAAAGTAAGAATTTATATCATTTGGTATTTGGGGTGTAAAGTAAGTATCGATACACGTAATGATATCGTATTGATATCCTACAGCAGAAGTCCGGTCGGCCGGTGTCAGCCGTTACTGTTGAGCGGTAACGCCGCGACATCGTTGAAGGATCATTAAATTTTCAAAATAAAACATCTTTCAGTCTTTCTTCTGTTAGTGCCAGTCTGAATGACCTTTGACCTGTTGTTCTGAAACACTGACAGATTATCTTTGAATGAAAACAGTTAAGGGACATGACTGGATTATTAAAGTCGGTTCCATAGTGTAGCAGCTAGCATGCAGTAGTGTAACCGCTGTAGTGTAGCGGTTAGCTCGCCTGCCTCCGAAGCAGAGAATCCTGGGTTCGATTCTCAGAGGCACCACATGCTTTGCGCTTGCTAGTGTCAGCCTGTTAACAGCATATCTGTTGCTAACACAACAGTTTCTCAAATATGGGATCAGTATAGTACGAATTATGAATACATTTTTTCACTTTGTCCCACTGTGGCCCAGTACCAAATGACCTACGGACCAGCACCGGTCACTGTACTCCTGATCTGTCCTCTCCTGATCTGTCCTCTCCTGATCCCGTATCAATCTCCTCAGTCATTGATCAGTTCTTGATTTTCTCCAATATTCCTGGTGTTGGTTCATGTTCTTGTTCTTTTCTTTCTTCTCTAGTGATTCCAAATGTAGATCCCTCTGTTCCAGAGTTAGGAACTGATGTTCAGATGGAACAGAGTCTGAGACTAGGATCACACTGGGGGGGGGGGGACTAGGATCACCCTGGGACTACAGCTACACTGGGGGGGACCTCAATATATTGCTGTGCCTGCAGTATCGCAATATATATTGCAATACATCGTATCGTGGCTCTGTATCGTGATACGTATCAAATCGCTAGATTCTTTCCACTCTTTCATTCCTAGTCAGTATTTGCTAGGAGTTAAAACACAATATATTAATATATTGATATATTTCCTATAACTTCAACCCAGGTGAAAGTGTAAGCAGTGAGACGTCCAATGGCTACCTCAATGAAGCGGAGGTGACTTTTGACGAAGAGGCTGACTCACAGTCAGCCCACATGGATGTGACGGCCGACCCCCGCAGTGAGGGCAGTCTGCTGCTCAGCCACACTGACGCCCTGGCAGGTACGGGAAGTAAAAAAAACAAAAAAAGAAAATCTTGATTAAACATCATCATATTTTCTAATGTTCAAAATGATGATCTAACCGTCAGTCCCTCAGGTTTTAGCGCCCCCTCCAGTCCGCTCCCCCCCTCCTCGTCTGTAACTGTTTTTGTCGTGTCATCATAAAGTTGTCTCATGTCTCTTCCTTTGCCCCTCCCCCTGTTCCTTTGTTGTTGTTGTTTATGTTGTTGTTGTTTTTTTTAGGTTCTGAATGTGCCTCCCCCACCCACTCTGCCCCCCCGACCTACCACTACCACTACCCTCTGAACCCCCCCTCCTCACCAGCCCTGCTGGTGCACACAGAGTGCCCGCGGGACTGCCCCCTGGACGACACCATGCATCAGTCTGTCTTACACATGCCACGTCACCTCGGTACTGCCCCCTAGTTGTTCGTCATCGCCTCGACTGTCAAGACTAAACATGTTCTGTGCTTCTTAAAGTATCAGAGGCTTGTCTGCATTCTCCATCGCTCTCTTTTCACCACCTGTCGTCGTGCGTTGCAGATCTGTCTGTGACTAAAAATCACTGCGTGTCAAATTCTCTCTTTGTTTTCCTGTAAACCGTGATTTATTTGTTTAACTAAAAACAAATCTTTAAAACGCCTCAGATCTGCCACATCATTTTTTGTTACATTTTCCCTTCCCAGCCTGTGCGCCCTGATCTTTTTTTCCGCCTAACCACTAGATGGCACTGTCCTCCTACAGCTGACTCTGAGTTCTTTTTCAGCCCATGCATGTGACTCCTGCCTTTTTCCCTCCCAGGTCTTGAAGTACTTGAATTAATTTCAGCAGATGAAGATGTTGGTACTCAGATACTGTTGGGGAAACATGCAGCGACTGATGTTTTTTAACGACCGCTCTCACAGAAACAGAATGACTCTGGAGTTTGTTGTCATGTCATGTTTGATTTTAAAAACCCGTTCATGGAATGTTTTTTTTTTTTTTTTTGGTACAATCTGCATTTGTTGAGCAAAATATTATCAATCGAAAAAGTTTAGTTTTTTGGTTTGATTTAAACCTTGGTTTTAACAAACCGTTTGATCTATGGCTTCTCTGTGAATGTTCAGACAGCAGCGAGTGTCTGGCCGACGATGTCAGCATCATCGCTGGTGGGACGCTGGCTGGTTGGCATGCTGATTCAGCCTTTGTCCTCTGGAGGAGGATATTGGGTATTCTAGGAGACGTCAACAGCATCAGCTGCCCCAGAATTCATGCCAAGGTCTTCTCCTACCTCTATGAGCTCTGGCACAAACTGGCCAAGGTATATTTATACAGAGTAAACGACGACTTCAACCACCTTCACGTGACAATAATGGATTTACCAAGGCTGTTAACTGACACTGAAGTTACTGACTATTTCCAGATCCGGGACAACCTTGGTATAAGTCTGGACAATCAGTCTTCTCCCCCGCAGCCTGCCTTCATCCCACCGCTGCGCATGTTGGCGTCCTGGCTCTTTCGGGTACGTTGGCATATTTATTTGTTATAAAAACGCAACCTGCAGCTTCCCCGTCACTTCTGAGCAGAGGTTGGAACAAACAAACACAGTTTGAATACTTTGTATCTTAAATCGACAGCACTGGAGCAGGGGTCACCGACCTTTCTGAAACTGAGAGCTACTTTAAGGTCACTCAGTAATTACGAAGAGCTGCTTGTTTGATACAGACTTCACCAACAACGTAATAATAATCAAAAAGAAAACAAATGACTCATCATCGTCAAGTGGAACTGATTCAAAAAACACAGAAACAGTACAGTGTTTCACCCTCTTGTTGACTAGTTTGATTTTTTACCACATACCCCACGGGCCTCTTAGGTAATCCACAAGGACTATCAGAGGCCCCCGGGCCCCACTTTGGTGACCCCTGCACTTGAACATCATGTTTGTTCCATAGAAATTCTAGTGAAAATTGTGATCACCTTCATAGGAAAAAGCTTTTTTTTGGACATTCACCACCCGAAAAATTCATCAAATTTTTTAAGAAACATTTCTTAAAGTTTTCATTCAACAGCAGCTGTTGTTTTTTTCACCTCCACTAGTTGCTCATTTGGGTTCACGGGCCGCATACTACCATATTAGATGTGATTAGAAGTGGGCCGGACCAGTACCATCATAACTACAAATAATTTTCATTCAACAGCAGCTGTTTTTTTTTTCACCTCCACTAGTTGCTCATTTGGGTTCACGGGCCGCATACTACCATATTAGATGTCAAGTGGGCCGGACCACTATCATCATAACTACAAATAAAATTACATCCATGTTTTTCACCTTTGTTTTCATGCAAACAAGTACAAGTCTATTAGATATTTACTGTGAAAATTATTTATTAAGACACATTAAATTTATAATTTTACAAAAAAAATATCCTGATCATAAGATGTTTGTGATGTTTTTTTTTTTTTACTTTCAAAAATCATGGCCTAGCGGGTCAGTTTTGGCCCATGAGCCTTATCTTTGCCATCCCAGTGTTAAAGGGAAAAACAAAAATTTGAAAACATATAAAATTTAAAACAGTAGAAATAAGGGATTTTTTTTTACTAAAATGATGTTTGTGATGTTTGTTTTTTTTTTTACTTTCAAAAATCATGGCCAGATTGAACACCCTAGCTGGTCGGTTTTGGCCCATGAGCCTTATCTTTGCCATCCCGGTGTTAAAGGGAAAAACAAAAATTTGAAAACATCTAAAATTTAAAACAGTAGAAATAAGGGATTTTTTTTTACTAAAATGTTGTTTGTGATGTTTGTTTTTTTTTTTACTTTCAAAAATCATGGCCAGATTGAACACCCTAGCTGGTCGGTTTTGGCCCATGAGCCTTATCTTTGCCATCCCGGTGTTAAAGGGAAAAACAAAAATTTGAAAACATCTAAAAAAAATTTTTTTTTTTTTTTTTTTTTTTTTACTAAAACCGTTGTCTCCCTCACCATCACAGGCCACGATGCTGCCAGTTGAATATAAGGCTGGCAAACTGCAGGCGTACACACTGATCTGTGAGATGATGACCAGGCACCAGGACCTGCTGCCCAACAGTGATTTCTTAGTTCATCTCTACTACGTCCTCCATAAGGGCTTCACAAGCGACGACCAGGTAGAAACAGCCGACCACCGCTCAGTCTCAACAGTGTGTTGTTGCGTGACTCGGCACTAGAGGGCGCACCAATAAAACACATACAACACCTGTGCAGTTTGTCACTGAATAAGAGCATGTGTTGACTTGACGTTTACTTTTTACCCTGGTGGCGATGTATGGACTTTCACATCAGACTGACAATAATGTAATAATGTGTCTTATTGATTTTTATTGATTTATTTATTTATTTATTTTAAATAATTTGTGAGCGGTTTCCAAAACAGAGTTGTAGGGGAAAAAAAAAAAAAACAACCCTTCTGTGTTTTATCACAGCATCAGTTCGTGCGTCGCTCCTCCAGGATGGAGATGAAACAGAAACAAAGCAAATACTGTCGGCATAGAGGTGTATTTTGGGTGTGTGTGTGTGTGTGTGTGTGTGTGTGTACTGGAGTGCCCTCCTAGTTTGGTTTCTATTGCACCTTGGCAAAGCGACAAGCTTGTTAGAATGTTTTCCATGTCGTTAAATAATGTTTTGAGCCCCCGCCGCGTATACGTGATTAATTAAGGATTGACGTCTGTCGCGCTCCGTTAGACTGACATGTTGGCCAGGGGCCCAGAGTAGGCAGTCTGGACTGCCAGTGTGTGTGTGTCAGTTTGAAGGAGCGGTAGGGGAGCCTGGGGAACGTAGTGTAGAGTAGAGCAATGATGGGGAGGGTGGGGGGGGGGGGGGACCAGGCGGGGGGCAGGCAATGCAGCGAGCAGGCAACATTCTCCAGCTTTTGTTGTGGCTCTGTATAATGCGTCAGGGGGCCAGAGCCAGGCTGGCCACTGAAGCATGTTCAAATTGGCCGGAGAAAAGAGTCCTCACGCCACACAATAGAAGACAGCCGCACGCCTGCTTAACATAAGAAAGTGGCTCTTACTGAGCCCCCTCCTCCTTCCTCCTGTGCCTTGTACCCGCGACCCCCACTGCTCCCAAAATAGGAAAAAAAAAAAAAAAACATACTTTTCCATACAGGCAAAGACGTAAATGTCCGATGATATTTTACGTTACGTCACAGTCTGAGTTAAATATCGGACGTTTTTAGATTTTAATTTTCTTGACTTGTTCTCCTGTAGCTGTGAAAATTGCAGTATACTGAAATATCGCAGTATTTTGTGTATTGATATTTTACAGTTAACAGTCAAATATTCAAGGCGTTGGTTCATTTAAACCTCCTACCGCTTCTTGATTGTACAAGGACTTCATATATTTGCGTGTATTTGAGACTTTGATTCAAACTATTTTAAATTTTTTCACATGTTTATCCAAAAAAAATCCTGCAAATTCTTTTCTTTCTTCTCTAGTGATTCCAAATGTAGATCCCTCTGTTCCAGTGTTAGGAACTGATGTTCAGAATTTGACTACAGTTACACTGCGGGGAAAAACTCAATATACAGTATCATCGTGACTATAGTATCACAATATATTGTCTCGTTGCTTCTGTATTGCAATACGTGTCGTATCGCCGGATTCTTGCAAATACACGACCCTTGATATTGAACTATATGAGGTTTTTATTTTCCCGACATGTTATAGTTTTGGTTTTATATAGTTGTGATATTTTTGTTATTATTATTTTTTATCTAAATTTAATCTTATTAACATTTTAAAAATGTGGCGAAAAAAAAGACTTTCCTTGGGATTTGTCGGGTGGGGATCGGAGCATGTCATTCCCAGGTGACCTCTTCAGGTGACAGAGTGTAACTGTGTGTGTTTTTTTTTTTTTTTTTTACCTCTGAACACTCCAGGCTTTGTTTGCGCCATGTCGTACAGGTCTAAGTCTTCACCGTTATAATTTCCTCAGCACACAGACGGATGATCGTTCCCCTGGAACAAGGATTGTCCATTTAAATGACAGCGCTCCAAGGTCAGGCCTGTTGTCGTTTCATAACGACATTGGCCGTAACTCAGTGCTGTGATCTACCTAATAGGCTTACTGTCTGGACCTCAGTAATCTGGGATCCTGAGGTTTACCTTTATATGGATCCACTTCATTTAGCTTTGCTTCAAAATACGTGTTCTCGTGTATTTATATATATATTTTTTAATCACAAAATTTGGGTTTTTGAGGATTTTGTCGTGTTTAGCTTTTAAACACAGACATTCACTTTTTGGCCTTATATGGATCCACTTCATTTAGCTTTGCTTCAAAATATGTGTGTTCTCGTGTATTTATATATTTTCAATCAGAAAATTTGAGTTTTTGAGGATTTTGTCATGTTTAGGTTTAAACACAGACATTCACTTTTTGCAGTATTTTCCGGAATATAAATCACTAGAGTGCCCTCTAGCGGCTGGTCGGGCGGCAATAACGCACATCTAGATTCCCAGTGATACAGGAGTAGCAGATACTGGTACACAAGCTAGAGTGCCCTCTAGTGGCGGTCAGTGTGAAAATAACGAACATGTAGATTTTCAGTGGTACACAAGCCTAGAGTGCCCTTTAGTGACGGTCAGTGTGACAATAACGAACATGTAGATTTTCAGTGGTACACAAGTCTAGAGTGCCCTCTAGTGGCGGTCAGTGGAAAAAAAACAAACATGTAGATTTTCAGTGGAACACAAGCCTAGAGTGCCCTCTAGTTGCGGTCAGTGCGAAAATAACAAACATGTAGATTTTCAGTGGTACAAAAGCCTAGAGTGCCCTCTAGTGGCGGTCAGTGGAAAAAAAACAAACATGTAGATTTTCAGTGGAACACAAGCCTAGAGTGCCCTCTAGTGGCGGTCAGTGTGAAAATAACAAACATGTAGATTTTCAGTACTACACAAGTCTAGAGTGCCCTCTAGTGACGGTCAGGGTAAAAATAACAAACATGTGAAATTATATATTTTAATATATGTCAGAAAACCCAGCCAATAGCATGTAAAATATGGTGATCAAAAAATTTCAGTCAGTTAACATTAGAGCTACAGACATGGCTGCTGATCTGAACTGACACCAGTTTGTGACGGGAAACCCCGGCTTTTTTTTTTTTTTTTTTTTTTATTGTTCCGCCCAAGTTCAGTAGCGTGATATAATGCTGAAGTGAACCGTGTCACCTCAGGGTGGGGCAGGTGGACGGCGCGTCCTTCCCTGAACATGAGGCCAAATAGGAAGAGCTGCGTTAATTCATCTTTTGTTGACGTGGGGACCATTCCTACCACCAGACCAGAGCCACATGCGGAGCTGAATTTCCCATTTCTATACACACACACACACACACACACACACTTCAAATCAGACTCCCTCTACTTTCACGTACAATAGAAAACACTTTGCATTCTACATCCGTGGCTTTCTCTAAAATGCTCTTTTCAGGCAATCAGGCAACAGTTTGGTACATGCTAATTACCTCTGACTGCACTGCACATTATGCCTCGGAGGTCAATTACCAACAAAGTGAGGGTAAAATAGGCCCCTCACTCCTACGGCTCATCCCTGCAATTTTCCACATGCAGCGCATTATGTGTGTTTTGACTTCCTGTTTATGCCGTGTGTCTATGTTCAATTTCTCCTTTGTTCACCTGTGTTCCCCCATTTACCAAAGCTAAAGATGATTAAAGTCACAGCAAGATGTGTGTGTGTGTGTAAAAGAGGGCGATCGTGTGCCTGCTTGTTTGTCAAGTTACCCTTTAGCTGAGCTCGAAAAAAAAAAAAAAAAAGGCCAATGTTTGAACTGTCTGATTTACACAACTTTATGGCTCCAGAAAGCAGGTGTTTGGAGCCTGGACCTTGTCTCTGTACACACATTTGTGCACGCATGTCTCAGATAAGGGAACGAGAACAATCTTTATGCCTCACTGGGTGATAAATTCTCATGCTGGTGTGTGTGTTTTTGTGTTTGTTTTTCGTCCACACACACACACACACACTCTAACTCCTTCACTGTGGTGTTGTTATCCATGTAGGATATCAAAGCCGTGGTCCTCTTGTCTAACATGGTGCCATAGTGTACTACATACTGAAGCAGTGTGTGTATGTGTGTGTGTGTGTGTGTGTGAGTGTGTGTGTGGAGCGGCTCTGCAGTCAAACATATGTCAGTGTTGAAAGAGCGCCCATCTGCTGCTGAGCTGCCTGTACCTCAGCAAAACAATACCTTGTCTCTGGCTTTAATTACAGGTTTGCCTGTGTGTGTGTGTGTGTGTGTGTGTGTGTATGTGTATTTACATGTGACTTGTGAAAGTTGGGGTCTTTTGTTCTCAATCGCTCTCTCTCTCTCTCTGTGTCTCTACCTCTCTCGCTCTTTCTTTTCTGTGTGTTTTTTTTGCGTCATTTATTCCACGTTTGCGGCAAAATTTCTACGGAACACGTAGAAACCGCTCCAACCAACTTTAAATAATTTACAAAACAAACTTTTTTTTTTTTTTCAACATTTATTCCAGGAAGAAACTCTTTGACAAAGTTGGAGCCGTTTTACTGCACGGTTATTTAATTTATTTTTTTTTTTAAACAACACTTTTTTGTTCTCATTTAAAATCTGCAGATACTACTAGAGCTGGGGGGGTCAAACTCATTTTCACCGGGGGGGGCACATCAGCAAGTTCCCCTTAAGGGTCCCATATTAACTGTAGCTGTAATGTTTCTGAAATGTATTATTACAGATTCAAATTACATACATTGTACATTCCTTTGTGTGGTAAAAAAAAAAAAAAAAATTTGAAGGCAATCCAACAATTTTTAAGCTGCCGCTGGCCACAAATGATGACTTGCCGGGCCACATTTGGCCCTCGGGCCTTAGGTTTGCCACATGTATATTAGAGTCTAAATGACATGTTGAGACGTGCAGTTGTAATTTGTCTGCTGTGACTGAGGTCTGGTGTTGTACTAGTCAAAGTTCACACCACTATTAGTAAAAATGTGGGTCTGGGTTTCACGTCACTGTTGTAACAGACGACGACTTCTGGGTTTGTGTAATGATGACAGTCTGGTGCAGGGAGTCTCAGCATGAACACAGACTGACCTGACCTCAGAAACACATTTGCATTGTGTTTGACTTCATCTCAGGTTAGCTGATCTGAGAACAGACTGTTCTCCTGCACTCGGAGCACGAGTGGCTCTGCTTCACCCGATAGAACCTCCTGGAACTTTTATTAGTGACTGGTGACTGCTGTGAAAGGGACCCATGTTTTTTATTAGAGCATTCCCTGAAATCATGTCCAAGTATCACTTTCTACTGCAGTACTAGTACTGCAGCAGTTCTCCAGAAGTGTTTATTGTCAAGAATCTGTCGATACGATACGTATCACGATACAAGATATACTGCAATATATATTGCGATACTGTAGTCATGACGATATATTGAGGGGTTTTTTCCCAGTGTGATCCTAGTCTCAGACCCTGCCCCCCCCCAAGTGTGATCCTAGTCTCAGACCCTGCCCCCCCCCAAGTGTGATCCTAGTCTCAGACCCTGCCCCCCCCCAAGTGTGATCCTAGTCTCAGACTCTGCCCCCCCCCCAGTGGGATCCTAGTCTCAGACTCTGTTCCATCTGAACATCAGTTCCTAACTCTGGAACAGAGGGATCTACATTTGGAATCACTAGAGGAGAAAGATAATTATTTGCAGGATTTTTTGGATAAAAACATGGAAAAAATAAGATTGTTTGACTCTCAAATACTTGCAAATACATGCAGTACCTATACAGTCCAGTAGCGGTCATACCGTAGGTTTAAATGCAACAGAAAAATGAACCAATGTCATAAATATTTGCGTGTGAATTGTCAATAAAATATATTGATATATTGCTGTAGAATATCCATACGATATCATGAAACGTTTTTTCAAAGTAATGGTATTTTCAAAACCCCTACTGCTTAATCAAGAACCAATCAGTGTTTAGAATAGGATAGATTAAAAAAAAAGTATTGTCATTGTACAGCAGGGGTACAACAAAATTTTTTTTAGTTGAGCTGACGTCACATTTAAATTAATTTGTAAACTCAATAGAAGGTCAGTGACAACATAACAAAACAAAAAAATCTTTTTTTCTTTTTTTTTTACTCCTACTTTGACCTTTAGCGTACAGGTTCAAATACATAACTAAACCAACGAGTGTCCTCTGTGTTTGTGGATGTGACTTCTTTTTTTTTTTTTATCTGTCTTTGTCACCAGGATGTTCTGAACACCATCATCCGCTCCTGCTCCCCCCGCTTCTTCTTCCTGGGTCTGCCAGGCTTCACCATGCTGGTTGGTGATTTCATCAGTGCCGCCACCAACGTTCTCAGCTCCGTTTTCCCAGAGGTGCACTCTCTCACCTACTCGTCGATCACACTAATCAAACTGAAAGTCTTTACGCTCATTAAAATGTGTTTCCTCCTCCATTACTTTTTATCAACACTGAAACCATTTCAGTTTTAAACAGTGAACGATTAAAGTTTGTGAGTCCAATCTGCAGCCGGCGAAGTGTTCGCTGGCGTTTGTCGGGGGCGTGGGGGGGGGGGGGTTAATTAAATGAGAATGTTTCATCAATATTGGACGTTAACGAAGGTGGTTGTCATGTTTAATTAACTGTGAAAACAAAGTGATTGTAGATATTATGGTCCTCGACTTCAGCACAGGACGGATATAAAAAAAGCAAATAGGTGATTGTTGTGAGTCCTGTGTAGCAGGGGTCTCCAACCCCTGGTGCGGGGACCGGTGCCGGTACGTAGGTCATGTGGTACCGGGCCACAGTGGGACACAGTAAAAAAAAAAATGTACTTCTGTTTTTACTAATATACTTCATTCTAAAAGAATCCAGTCATGTCTCTTCACTGTTTTTCATTCAAAAAATAATCTGTCAGTGTTTCAAAACAACAGGTCAAAGGTCATTCAGACTCTAACAGCCTGAAAGATGGTTTTATTTTGAAAATTGAATGATCCTTCAACGACGGAAGGTTGAAGGATCGTTAAATTTTTGGTGAAGGTTGAGGACCACTGATCTAATTAGAACAGGACGGTAACGATTTAATAATAAATGCTAACATTTCTGCACACCACTTCAAAGACTTTTATATTTGTAAAATTCCTTAGCGCCTTGTTTGATACTTGTTTTATTCTCCCAGTATAAATCCATCATTGTCTTGCACTAAGCCGTCAAATTCAACAACATACAACAGTCTGCTGCTTAGTTTTTAAATATCTTATGAGGTCGTCGAACACCGCCCATCATCCGAGAAAATCTTCTGATCCTAATCATCATCATCATCATCATCGTCAGTCGTGACCAACCCCCTCTCCCTGAATGATGTTTCCAGGAAGTTGGTTCTCGAGCTCTAAGAATCACTAACCCTGTTTCTGTTTCCTTGGTTCGTCTCCAGGCTCCTAAAATGGAGGCTCAGACTCTGCTCGGTTCTCTGGTGTGTTTCCCAAACCTTTACCTCCAGATTCCTGTTCTTAAACATGTGCCAGGGTCTGAGGAGATTATGGGAGGACGGAATGATATCAAGGTAAAGAAATAGCACATATACGGCACATAAATAGCACATATACGGCACATATAAATAGCACATATACAGCATATACGTATATATATATACACACATATACATACAGACATATACATATATACACACATACATATATATATACATATATGTATATGTGTATATACATATGTATGTGTCTGTATGTATGTGTATGTATATTTATATATATGTGCATATGTATGTATATGTATGTATATATGTATACATATATATATTTACATATATGTATTTATATATATGTGTATATACTGTGTATAATTTTATAAAGGTAAAGAAATAGCACATATACGGCATATATATAATATATTTATGTATGTGTATATATGTGTGTATATGTATGTGTCTGTATGTATATGTGTATATATACAGTATGTATGTATATTTATATGTATGTGCATATGTATGTATGTATATATGTATACATATATATATTTATATATATTTTACATTTTTATATTTTTCATTTACAATGTATGTTATTTACTATATGTAGTATTTTAAGTATTTTAAACTAATGTTAAGGACCACAAGCTCATCCTCAACAAAATGTAACTGCCGAAGGCCAAGACTTTTACTGGGCTGCTAGACTCGATTACCCAGGGCAGAGGGCTTCTTTCCCGGCCGTGTGGTGGTGGGGGGCGGGGGGTGGGGGGAGTGGACAGCTACGCCCATGACAGCTTCCAGAGACCAAAAAAAACAAAGTTAATACTTTAACCCATTAATAAAGTTTCCAAAAGTGGCCCATAGTCCTGAAAAAAATGATTCTGTTGGGAGCAAATTATCTCCAGCTGATTGAAACAACTGAAAAAAAAATGGAGGGGGTTAGAGTCAAGGTGCACAACCTTCAAAAACGTACAGTGTATTTATATATATTTTTTATATGTGTGTGTATATGTGTTATATATATATATGTGTATATATATATTTATGTCTATATGAATATATGTATGTATATGTGTGTGTATATGTGTTATATATATATATGTGTATATATATATTTATGTCTATATGAATATATGTATGTATATGTGTGTGTGTGTATATATATATATATATGTATGTATATGTGTGTGTATATGTGTTATATATATATATGTGTATATATATATTTATGTCTATATGAATATATGTATGTATATGTGTGTGTATATGTGTTATATATATATATGTGTATATATATATTTATGTCTATATAAATATATGTATGTATATGTGTGTGTATATATATATATATATATATGTAGGTATGTATGCATGTATGTATATATGACATGATGAAGGGATGATTTTTTTTTTTTTTCCTTTAGGAACATATGGTCCACATCCTGTTCGAAACCGCGACACGAGAACCCAGCGAGGGAGCCAGGTATGAGTCACGATGGTTTTGTCCTGGCCTCAGTGTAAACATTGTTGTAAACAACTGTGCTTTGGTTGTTCAGGTGCATCGCCATGTGTAGTCTGGGCCTGTGGGTGTGTGAGGAGCTGATACAAAAGAACATTCACCACAAGGTCAAAGATGCCATCAACATCTTGGGAGTAACACTAAAGGTACCGATGACAGTATAAAAAAACGCTACTGTAAACGTTAAGGATGTCGTGCATTTGTTTGGATGTGGTTGCATTTAAAAAACGTACTTGCCTTTTTTTTTTTTTTTTTTTATTATCATTTGTTCCACGGAGACACTGAAGGGTTTTATTCTTTGAGTGTTGGCGCCTGATAAATTCCCGTTCAAGTGCATTGACAAAACACACAGAAGGTTAACATGACACTTCAGCGCCGCGTTCTCACCAAGCACCTTTTCTGAAGCGCGTCACCTCCACCTACACATTCTGTATTCATTCCTGTCGTGTCGGGTCGTGTTTTGCCCAGTGTGGACATTCTTTCACACTGAAACGCTGAGGCTTGGCTTCTCTGGTTTCTTTTGGTTTTCTGTTGTTGTGAACAGCAGCAGATGACACCCACTACTGTCCACTCCAGTGTCTGACCAATAACTCAATAACGTCCGTCCGTCCTCTGGTCGTGTCCATCTTCAAAGAGTGGGTTTTTTTTCTCTGCTCTAACGTGACGGCTGAGAACGGAAAAACTGTGTGATGATGTGAGAGAAAACGACATGGACGCAGATGAGGGAAAGGAAAATATGAGGCGTGGGCAAACTATGGCCCGGGGGCCGGATGTGGCCCGTCAAACTTATGTTATTAATTTACATTTACATTACGTTAATGCATACATACTTACATCAGGAAGGTTAACAATCGAGCTTGTTCGTCCGAGGCAGGCGTGCGTGCTAACGGCTACGTTATGGAACTCACCTGTTTCTAATTTATATTGTCGTCATGCAGCTGCCTTTTCCCTGCAATGCCCAGGTTTCCCCAATAGATGGCCTAGAAAAGGCTAAAAAGCATTTTTAGCATTTTAGCCTCTATGCGTGACTTTTACATGTCATTTATCTTACTTCACACAAACGCGCCATCTATCTGCTCCAGCGTCAAATTTTAGGACCCCGATGTGGGTCGGGAGTCAAAAAAAAAAAGAAAGCCCACACCTGGGATAGACTGATGCGACGGTGTGGTATTTTGGATCTCTTCATATTCTAATTTAAGGGATGTAGAAAACCAGCTGAGACTGTTGGTGTGTTTGTTTTGTTGATTTTTTTTTTTTTCTCCCATGGAAAGGGTTTGAGGTGGTGTGATTTGTAGGCAGCTAGCTCGCCGTAGATGTGGGCCAATTTAAGCAGCTACATCTCCCAGCTTCCTGCTGGAGCAAACCCACCCCTGCCCTTCTGCTCTAATGGAGCAGTAATCACTCCCCTGTACAACTTGACACACAGACTCAGCCAGCTCCAAAATAGAGGGTATAGGATGGGGTGGGGGGGCTGGGGGTGGGGGGTTCAGAGGGAAGAGTGGCACTGAGAGTCTCTTTTCTAAAAGCAGGTGCTGAACTCTCAGGGGCCCCTTTTTGTGTTTGGCCATTTCTGCACTTCCCACATTGTCTGCCCTTGTTACATGTTGAGAGGTATTCAGCTGGAAGAAATGGGAAATTCTATTTCCCCACAAAGAATTTCAAATCACAGAAGAAATCAACATTTGAAAGAAAATTGTCACTACCTCAATTCTTTACTCCAATGAGTCGGAGGAAAATGAGCCATGGTTTGAAGTGGAAATGAAATTATGCTGATTATCTGCACAGTACGTGAAAAGCTAAACTTAAGAGAAATTACCCAGAATTCTATCACAGCCAGACTACACCTGAAGAAGTTTTTCTTTTTTTTAAATCTATCTATTCAGCACGGTCACTCTCCCTTTCTTTCTTCTTGTAACTTAGTTTTTTTACGTTGGCCTAAATTCAGCAGAGAAAAGTATCAACTAAGTGATTTTGTGGAATTACCCTGTAAATGTTGAAAGTGGGCAGTAATGCATGTTCTGGCTTCTGAACACATTTCATTTATGTGAAAATACTTGGGTTTTTTTTGTGTTTTTTTTTTTACGGTTTGTCTACTTTACCGCGACATGTAAAGAACATTGTCTGTGTCCAACAGGGGGCAGAAAATGTTACTAATTTACTTTCATTCTTAGAAAATCCACTCATTCATTTACTTTTTTCTTTATTTAATGATAATTTGAAAATATTTTAAAATAATAATGTCATTCAGACTCTGATACAAACAGAATGTTTTGAGAAGAGAAGAATTTAAAAGATTCTACTCCATAACGGACTAAAACAGGTTTCTGCGATTGATTATAAAAAAAACCTTTTAATTTCTCAGGTTAAGAAACTCTGCTGCATGGACTTCACTAAATGCTCTTTAAACTCATGCGGGCCGCACAAAACGGCTTTTGCGGGCCGCATTTGGCCCCCGGGCCTTGTGTTTGACATGTATGGTCTAGATGGTTTATATCAGAAATCTAATGATCCTTCGACGATGGTGCGGTATTACTGGTCCGCAGACCGGTCCATGGTACAAAAAAGGTTGGGGGCGGGGGCCACCTTGGTGACCCCTGGTACGGAGCGATTGTCCAGATGTAAAGTTCACCTGTCCACCACTGGACACTGAACCTCACCGTCTTCCCTCCTCCTGTGTGTTGGTGCAGTTCGGGAACAAAGCCGTGGCTCAGGTCGCCTGTGACGCCTTTCAGCTGCTCACTTCTCACTGGGAACATCTGAAGAGGCTGGAGTCGGCGCTGCCCAAAAAAATCATCGAGGTAACGCATGCTAAACACGAGCACTTACACTTCAGTCCCCGGTGTTGCGTGCGCACACACACACCTCGTGCCGCGGCCCTGACTCAGCTGATGAATAGCAGCGTCTCATCCAATTATCTCTCTCCTTGTTTTTGTTTTGTTTTGTTTTGTTGTTTTTTTGTTGTTTTTTTGTACCAACACAGATCTTTGTGGCCACAATAGCCTTTTTGTTGCCGAGCGCCGAGCACTCAACGGTGGAAGCAGACAAAAAGGTACATGTTGGAAAGGAGGGGACATGAAATGGCTGAGATCTGAAGGCCCTTGATCTATCACGCTGGAATGGTGCATTTGCAGAGGAATGTATCAACTCAAGTGCTTTGTTCTCTTCTCTCCTGTCTCTTTGTTGCCGCCGCTCTCATCTGTCGTTTCTCTTGAAACAGCTCCACTCTCATCGCTGTATCAATTAATTTTATTTATTTATTTATTTATTTTTGACGCTAGTTAACTAACCTGAATGTTATCTCTGTATTTCCTGGTTCTGTTAGCTGCTGGTGTCGCTGCTGCTTTGCCTGTTAGACTGGTGTATGGCTGTTCCCCTGAGCATCCTGTTGGAACCCATCACCATGTCTTCAGTGGAGGACCGCATGTCCCACAAAGCCCCACTGTTGGACTATATTTACAGGGTCAGTAACCTGAACTTGAAGCTTTGAGATGAACTCGAGAAAAAAAAAAAAACAAAACAACCTGAACATTTCCCGTCAGCGCTGCCGTCTAATACCACCTGATATATACTTGAGCTTCTGCCCGCGGTCACAGTTCACACTTGGGCCCCACCTCTGCACCACCACACGAGCTTACTCACTTTAATTAACCTCACCTCTATTGTGACCCCGTGGTTACGGCTCATTTAACTTTATAGTCGCTCCAGAGAAAGAAGGAATCCACCAAGGCTGAGTTCCTCGCTGGGTATTCAGAATTTTTTTTTTCTTTTTGTTAGTTTGTTGTTGTTGCTGCTCTTTTCAAAAAAGGCACACATTCCATTTGTCTTGGACAACGTATTTTTATTTTTCTCTATTTGTCCCTATTAGTCTTTATTAGATGGTTTGACCCTCAGGATAAGGGGCCGAGCATTAGGCTGAACTGAATGAGGTATTATTCATTCCCTCCTGTCTGGGCAGATGCGGTTAACGGCAGATCTTTGTAAGGATGTCACCCCTTGATAAGAAATGGTCCAATTATTCAAACAGGACTCTTTGTCCACTTGATAAGCTCATGCTATAAATGCTTGTCCTGGAGATTTGAATGGAATATGTCTTAATATGAGAGCGACTGCAGCTGCTATGAAAGCAAAGACAATTAGCCGTGATTGGTTGTCCGTCAGCGAACAAAAGGCAGCGCTCGCTGAGTTTCATTAGATATTAGGTATTAAGCAAGGATCGGCGAGTGTGCCCCCCCCCCCCCCGCCCCTCCCGCACCCGAATAAGTGCTACATCATGACTTAAATCTGTGTATTTCACTGCAGACGTCAACGAACCAAACGAACCTGCGTGGAAAAAAAAAAAAAAAGATTTACATTTTATCTCTAAATACTAGGGTCGTGAGAAAATATCGATACATTGAAATATCGCAATATTTTGTTTCATGGTATTGTATCAATCTTCTCCTCCATCAGTTATTGATTTCTTTTTCTCCCCAACTCCCAGTCCAATATTCCTGGTGTTGGTTCATGTTCTTGTTCTTTTCTTTCTCCTCTAGTGATTCCAAATGTAGATCCCTCTGTTCCAGAGTTAGGAACTGATGTTCAGATGGAACAGAGTCTGAGACTAGGATCACACTGGGGGGGGGGCAGAGTCTGAGACTAGGATCACACTGGGGGGGGGCAGAGCCTGAGACTAGGATCACACTGGGGGGGGCAGAGTCTGAGACTAGGATCACACTGGGACTACAGTTACATTGGGTGGAAAAATACCTCAATATATCGTCGTGACTATAGTATCGCAATATACATCGTATCGTTGCCCCTGTATCGTGATACGTCTCGTATCACCAGATTCTTGCCAAATACACACCCGTTGATAATGAACTGTTTTAGCTTTTCATTTTTCCAACATATTGAAGTTTTGCTTTTATATAATTGTGATATTTTTATTATTTTTATTTAATCTTTACCAGAACAGAACATTTAAAATTAACATTTTAAAAATGTGATCAAAATATAGACTTTTCTCTGGATTTGTCAGGTGGAGGTTGGAGGAGGACGGTTTCACTACAATTAAATAGTTAAAAAAAAAAATCAATATATCGTCGTGCCTACAGTATCGCAATATATCGTGATATATCGTATCGTATCATGCCATGGAATTACAGTTTAACGGACAAAACGCTCACATCTGCAGTTGACAATAAAAAAATAAACAGAGATTTTTTTTTTTTTTAATCGCTACAAACAACGTAGTTTCTTGTGACTCTGAACAGACTAAGCTGTAAATTTCTATAAGTGCATTAGCCATCTGAATTAGTGCGCCCTCTCTGGCCTCTCTACAGTCAGCTGCAGGCTACGTGAGTGTGTGAGTGTGTGTGTGTGTCTGTTTTTTTTTTTTTTTTTTTGTGTTCCTTTGATTAATGTGTGTACACAGACGTTCTCATCAGCCCGTACGCTGCGCGCCCCTCTGACTACAGTACACTTGTGTTACTGTGTGTTGTCTTCCAGGAACTGTTGCTATGCTTGGTGCAGTCTCTTAGTTGTCAGGCGCAGCCGTGGTTATGCCCCCCCCCCACCTCTCCACAGAGGAAGCTCT
>NC_024307.1:443086-443394 GCF_000523025.1 Cynoglossus semilaevis | reverse complement strand
TAGACATATGTTTTAATGTCTCGTATGTCATGATCACTCTGTATACAGGTGTGTTTGCGTTGGTGTGCACGCGTGGCTGGGCTTCGCGTGTCTGCGGTGGGAGCGGAGCTGGAGGATAAAGTCTTAATTAAATCAAACAGTGTAAACCTGTACAATGACTCTAATCAACTGCCCCAGTGCGCCTTATCTGCCCTGCCAACGGATGCTCTGCCATCTGTTATACAGAGCCATACACTCGCACATCACAGGAGAAATGGATTAGTGGGAGTGAAGACCCTCTCTGTTCTTCCTCCCCCCCCCATCCCCCC
>NC_024307.1:424344-443077 GCF_000523025.1 Cynoglossus semilaevis | reverse complement strand
CCTGGTTAGTACATTTTAATATTAGCATGAACTTCAGAGGTGCTGGTGTTAAAACAACAAAATTCAACCTGGTGAATATTGGTGTGTGTATTTTTTTTTTTTTTTTAATTTAAATTTGACAACCGTACTTGCCAAAAATGGCTTGTACACATGTTAAAACAGATATCTGCACACTCCTTATTTACATCAGGGCTTCCCAAACTTTTCCATTCCATTAGTATGACCTTCTGACCAGCCCACTCCCTCCTCTCCCCCCCACCCTCCCTTTGCAAAGCTACCACCAATGCTACAAAATCTGTAAAGAAAAATCAGTGTTTAGAAGGCTTTTTTTTTTTAATTTTATTGACTATTCAATAGTTCTTAAAATTTGTTTGGTAAAAGAGGATAATTAACAAACGCGCGCTCAGCTAGCTACGCGCTAGGAGCTTGACAACAGATGCAAACGAACAGGTCTACTCAGATTAGGACGTCGTCGTGCTGAAGTCGCAGCACTCACACGGGGTGCGTTCAGGTACCGTTGAAAAAAATCTGACGGTTACAGCAGTGTACGTGAGTCGCAGCAGTCACACGGGGTGCGTTCAGGTACCGTTGAAAAAACTTGAACAGCTGACGGTTATAGCAGTTTACGTGTTGTACGGTCCAGGACGAATGGAAAATAAAAAATAAATTAATAAAAATATATATATATATATATTAGTATTTTTATATATATATTAATACCAAGTATTAACACATGAACTGGTCCGAACCAGAACTCCAGTCACTCCGTCCTCTCTGCTCCCTCAGGTGCTGCACTGCTGTGTCTCTGGTTCCACGCTGCACACCCAGCAGAGCCACTACCTCCTCACCTTGTCCGACCTGTCGTCCGACTACGACCTCATGTTGGGTCAGGTTAAAAATTGCGCCCCGCCGCTGTCCCAGTCGACTGCTACGGACTTTGGTAACCTGCTCACTGTAGCTGAAGGTAAGGAACTCAACAGATATATGTATATATATATGTATATATACATATATATATATATATATGTATATATATATGTATATATATATATATATATGTATATATATATGTGCGTGTATATATATGTGCGTGTATAATGATATTTGGAACTTTATTCGTCCCATATTTGGGAAATTCAAATCTGCTGTAAACAGACTGCCCCTGGTGGCCGCCAAGCATGTAGTTCTTCTGGGAATCGTACCTAGGACACTCTGCTCTCTGCTTCCAAGGCAGCTGTGCTAAGTGCTACACTATGGAACCGAGCTTAAAAAAAAAAAAAAAAGTGATTCTTTGCACCAACACAGACTGCCACAAGAGGCGCCATTAAGTATGTGGTTCCTCCAAGTCTCGAACTCAGGACCTTTTCTATGTAAGGCAGGCATTACAATCGCTATAAAATAGGACCACCCATATATATACATATATATTTATAATTCTATGTATATATTCATATATATATATATATATAAATGTATGTTTATATTTGTATATACACATATTTTTTTTTTTTCTTCTGAAAGAATTCAAAAAGATTAAAGGAAAGAGCAAACTCTCAGAAGCCCATCCATTTGCAGCCCGTCCATTAAATGTCAATATCTTATTAAAAGTCTGAAAAAAGGAAATCAACCATCACAGCGAGTGGAATGTTCACATTAGTGCACAGCCCCAGAGAGATGGCCCATTACAGGGTTTTGATAAAATGTAATTTTCTTTCTTCTTCCTTTTTTTTGTGACCTTGTGATTCCATTAGGCAGTGTATCTCTCCATGACTCAGTCTCTCTCTCTCTCTCTCTCTCTCTCTCTCTGTCTCCCCCTTCCTCCCTCCCTCCACTTCTCCCACACTATTTCCCTCTCTTTTCCTTCTCCCCCACTCCTCGTCATCAACTTCTAAAAAACTCGAACACCCAGTGCCCATGTGGACTGTAACAATGTAGAAAAGAGAGGCTTTTCTCTGATACAATTTCACCTCATCCGCGCTCTTTGTTGCAGGAATAACAAAACACTTGTAGGAGGGCAAACCAAAGAGTGTCGGTGCCGAGTTATATTTATGCCCACACCTCATATTGATCAAGTCACATCAAAGGGCCAACACATCTCTAATGCAGCTTGGCCTGTTTTCTAAAGAGCCTTCCCCACTTTGATGGTGGATCATGGTATTGATAGCATTGTCACAATGCAAGAGTGCATTTTTATTCTCCCACATCGCTGCAGAATAAAGCATGCCATGCCGTTCTGTTGGGAGTAAAAAAAAAAAAAAAAAAATTTCATTTACATAAATGCAATTCACTAAGTACATTTTCTATTCATCCGCCCGGAAAGACGCTAGTTCTCATTAGCACTCGCCGAGTTGCCGCGCTCGTTCATTGTAAGAAGACTCAATGGGCTTTTCAAAGTTGCCTCTCATGATTAGATGCTACCTACTTAGAGGTGTGCTGGCCAGGCTTTTGTGGGAAATGAATAACTTACTCATGTTGATAATCAATGATGAGATTTGTCTTTGTGTAAAAAAAAAACTTAAAAAAAGAAAAGCTGACGGTGATGAAAGCCTGACGGCCACATAAATATGATGCTTTTAAAAGAGCGTTGACAAAAGTCTGTTTTGGACGTTTGAAAAGACGGACAACTTTATTCCAAGTCCATCAGTTATTCCAGCCTTTCATCACCTCCTACAGCTCTCATTCATTTTTTTTAATTTTTTTTTCAGCCTTTCATCACCTCCTACAGCTCTCTCATTTTTTTTTTTTTTCCCCCCAGAAAAGCGACGAAGGAACATGGAGCTGATTCCTCTGACAGCACGGATGATCATGACCCACCTGGTGAACCATCTGGGCCACCATCCGCTGAGCGGCGGCCCCGCCCTCCTCTACAGCTTAGTGAGCGAGAACCACGACAACCCGTATGTGGAGTCTTCTGAACTGTCCTCCGAGGTCTTCAAAAGTCCCAACCTGCAGCTGTTTGTCTTCAACGACAGCATGCTGGTGTCGTACCTGCAGATCCCCGCCGAGACGCCCGCGGTCGGCCAGCCCGCCTGCCCTCTGTCCCAACTGCGAGTCATTGTCAGAGACATCTCGGGCAAATACACGTGGGACGGCACGATTCTTTACTGCACCGGACAGGAGGAGGCTGACGACGCCGGAGTTTTTGACACGGTCGACCAACTTCTTTCCAACGCCGGACACCGCCGCTGTTCTCCAACCAGGCTCCCGCACATGAAGAAACGATTCTCATTTTCAGACTCCGACTGTGAAGAAGAAGAGGTCGACGTTCTTGACAGACTACTGGACGACCTCGGTCACAGCAGCCCAGAATGTTTGCCTCAACAGCAGCTGAGGGTCAACCAGCCCGCGCCCTCGCCCCACGGCATGAACTTTGAGCAGGAGAGCGCCATCGTGGAGGCGATTCTACGGCAGGGGCAGCAGGGGAGGAGGAGGGGGGGGGCTGATGTGAGTTTTCAGGCCGCCTGCCAGAAGGAACCCTCTGCCCAGGAACTCAAGTCTCCTTTCTACTACTGCCGTCTACTGCTTAACGACCTCGGAATGAACTCTTGGGACCGCAGGTAGCCACGCCGCGTAAAACGTTTTTCCTTATATCAACTATGATTTAATTTTCAATAGCGGTGTGTTTGGCAAGGATCTGGCGATACGATACGTATCAGGATACAGGGGCAACAATACGATATATTGTGATATATTGCGATACTATAGGCGCAACAATATATTGAGTTTTCTTTCCCCCCAGTGTAGCTGTAGTCATCTGGGAATGACATACTCTGATTGTCACCCCACAAATCCCAAGAAAAGTAATTTTTCGCCACATTTTTTAAATGTTCATTAGATTAAATTTTCTGTTCTGGTGGAGATAAATATATATATATACTGTATATATATATATATGACAACTATATGAAACCAAAACTACAACATTGTGGTTTTGTATTTGCAAGAATCTGGTGATACGACACGTATCGCGAAACAGAAGCAACGAGACAATATATTGCGATACTATAGACACGACAATATATTTTGTATATTTTTCCCCCCCAATGTAACTGTAGTCACTCTGAAGAGCTCATCTGGGAATGATCTGATATCCACCCCACAAATCCCAAGAAAAGTATTTTTTCGCCACATTTTTTAAATGTTCATTAGACGAAATTTTCTGTTCTGGTGAAGATAAAATATATATATATATACAGTATATATATATATATATATATATATATATGACAACTATATAAAACCAAAACTATAACATTGTGGTTCTGTATTTGCAAGAATCTGGCGATACGACATGTATTGCGATACAGAAGCAACAAGACAATATATTGCGATGTATTGCGATACTATAGTCACGACAATATATTGAGTTTATTTCCCTCCAGTGACTCTGTTCCATCTGAACATCAGTTCCTAACTCTGGAACAGAGGGATCTACATTTGGAATCACTAGAGAAGAAAGAAAAGTATTTTTTTGGAAAAACACATGGAAACCAACTAGTGGTCAGAGGTTTAATTGCAACACCGACGTCATGAATATTTGTTAATATTAGTTAATTTTAAAAGTAAAAGTTGATATCGTGAAACAACACATCGCGATCTTATGATGTATCGATATTTTCTTACTCCCCCGATTCTAATTCATATAATTGTACGTCTGTTCAATCAGCAGAAGAACAGCTGTAAAATAACTACCTGCTGCAGTTTTTTTATTTTTTTATTTATTTTTTTAAAATCTGTTCATTTCATTTTCAGTTCAGGACTATTCAGGTTTTTTTTTTTTTTTTTTTTTTTTGTGTCTGAAAGGGGGAAAGAGCAAAGATAAAAGCACACTGCAGTGTCTTAATCTCCTCTCCACAGGTCAGAAGTGTCCAGCTGCTTTCACCAAAGTCCACTTTACTGAGCTGCGTCTACGCAGTGCTTCTTGTAAATTAAAAGGTGACACCTCTTAATGGTGATGGTGCAAAATACACTCAGCTGGTAGCAGATTGCTGTTTGCACCTGCGCCCTATTTTTCCGTTGGTGATCATGAGGGCACAGCAAAGCCACATTGAAAAAAAAAAAAATTAAATTAATCACTTTCCATTTAAATGTCACATCTAACAAAGGCTTTTCAAACAGGAAAAGTTTCCACCTGCTGAAGAAAAACCCAAAGCTGCTGCGAGAGCTGAAGAATTTGGATTCCAGGCAGTGGTAAGAAACTTTTCAGTTTGTTGATCTGATGAGGCGTTCACACCAGATACGGTAGACGCAAATTAAGTGTCATCACGTGACTTGAATAAATTTGGAAAAATGTAACTTTTTAGACGTCATCATGCCAGAAATCCAATCAGCGTCAATTTTATCCCGACGTCACCTACCATGAAGTTAAGCAGAGAAGTTTGCGGACAATGGCAGAAATGCCTCTTATCGCCATGTGTGGGCGCCAACACCACTGCTCAGTTTTATCAGGACAGGAATGAAGAGAGCCTTGCGCTAAAGTTAGCCAGTAGCCTGATAGCCTAGCGATTAGCGCAAAGCAGAGAGTCCTGGATTTTGGTTCCCAGAGGAACCACATACTCGGCGCCTCCAGGGGGCAGCATGTTGCAGCAGGTCTTCTGTAAACACAATAATTTCCCAAATATGGGATCATTAAAGTTCAAATTATATTATTATTTCTATTGTTATTTAACTGCATTACCGACTGTTGCTTTATCTGTGACAACTGAGAATGAAGCGTTGGTCCAAAAATGTTTTTTGGCGTCTATCACGTATGGTGTGAACACAGCGTTAATGTTGTATTTTCACAGGTTAGCTTCTTATTGTACCTCCAAATTATTCTCAATGGGGGGGGGTCAAACTCATTTTGGTTCACGGGCCACATACATCCTAATCAGATGTCAAGTGGGCCGGACCAGTACAGTCATAACGTAATTACCAATAAATAAACAACAAGTCCATGTTTTTTACCTTTGGTTTCATGCATCAGGGAGTTCACAGATGATGATGAAATGTCCTGAACATGAAGTGTTTCGTGTATTTTTTTTTATTTTCAAAATTCATCAAGCAGGCCGAATTGAACACCCTAGAGGGCCGGTTTTGGCCCACGGGCCATATGTTTGACACCACCGTTCTAGCGGTAAATAGTAACACATTCTGCAGACACAGTTCTGTGTCTCATCATAGATCCAGTCAATGCGTTTCACATCTGGTTAAGAAATTACAACTGTCCAAAATTTAAAGGACTTCTAATTGGACCTCAACCAACGTAGGGGATCAACAATGTACTTGTTTGATTGATAATGTCCACAACAAAATGTACTGTACTCTTTGTGTTCTTAATGACTGACTAATATATATATTTTTTTTTTTGTAGTCGAGAGACGCACAAAATTGCTGTGTTCTACATTGAAGAAGGACAAGAAGACAAATGCTCCATCTTGTCCAATAACGCCGGCAGCAAGGCCTACGAAGACTTTGTGTCGGGACTAGGATGGGAGGTACGGGCGAGTGAGCGTTGGTTTCACCAACACACCTAAACGTGACACACGTGACAGGAACCGAAAAGAACTTTCCTTGTACTGTTCCTCCTCAGGTGGATCTATCTACTCACTGTGGTTTCATGGGAGGCCTTCAGAGGAACGGCAGCACCGGTCTCACTGCCCCCTACTACGCTACCTCTACCGTGGAAGCCATCTTCCACGTCTCCACACGGATGCCGTCGGATTCCGACGACTGCCTCACTAAAAAGGTACAATTTTATGTTGGTGATTTTCTGTTTTTAAACCCATCGACCTGGGTCTCCTCTGGGCCAGGGGTGTCAAACTTTGGTCCACGGGCCGCATACAACCTGATTAGAAGTGGGCCGGACCAGTCGAGCCGTACCATAATAAATCATAGATGACAATAATCCATGTTTTTGCCGTTTGTTTTCATTCAAATAAGTACAAGTATTTGAAATATTTATTATAACGTATTCATATTTAATACAAACTATATCCTGAACATGAAGTCTTTGTGTTTTTTTTTTGTTTTTTTTTCAAAATTCATCATGTGGACCAGGTTGAATACCCTAGCAGACCGGTTTTGGTCCGCAGGCCGTATGTTTGACACCTGTGGCTGTCTCACTAATGAGTGTTTAAGACCTTGAGGTAATGGTAAAATATCAAAAAAAACATTTTTAATTATCCGTATTTTTCCTGACATTTCTTTTCTGAAATGAAAGAGGATTTGATAGATTCTTAAACGACAGTCCAGGTTGTGATTTCCTCCAAAACAATTTCTCCACAGTTTTATAAAAAAAAAGGCTCCACTGAAAAAAAATCCCTGTGTTTAAATCCAAAATGGAGGATTTATAATTGACATAATTAAAGATTTCCTCAGATAGAACTTCTGACTTCTGACTTTTTAGGCTTGTTTTTATTCCTCAACTTTAATTGAGGTTTTCAGAACAAAAACAATAACAATCCCTTCTTTTGTTTGTAAAATTTAGTTTTCGTTTATTTTTTTTTGATGGACAAACAGAGGCTCAAGTGAATTAAACACTTTCAGAACATATTTTGTGTTCTCTCAGGAAGTATTCTCCATCATGGAAATGGAAGCCTGTGGTAATTACACTGCTCTAATCCAGATAGTGTGAACTAAACAATGCTGTGCCAGTGAGACGCAGTGAAATGGCTACACAGCCCCCTTTTTTTTTTGTGCCCGTAGCAGTATGTTGTCGTAGCCTTCAGTTCTGTGTTAAGCTGTGATCAGGAGGTGTGACTCCAGAATGCAGGCATTGATTAGTGACCCTGGCCAGGCAGGCCCGAAGAGTACAGAGCAAAAGGCGCATGAGCGGAGAGAGGGCATGTGCCGCTGCGGTAATGACTGTGATTCAGCTAGCCCCTGCCCCCCTCCCTGTGTGCTGTGACCAGGGCCTGGAATCAGCCATTAGCTCTCCCTGCTTGGGCAGGCGCCGGCCGGATGCCAGCAGGAGCCTTTTATCCAATCCCTGCTGCCGCCACAGGAGCGATCGATTGGGTTCTGCCGCGGGATTCTGAGCCGCCGCGCTGCAGTAGCAGTTAGCACGAAGAAATGAGCCACGATGCCCCTGCCCGGGCTGCCAGTCTTCTCATACAGTAACCTGCTGAGAAGGGAAATTAATCAGTCTCTTCTCATATCCAACCCCTCTCAGTCCCCCACAGACTTAACACCCTCTCGTTTCTGTAAATAACCCCCTGCCCGTCCTCCACCCGTCCTCGACCTGTGTTTAGAGACGGCAGAAATTAGCAACACTGAGGGGAAAGAGAAAAAAAGAAAATGTAACTTTGCCTGGCCAGAGTGTGGCGCTGGTGGGGCCGCCGTGCCCAGTGTGGAGCGGAGTGTGCTACCGCTTCACCTCTGTTCATTTCTCTCTGGAACTTCGGTAATTGCTCATGCTCACCTTGCCCAGTTCTCAGAGCCAACCACAGGCGCCGCAGAAATTGGCAGTCTGGCCGCACGAACAGATGCTTCGCACAAAAAAAAACCAAAAAAAAAAAAAACCAGGAGGGCAGGTGGGGCAGAGGGTGAGGGTAGGAGAGGTACATGGAATTGGGATGAGACACTGGCTTTGTCTGTCTTCAAGAAGGATGTTTCCCTATCAATTCAGAAATAACACTTTGAGTCCAATAGTCGCCCACTTTACTTGCCCCTAACCCCGGAGGCCTACGGTGAGTGAGCTCTCAGCAGGTGGATTGACTGTTTACAAAATGATGGAGGTTGGAAGAAAACAAAAAAAAAAAAAAGGAAGGAAGGAAAGAAAGACAAAAACAAAAAAAAACAAAAAAAAGCCAGAACAATGAATTCCTCAATCTGATTGTGGGTATTTTCACAGAGCAGCCGTGTTAGCCGTAGCAGCTGGCTTCAGTAACGTGGTTATGGGAATGACCTCCAGGGGGATAAGGTCAGGCCTAGTGTGGGTGTGGGGGGGGGTACCTTATTAAGACCTGTTTTGGTGGTCTTCCTGAGACATGTAGTCCATTTGAGGACCATATCCTGGTCTCATTTCAGTCTCATTTCTCAGGTTTTCTTAAAAGATGTGACTCATGTTCAAGGCTCGACTGTGATTGGTCAGAGTTGAGGAGAAACGTCTGGTGAGGTTGTACCGCAAATCCCAAATAAAAGGAAAATATCGATACACTGAAATATTGAGATATTTTGTTTAGTGATGCCATATCAATATTCTACAGCATACGTGTCAAACTCAAGGCCCGGGGGCCAAATGCGGCCCTAGTGCGGAACTAGTGAAGTCCATGCAATAGAGTTTCTTAACCTGTGAAATTAAACGTTTTTTTTATAATCAATCAAATAATAATCAATCGCAGAAACATGTTTTAGTCTGTTATGAAGTAAATTAGTAAAAATTAAGTATGTTTTTTTTCACTGTGGCCCCCTACCAAATGACCTATGGACTGGTACCGGTCCGCGGACCAGGGGTTGGGGACCCCTGAACTATACAGTCTCCCACTTACAACCGGCCATTCAAGGGGGAACTGTGTTGCTAATGTGGCCCCCTGGTGGAAATGAATTTGACCCCCTGTCACAGCATTGTATACATTTTTTACATTTTTTTTAACATACAACTGTTCACGACGTTGGTTCATTTTTCTGCTGCATTTACACCTCTGACCACTAGTTGACAATCCAAAAACGCATATGCTTTTATATCTGCTATGCTAATGCTAAATGCTATTATGTTAGTAACCTGATGCTAAGATGGAACAGCCGTTGTGTGTTTACTATGATGACACGCTGACTACAATTAAATTGTTTAAAAAAAAAAAACTCACTATATTTCCGTGCCTATAGCATCGCAATATATCGTAATATATTGTATTGTTTTGCCAATACACACCCCTACCAAATTCTCTCACTTCCTCCTTTTTGTCCTTAATAGAAAGGGAGAGAAAGAGAGAGAGTGGCAGATAGACGGGTGAGTTGTAGTTGTCACACTCACCCCCAGGGCGCTGCAGCTTAACTGCGCCGCCGCCGCCGCCGCCGCTGCTGCTGCTGGTTGTCTTTACAAGGAGCCTCTTGTGTTCTGGGGACCTCTGGTTTGCCGTCTCTGTGTCTGAAGCTGCCCGTCTGGGTGGGAGGTCAAAAAGGGCTAATTGGACAAGAGCCTTTGACTGGAATCACATTTTATTGAAGAAGTCTCAAACATTTGAATGTGATTAAGCAGGGAATAAATAGAGAGGTGCACAGGATGATTGACTCCGGCGTAAGCATCCTCATTAAACTTGTGCTCATTCTGCTCATCCAAATGCTAATGTATTGACCCAAATTAACATTCCGTCTTGATTGTTTACCGCAAATGCATATTCAACATTTTCCCTGAAATTGTCCCAGTGACTGACCTGTTTGGTACCTGCTGATCCCTGGACAGACAGCCTGAACTGGCAGGCTCCGGTAATCAGCATGCCGTGGATTTGTTTAAGATTAGCGTATTACCATAATTAAGGGCTTATAATAGAATGTGCTAATTGCATTTTTGGTGGCGAGGGCATGTTTCTTAATAGCTCATTAGGCCCACAGTACATTGGCAGATGTTTTCTTCTGAGTAGAGGGCTCACTTCTCTTTGTCCAACGATACCCCAGGAAGGGAGCGTACGGCCCGATCCCCGCACCAACGTGACTGGATAATATGTTGTCCCCGTTTGCCGGGGAATATAGTGGATTAGTTTCCGTCTGTTTTACATCGGAAAAAAGAGAAAAAGCTGTTTACCTATTTCAGACCAGCATCAGTCAATTTCCTGTCATTAAGGCGTGCCTTCTCGTCTCGACTACTTTCATCTGTGATTTGTGTAGAGACTGGAAATGGGAAACGTTTTCGTCCGTGATGGAGAAAGTTAATTTGACTTTCAGTTATTTGTTTTTTCAAAATGTTGCAATTTTGTACACGTCATGTTTGCAATTTGAATTTGTAATTAAAGAAAAAAAAAAAAAACTTAAAACAGGTTCTCTGTATGACGAACTTGCTGCTGCGTTTATTTGTTTGTTTGATTTGTTTCGTTTTTTTATGCGCACAGTTTATAGCATTACATAAAATAGTTGTTTTCAACAAATGGTTTACAGCCCAAACATTGGTCACTCGTTGGTTTTCAGTGGGTCGCGGGGAGGGATGTAACGATACCAGACGATATGATCAGCGATTTTTTTTTTTGTTTTTTTTTATTCACAATATGATTTTATCAAGTTTTTTTTTTTTTCAAACAAATTAAGCTCCAGACAAATTCTAACCAAATGGTTATTTATTTGTAAAAACTAAGCAAAATACCAACTAAATTGAATTTTTTGTACCTCGTAAACTGAAATTGTCATCAAAAATTACAGAATACAAAAATGTTTCTGTGGAACAAGTTCTTCCCATGTTCTGTTTCAACACCTGAACGTCACTCAGCCTACGTAGGCACCTGACGTTTGGGTTTAAAAGTGGGTCGCAACCAACGTTTTTCGGCAAATACCGCCACCTACTGTACTAGAGTGTGTAGTGTCATGGTATGCCCAGTGACTCCTTGAGATAACGCAGTCTACTCCTTAGGCCTTAACGTACGATTCATTTTTTTATTTCATCCGATGTGAATTGTCACGTATTTGTATCGATTCAGCAAGTTTTCACCATGGCTAAAAAAAAAAATGTTGACGAAACATGTTTTTGTCTCTTCGACAGCTGCGTCACCTGGGAAATGATGAAGTGCACATAGTGTGGTCGGAGCACACGAGGGACTATCGGCGCGGCATCATCCCGACTGACTTCGGGGACGTCCTGATTGTCATCTACCCGATGAAGAACCACATGTATTTCATCCAGATCATGAAGAAGCCGCAGGTAAATCACTGCACTCAACTGAACAATTTTAGGAGAGAACATGGTTGGCAAAACACAGAGGAAGCGGGAGAGTAATTTTGTTTATCATACTGCTTGTACTCTCCCGATACACAACTTGCTTTTAACTTGTGTAATTTTCCATGCACAAAAAGCAGGAAAACCACAGAGAGGCTATTTTCAGCCTCGCACTACTTTCCCGTCTCTGTTCACGAGTTAATGCAGTCCCTGGTGCTTCTTTTTCCTCCTGTTGTGGTTTCTCTCTGAAGGCTTCTACTCGAGCGGTGCATTATTACCCACACTGTGGGTATGTGCTCTCAGGGATGGTTACGAGCCTTTCGCGGCTGTCTTTCATCTCGGATACCTTTTAGTGCAGTGTCTATTTATTCAGGATTTGTAGTTAGAGTTATCCATGTTCGGTGGCCCGACATGTTTATCCAGAAAGGTTATTATTGGTAATTGTTTACTAATATTCTTTACTAACATTTTTATTCTCATATTTTTCTCCATGAGCGACGTTTGTGTCGTCGCTCACGGAGATTATCTGTTGTCAAAGTGACTCCTTCCTCTTAACAGACCAAGCTCTGAAACGTCAGAAACCTTTGTGTCTCAGCTTGGCTTTATTAGTACAGTGAAAGCTTAGGTTCCAAGGGCGCCCCCGGAGGATTTCTGAGTCCTCTGGAGACACTGCTGTAGTGTTGTCATGCTGCCTCTCCTGTTTGCTAATCACTGACTCTCTCTTTTTTTTTTCCACCTGCTCTGCAGTGTTTTCTTTCTATTTACTGAGTACGTTAAAAAAATACAAAATAAAAAAGAACGACTGATATTTTAAATTAAAACTTAGACATTTTAGAAATCAAACATGTTAATTCATACACTGCTGGTTTAAATGTTTGAAAAAGAAGGAAAGAGTTCAGTCATTTTAATTTTTTATTTTTTTTACCAGATTGTCTCCAGGCTACAATTCAGTTTCAACAAACATGAATGTCAGTTAAAAAAAGCCACATTATCATCGAGTCCTTCTTTGGTCGAAGGTGAAATTCACAATTTTTAAATTATTATATCTTAAAAGCTTTCTTTCTCTAAAGAAAAAAAAGTAATTTAAATCCTAACAATTTCCAGAAAAATGTGCTTAAAGGTGAGTGAGATGTTTTTCCAAAATAATTTTTTTTTTTTAAATTTTGCGAATATCCTTTTTGCCGATTTTGTCCAAACGTTTAATTTTCCCATTCCGATATAAGCAGCTTTTTTCCCCAAAAACTTTGGTCAACGTCTCAGTTTCCCACATGGGATTCCAGCATATTTGATATTCACACTTTGATGCTCAATATTGGGTCGACGATATCGGTCGGCCGACATCATCGGACATCCCCAGTCATTATCAAACTGTATTTTTAAGCTTACGTTTTCAGTGATTGTTTCAACTGCACACCGTGACTCTTCCAAACACTAGACCCATGATGTCACAGCTTTAAAGAATATTATATAATATAATATACTGATTATTTCGACAAAGTTGAAATGCGAACTCTGGTATGAAGTTCTCCACTCAGGTTTGTGATGGATGTTAGTTTTACGGCAGGTGAGTTGGTACATTAATGTGTGTCGCTCTTGTTCGCTCTTCACACTCTGCTGAACGCCCAAGTTGAAAACAGCAGGACCTTTTGGGGGAGACTTTGACATTCACGTCAACTTCCAGGTCAACAACCATTGAGCCAGGTCACCAACCATTGAGCTCCAGTGATTAAGGCCCCCCCACCCCCCCCCCACCCCACCTCAATATGCATGAACAGACGCGTGTAGCCACACACACTCGCACGCCGTCCCTAAAATAGATATGGGCCCTTTGTGTTTGTTCACTGGCTCAATATGAGGGCATTGTTTAGTATTGATTGTCATTTTAATTTCATTTACCTAACATTGATTCTCATTAGATATGTACGCTTGTCATGCAAAGTTAGGTGAAATCCAATTTCAACTTGAACCTTGCCCCAAACAGATGGAGAAACGGTCGGAATAGGAACAAAAAAAAAAAAAAAAAAACATTTTAAACACAGTTTCCTGTTTTTATCTCCTGCCCAAAAAGGTGGTGGTGAGGGGGGCGGGCGATTCTGACCAAATTCTTCTTCTCTTAATTACCTCAGGTTCCTTTCTTCGGTCCATTGTTTAACGGCGCCATCATCAGCGGGACGTTGCTGCCAAGCCTGGTGCGGGCCACCTGTATCAACGCCAGCAGAGCTGTCAAATCCCGTCTGACTCTCTACCAGAGCTTGTATCCTTTCCTCCTCTGTTCACTCCTCACCGTCCCAGCGGCGCAACAATTTGAAACGATTAGCCATTTATTACTAGCCGTACAGCGCGAGGACGTTAATGTTACGAGCGTGTTTTTTTTTTTTTTTTTTTTTTTATGATGATGCACGACATCAGCAGCACAGATTTAAATCATCCGCCGCGGTAAAATTCACTGAGACATGTGGCGCGGTTGTCACGTCAGCCAACGTACGCAGCTGAACGCTGACACTGATTTTTATGGGCCCGGCTGATTTACATACAGCTATTAGGGCCGGTTCTGTTTCACAGCCCACAGCAGTATGGACGTCTTTGTGAGGCTGTTCTGGGGGAGAAGAACAGATAAGGCGTCATCATCTATCACTAGCGGGTTTTTTTTTTTTGTTTTTTTTTTTTGGAGCACAAGGAGAACCGAAATAGGAGTGCCATTAGCAAATGTGTACAAGTGCATACACACACACACACACACACTCCATGCCTCCTCCAATCGTGTGCTGTTCCGAGCCTGACTCCAGCTGTAGTTGTCAGTTGGTTTAAAGGCAGTGTAATCACCAATGGAGATGAATTAGCATGTGAATACCAACAGCTCACAGTCGTGGGGTAAGACGGGGGAGGCAGAGTCAGGATGGGCCCTGGAGGGGGAAACCTGATCTCCCCTTACGCTCCACTCCTTGCACAGCATGTACAGCACCTCCTCACCAGAAGCATGCTGCCCCCTTTGGCGGTTGCTGCTTTAAAACCCCCCCCCCCCCCCCCCCCCCCCCCCCCCCAAAAAAAAAAAAAAAAAAAGCAGCTTTATCTGGATGTAAGACAACAACATCTAATAGTTTAAAGGTAAAGTATGTAGAAATGTTGATAGATGTTGGTAAACACAGGGCATGCAGCCGTCTACCTATCCTCTCCTTCAGATGGCGCTGCAAAAAATATTATTTTAAATGTACAGTTTTTTTTTTTAAATGACTCTGAAGTGGCAGTTATTTACAGCTGCACAGACCAAAGTCACGCTATAGCAACGGGTGTCCTGATCTGTTAGCCGTTCGCTACTGACAAGATCGCAAAAATACCAGATATGGCCTGTTGTCAGGCAAAAAAACACAATTAAATTTGAAGTTTGGAAATCAACAAAAAAACAATTTTATTGACTACTAAATCAGGCTAGGCTTCGAGCTGATCCCAACCCTTCCACTTATTGTTTATGAAACTGTTTTTTTTTTTTAAGTTGCATCACTGCCACCTTCTTTTTTTTTTTTTTTAAAGTTGCATCACTGCCACCTTTTGGATCTGGAGAGAAAGAAAACATATTCCCCCTTAGAAAAAACGTATTATTGCATTTTTAATTTTTTTTTTTTTTTTTTAGGCTTTTATCAAATTCAGGTATTGAACGTACTCTGTATAGGATTTCGCGTGTTGTTGATTGCATTTGGGCATGTGTAAGTATGTGTCTGCCTGTGTGTGTGTGTGTGTGTGTGTTTCACAGTGCATCACACACACACAATTCACCCCCCACCCCAATACAAGCCCTTGTCTTTGTGTGTGAGTGACAGATGTATGTTACCCAACGCCAAGTGAAATAGCCCAGTGTTACTCTGAGTGCCAGAGGGGGGCCGCCATCCACAGGCCGGGCTGCCTGGTGGGGGGGGGTGGTGGTGTTGGGGGGTGAATGGAGTGGGTGGGACAGTAGCAGGCCTGTGTTGGGCCATAGAGCAGCCTCACCTGGCATTCCATAGCAGAGCAGCAGACAGCACAGAGGCGTGATCTACGAGAGCAGATAAGCACTGCCTCTGGAGTTCTGGCACCGACGGGTTGCCAGTTCTGGTGCACTCCAAGAAGGGAAGATAAATAAATGTGCCAGGCCGAGCCTGTTGCCAACATAAGTACGTGTGTGTGTCTGTCAGCTGTTGTCTACCTGGCTGAAGGGGCTTCTGAGGGAAGAAGCCCAGCGACCAGTGAGCACTGGTCCATAACTGCCTCACACAGTGACAGGGACCCCCGAGAAACCAGTCTGATCGGTTCCACAGCAGCACTCGTCTGTCGATTGCATTTTCCCCATTAAAAATCACTAAAAACATATCACTAAAAATATATATGTATATATATTTATATATACATATATGTGTATATATTTGTATATATATACATATATGTATGTATATTTATATATACATACATATATATAAATATATATGTATATGTGTATATATGTGTGTATATATGCATATATATACAAATATATGTATGTATATACAAATATATGTGTGTATGTGTATATACATATGCATATATATATACATATACATATATGTGTGTATATATGTATGTGTATGTATATATGTGTATGTATATATGTATATATATATACAGTACGTATGTATACATATATGTATATATGTGCATATATGTATACATATATATACATATATGTGTTTGTATACATATTTGTATATATAAATGCATTTTTTATTTTTTTTATTTTAGTAAATACTAAAAGTTGGTGACTAGCTCGGCAGCTGCTTTGGCATCACAGTTGTTTTCCACATGTCGTACGACTTAATGAATGCCAGTCGTAACTCGATGTTTCCTCGTATCAGGAGCAAAATCTTGCAGTAGTTGCAATAGACTCGTAACGGTGGAATATTACGATATTTCGTGAAGTTCGTATCTAGCGAGTCGACAGTACTGTGTTCAAATCAAATCGAAGTTTAAAAAAAAAAAAAAAAAACATTTTGTGAAGATAGCGTCACGGACACAATGTCCTGCGATGGCATGAGGGATGAACAAAACAGCCTTGAGTGACAGGTGCAGTTACTGTTTTCATCATCAGATGTGTGTGTTGTTGTTGTTGTTTCGTGGCAGCCTTTTGCTCTTTCCCCCCCCACCGGTCATCATTCTTTCATCTTCTCAGGATATGTGGCTCTTTATCTGTCACAGGTCGGAACAATGACTTCATCTGGGATGGGGTTTTTTTTTTCTCTGTGCAAGAAAATGAAAATCCCCATCCTTACTTTACCCTTTCACAATGCCTTAAAAATCCCGTCTGCTCCCCGCCTGTGAGGCCACTCTCCAAGGTAATTAGTTGAATATTTCTTCAAAGGGAAGCTGTATGACCCCTGTGTGTCCGGATAAAAGGCCAGTATGGCACTGAGTCCCTCTCTCTCACTCTGTCGCGAGGCTCAAGAGGACTCCAGCAGTTAACTGCAATGCTCATAGGATATCTGGGATTAATAGGATTTGATATTGAAAAATGACCTCCAGCAACATAGTCAAAAAAAAAAGATTATATATATATATATATATATATTTATATGTAAATATATATATACTTTGTCTTCGTCCCCATCTGCTGTCCTCTTCTCTGTACTGTCTTCAAATCTGCCGGTGCTTTGTTTTTCTCGCACAATAAGCAGGTCCTATTGTCATTTTGGATTTGACACCGTCGAGGCCCGGTGCACGTCGCAGCCCACGAGCCTCTTACAGACTAATTCAAAATGTATCATCTATTATTTATATGCCGATAGAAAATGCAGCTGGTCTGGCTTTGTGTGTTCTTAGTGGATTGTCTTGAACTGTTCCACTCTGCACAGCTGTGGCTTGAATGACTGTGACCAGAAAGTCTTCGGTTAAGTTTTTTTTTTTTTCTTCTATATTTCGTGCCTGTCGTAATAACAGTTGTCGATAAGGCAACGTGACGATGCATCGTGAATCGGTTTAAAATTGATACAAATGTGTGACAATTTTTGTCAGTTATAAAAAATAAATGCCTTATCAATGCATTATAAGTAGGCTGAGTCACTGGTCATACCATGACACTACACGCTCCAGTACAGTAGGTGGCAGTATCTCAAAAAAGTCACTGGTCATACCTTACAGTACAGTAGGGGACCATGTCAGTTGGTGAGGTTCACAGACCGTGTCAGTTGGTGAGGTTCACAGACCGTGTCAGTTGGTGAGGTTCACAGACCGTGTCAGTTGGTGAGGTTCACAGACCGTGTCAGTTGGTGAGGTTCACAGACCGTGTCAGTCGGTGAGGCTCACAGACCATGTCAGTCGGTGAGGTTCACAGACCGTGTCAGTTGGTGAGGTTCACAGACCATGTCAGTTGATGATTTCACAGACCATGTCAGTTGATGAGGTTCACAGACCATGTCAGTTGATGATTTCACAGACCATGTCAGTTGATGAGGTTCACAGACCATGTCAGTTGTGAGGAGGTCAGTGGATTTGGTCACAGTCTGACTGGGTGGTGTCTTGAGTGGAGCGTTGATCAGGAGTGTCAGAGACCATGTCAGTTGGTGAGGTTCACAGACCATGTCAGTTGGTGAGGTTCACAGACCATGTCAGTTGGTGAGGTTCACAGACCATGTCAGTTGGTGAGGTGGTCGTGTCTTGAGTGGAGCGTTGGTCAGGAGTGTAAGAGACCATGTCAGTTGGTGAGGTTCACAGACCGTGTCAGTTGGTGAGGTGGTTGTGTCTTGAGTGGAGCGCTGATCAGGAGTCCAGGTCACCTGAACCTCAGCTCAGTCTCTCTGTGACGGAGGTTCTTTTTCTGTCACTGTGGAATAATCTCTGTTTCTGAACACATTAATGGATTTCTCTGCTAAATACACACTTGAGTTTGATGTG
>NC_024307.1:421967-423374 GCF_000523025.1 Cynoglossus semilaevis | reverse complement strand
TTTATGACTAACTTATTGTCCCACTCTCACTTTGTCTTTGTCCGACGGCGACACTTTCTTTTGTGTACAGTAAGATTCCTCACCTAGCGCCGATGAAAGTGCGTCTGCACGCATGACGGGCCGCCGTGAATGGGACCTGCCACGTTAGCGTTGTCTCACATGAATTATTTAGCGTCGCTGATAGGTCTAATTTGCCAGCTGTTGTTCCATAACTGTCGGCAGCCTCGTGGATTACGCCCAGCAGTCGACATCGCCGCGGAACACAGAGCTTGACTGGGCACAGTCGGACGCCGAATCAGTCATTATGGGCTGGGCCTGAGCTAATGCAGGGTGTGATTAACCAACTTCCTGTTTATGGAAGAAAAAAAAAACACATCGTCCGTCGGTCCTGACACTCTTGAGCAGCTAGTAACGGCTCGTCAGTCGTTGGTTGGACCCAGGTCCGGTTTTACGGGTCTGCGTCTGGTGTCGCCCGGAGTGGTTTGGGTTTTGGCTTTGGCTTTGTCCGACCCAGTGGAGAGTTGACGAGGTGTTTGTCCTCTCTCCTCTCTTCTTCTCTCCCCTCTCCCCTCCCCCCTCTCCTCTCTCCCCCCTCCCCCCTCTCCTCTCTCCCCTCCCCCCTCTCCTCTCTCCCCCCCCCCCCCCCCCCCTCCCCCCTCCCCTCCCCCCTCCCCTCTCCCCTCTCCCCCCTCCCCTCTCCCCTCTCCCCCCTCCCCCCTCCCCTCTCCCCCCCCCCCCCTCCCCCCCCCCCTCCCCCCTCCCCTCTCCCCCCCCCCCCCCCTCCTCTCTCCTCTCTCCCCCCTCCCCCCTCTCCTCTCTCCCCTCTTCTCTCTCCTCTCTCCTCTCCCCTCTCTCCTCTCTCCCCTCCCCCCTCTCCTCTCCCCCCCCTCCCCTCTCCTCTCTCCTCTCCTCTCTCCTCTCCTCTCTCCTCTCCCCTCTCTCCTCTCTCCCCCCCCCCCTCCCCCCCCCCCCCCCCTCCCCCCTCTCCCCTCTCCCCTTTCCTCTCTCCTCTCTCCTCCACTGAATGTTTTAACTTAATCCCATTATCAGTGTACCGCACTGCCTCCATCTACTCCCCTCCTCACTCCTGCGCCCTCCCACCTTTCTCTCCAGCTGACCAGCTGTTCCTGCCGGGACTCACGACAATGTCCGATGTGTTCAGATCACTGAGTACCCGCCCCCACACACCCACCCACACACCCCGTCCACACACACACTAACTTATGGCTCATCCTGGAGTCGACACATACTGAGTGGTAAATTAGGAGGAAACAGGAGGAGGAGGAGCAACAGAGGGTAAAGAGAGGAGGGAGGGGCCGAGCCCCCACTACAGACGTTAACACTTCACCAGACTGGAGACTGTAGACTGGGGGGGGGGCCGGGGGGGGGGAGTGGGCCGCCCCCAAT
>NC_024307.1:421289-421956 GCF_000523025.1 Cynoglossus semilaevis | reverse complement strand
CTCTCATAGCAATCACTCTCTGTCACACCCCCCCCCCCCCCCCCCCTCCTCAGCCCCTCCCACCTCGGTTCCTCCTCCTATCGCCACCCAGCCTGTAACCGCTACGAGGCACCCACACCCTGAAAGCCCTGGGGGCCCGGCTAAGCCCAGTCTGTGGCTCTGAGGTCTGAGCTTCACGGGGGCCCCGCCCCCCCCTTTTAAACACAGGTAGAGCAGGCGTGGAAGCAGACGGTCAACAGCAGGGACCCAGAGCCCCGCCCGCAGCCGTAGCGCACACACACACTGCTGGTGTCAAACTGTTGTGTCTGTACGGGTGTTGGTGTTGGTGTGTGTACAGACGGTGGTCAGTTGTTATGAATGAAGATGGACGAACAACCAACGTTCATCCAACGTCTTTGTCAGACCTAGATGATTGTAATTAGTTAATTACTAATTACACTCTTAGGTAATGGATTTAATTTCCCCTGCGTTTGATTGGGTCACGCTGAGTCGCCTTTCGACCGAAAAAAAAAAATCCGAACTCAAAACTGTGTTTGAGGAAGAAAAAAGTTTATGATGAATTATGAAATGTCAGTCAGTGGAGACTGGACGAGTGAAACCCAAAGAATCTCCAAAGAAAAAGCTCTGTGTATTTTTAAACTTGAACCCCCACCCCCTCACCCCCCCC
>NC_024307.1:419039-420808 GCF_000523025.1 Cynoglossus semilaevis | reverse complement strand
CGCCCCTCCTCTTTTCTCTCCGTCTGTTACACATTCAGGTCTGACATCTGTCTGTTTGTCAGTGAAAGCCAGCAGGACTGTCAGTGTTGTGCAGGATTGTCTTTTTCCCCTCCGTCCCAGTGTCAGTTGGAGTGACATGCTGTAGATACCGGCAGATTTTTTTTTTTTTTTTGGTTGAATGGAGCCTGAAATGCCCCCGGTGGACAGTGCAGCAATAATGGCATTTTTAATATAATAATTAAATTTCTAAAGTTGACTTTCCCCATCAGTCTGAGTGGCATGACTGTAATGTTGTATTTATATTTAAATTTTCATACGACCAGTTCAACCGAGAAATATTATTATTCATTCGTCCACTTTATTTTTATTTTTATTTTTAACAAAATAAGAGCGTACGGTCTGTAAAGTGGTCTAACGTCTGTCCCATTTTAAAAAAAAATAAAGTGGTCTAACGTCTGTCCCATTTTTTAAATTTTTTTTTTTTACAGTTTACATTGGCTGTTTATATTTCCCTACTGGCGACCAGCGTGTTGAGGAATGACTTTTGAATGTGTGTTACAAATGCCTTCGCTAAATGTCAACAAGATACCAGCTAGCTCTAACGGCTGTCGCAGCGTCGAGGCCTCTGGTCAACCAGCCAGATCAGCCGTGACCCCGGCGTCGCGGCCCGGGATCGGGTACTTGACGGCAGTGCCGTCGAGGAGAGACGATGTCGCCCTGATTGATGTGCGACGGCGCTAGCTGCTTGTAGCCGGGGTGTAAAAAGAACTGCTGTGTCTGCTTTAAGTGATTAAAGTCCAGCTAGCCGTTCCATCTGCTGCCGCTAGCCCTGTTTAATTAATGAACTTTCTTCCTCCGCCCCATGGCCAGTCAGCACAACACTCAAGCAAAAGCTGTTAGCCCTCTCAGGTTATCCAAATGAATGCGTGTTGTCCCCCCTCCTCCCTCCCTCCCTCCCTCCCCTCCCTCCTCTTCTCCACTGTGGATGTGTTCTCATTGATTAGTTATGTTTTGTTTTAGCCTCTTTTGTCTCGACGTTCTTGAAGGGAGGGTTAATGAGCTTTCCTGGCAAAGCTCAACCACTTGGAATCAGAGGATAATGGGAATAATTTTTGTTGTTGTTTGTTTTGTGTTTGTTTTGTTTTTTTGGGGTCTGACTTGGCACAAATGTGAAGCCTCGTGTCACCATGTGTCTGTGGCTAATAACGCCTGTTTGCGTGGCTGCGTCTGAATGACTGTACAGCTGGGCGTAGTTTCATGTCGTCCCCGCCGGACCATTTTCTGGAACACTCTTTAACAGTTGGCTCTGTCACTATTTATCTTTCGGGCCATCTCAGCGGAACTCTTGCCCTGTCCTCCATTTACCAACAAGTCCTCTCTCTCTCTCTCTGACTGTCTCTGTCTCTCTGTGTCTCTCTCCCCTCCGTGTCTCCTGTTACACGGCGGTGGACGGCCCTTTGTCCAGTTGAAGCTGCCTTCTTTGTTTGCGCGGCCTTTTTTATCCCTTTGCTAATCGCCGTGGTCGTGTGCCTGAGTTGGACCCCATATTTCACGCTCGGCTCTCCTTTGTTTGACACGCCGCCCCTGATAAGAATCCCAATTCCAGGGCCTCTCTGATATTGAAATCCAACAGCAGCGCAGAAAGAGCCTTCAATCATCCATTATCTGTGCTTCAGTGATTACCATTCAATCTCCCAGGATCCAGGCTCCTCATCACCAGCCCCAGAGCTGAGGCTGCTGTTGTACCCCCCCCCCCTCACCCCCCCCCC
>NC_024307.1:417757-418930 GCF_000523025.1 Cynoglossus semilaevis | reverse complement strand
CCAGAGCTGAGGCTGCTGTTGTCCCCCCCCCCCCCACCCGTACCCCCCTCCCTCCATGAAAGACACTGCGTCCCTGAACGCCTGTTCACATTCAGGCACATCCATAGATATTTCTGACTCCGTCTCCGCGCCGCCACGCACTGAATGCTGCGGGGAAATGTCAGTGAAATGTCACTCATCGCTCTCTGCTGGAATCTCTGGGTGTCTGATGTGGCTCTGTGTTTTTTTTTTGGGGGGGGGGGGCAGGTGACTCCTGCGTGGGCACCTGGTGACGTTGTTAGACTTCTGTGTCACTAAATGGGGCCATTAAATTTTTAAAGATTTGTTTTGGCTCAGATGGTGGAGGGATGGATCTTTTTTTATTTATTTGTTTGTTTGTTTTTTAAAGGAACTGTGATGCATTTAATGTCACCGACTTAATTGGAGGTTTTAAGAAAGCATGAGTTGATTATTTATAAGTTGCACATTAATGCTGCTCTAAAGGGTTCAAAGGCGCTGCCTGCTCCTCCGCTGGCCTCCGGCCATTGTTCTCCTTCAGAGGACGTCCTCGTGTCCTCGTGTCCTCGCAGCATTTGCATTTTTTCACTAAATGGAATTTTGTGGCACTGTCAGAGACGAGGCCGAGAAAAACAAAGCGGCCACGACAAAACAAAACATTTAAGTATGTATCACCGTGTGTCGTCTGCCTCTTGTTACAGGAAGAAGCCTTTGATGTGGTAATACTGATAGCACGGGTTTCATTTTCAAGTGGTGGTTGTGGATGAAAGACAAGCGCCCAGGAATATTCCTCCGCTCTGTCCTCCATGTCTCCAGGCTTGAATCTTAATATCACTTCGGACTTTGGACCGAGGTCGTCGTCGTCGTCGTACAGTACGGTCGGTGTCGCCGTCGTCGTCAAACTTACCGCACAGCTCTGTTGTTGAACCCGCGAGTACCGTGTGCGTCCAGGCTCTCGGTGCCTTTGTTTAATGTAGTGTACACATCTTCATTAGTTATGTATAGCCTCTAATTACTATTGATGAGAGCGGCTGATTGGGCTACAAATCTATAGCTTTTGTTATTCTAATGAGCGTTATTTACCCTCAGATCTCCAAGCCAGGGGGCTTCGGAATGGGGCTTTGTGCAGGCAGACGTAGTCCCGCACCCACTAGCTACACCCACTTGTTTTGTATC
>NC_024307.1:408834-417581 GCF_000523025.1 Cynoglossus semilaevis | reverse complement strand
AGGGCGGTGGGGAGGGAGGGAGGGAGGGGCGGTGGGTTTGGGCAGTGTATGGCTCCGTCCCCTCCCCCAGGTTCATTCTGATTATCTGAGCTCTCTGTTGAAGATCTTCAGTTGAACAAGTTTTTATTACAACGTTGCCTCCGTCGTCCCTTTCCCCTGTATAAAAGCCTCCGCCCCGCCCCCCCCACAACCCTCCTCCACCCACCCACTACTACCCCGGGTTTGAATGGAGCTTAGTGCATGCCCACTGTATGATGGCAGGCTCCTGATTAACCCTGGAGTGACTAGCTAATGTCATTGAAGGAGGGCCACCTGGCTCTGAGACTGTACAGTCAGCTGCCACTGAAGGGCCAGAATAGAAGACGACCAGGTGTTGGGCTCCAGTCCCCCTAATTGTTGCCATGTAATAGCCTGCTTGACTGCACAATATCGCCTCGGGGCGAGGATTAGGAAAAAGCTGTTGCCAACACAGAAGTCCATTTTCTTTTTGCCCGAGGTTTTTTTGTGTGTTTTCTCTGTGTGTGCATACTTGGGTGTATAAATACATATACAAGTCTCCCTCTGGTAGGCTACCTTTTTTTTTTTTTTTTTTTTCCTTTTCCAAAAAGACCAAATTTTGGCTTTTTTTTAGTTTATTTTGAGTTTTTCACAATACGTTGGCGGTTAGATTTTTAAAACTTCACAAAAAGTAGGGGTTTTTTTTTTCAGTATCAGTTAAAGTTACCAAGGACATTTCCATCCTGAACTACCTCCCCCTGTTGGTGAGGTAGGGCAGCGAGAAGTACCCTGTTGTACTGTGCGATGAATTTTCGTAAGTAGTTTGTCGTCGTTTTTCTAAAAGTGAAGTCCAACTTCAACAAGTTTGTGAGTGAGACAATGGAACAGAAAAAAGTCCAATACTTCCTGATGTGTATTCAGGATGTATCTGTGTAGTCTGTAGTATTATGTATATATATTTTTTTTTTTTTTTACTTTTACATTTTGTATAGCTTTAGTATCTGTAAAATACTTTGGAAAAGTATTAATGTAGTACTGTTTGGAAATTAGTACATCCAACTTCCTTTTTTTTTTTTTTTTTTTTTTTTTTTAAGAATTTCATATCAGGATTGGGTTCAGAGCAGGAAGGTCACCAGTTCACATCTCAGCTTGTGTGGATGTTGTCGTTGTTGTAGTCGTTGTTGTTGTCGTCGTCGATGTTGTCGTTGTTGTAGTCGTTTTTGTTGTCGTTGTTGTCGTCGTTGTTGTCATCGTTGTTGTTGTCGTTGTCGTTGTCGTCGTTGTTGTTGTCGTCGTGGTAATAGTTTCATGTTCACGTTGAATCGAGACCTAATCTAATCTGCCGGTGTGATTTCAAGTGCTAATGGTTGTTTGTTTATATGTGTGATGAAATGGCCACCTGTTCAGGGTGTGTGCCCCCTGTTGGCCCCAGCTGTAAAGCGTTGGTCCCCGGCCCTTTTTTTGTACAATTTAATTCAAGACTGAATTTTTTCCACCACGCGTTTGTGTGTATGTGTGAAATGTAATTTTTTTTACCTTTTTTACATATATAATGTTAATACAATTATTATTTCATATCATGCACTTTTGTTTTATGTTTTTACAGTAATTTTTATTGGAGAGTGACAGGAAGTGATTGGTTTTCAAAATAAAATATCGTAGTAAAATACCAAAAATCAAAATAGATGTTTTTTGGGGGGTTTTCTGTGTGATGTAATGATTCACAGCCTGGTTTTGAGGCGAAGTGGCGTTGGGGGTGAGGTTGGGGGTTGGGGGGTGGAGGGGGTTATAATCACAGACTGCAATACGTCATGAACTTGGTGGTTTTTATTCTAAAGACAGAAGAGGGATTCAAAGAAGGTTCACCGTACTGTCAGGACAGTTGGAACACGGGAATTTTTTTTTTTTTTAGAAAGTTTCTAAAAAGATCTTGCAGTAGAATCCATGTGACTGGTCTGAACGTAAACGTCTCCTCAGACGGTGTCAGCGTCAGATTGTCACATTGCCGTGTCATCTCTGCTAAAATGTCCGCCTCAAAGTCAACGTCAACTCCATCCTCACAGGATCAAACACCGTTTCTGACAAAGAAAAACTTAACTAAACTAAAAAATATTTTATATACCCACCTACCCCCTGGTTGACATTGATTGGTGAACATGTACGCAGAACTGAGGAGCAGGTCTGGTCCACAACAGCTGACCTTCGTCCCTGGCTGCGGCGGAGCACAGCTGTGATCATCTGTAACCTTGAACTAATCATTATCATTCCCGACAAATGCCTGGCATTTTACATACGGCCTAATTGGCCTGATGAACCTTTTATGAAGGGGGGGGGGGTCATGTAGGAACAAGAGGCGTCATGTCTTTGTGGGGGGAGTCGTGGGGGAGCAGCAATGCTTGAATTTAACACTTCATTAAAATTGTTAAAGCCGCTCTTCGTATTCTTTCAGTATTTCAGTAACGCTCAGCTCAACGGTGTCTTTGGTTCACCTTTGACCAGGGGTCGCCGACCTTTCTGAAACTGAGAGCTACTTCAAGGTCACATAGTAATTACGAAGAACTTGTTTGATACAGAGTTCCTCAACAATGTGATAATAATCAGTTCTGGGACAGACGACAGTTGACACTGAACCCATTTGAATATCACTGCAGGTGGAACTGATCCAAAAGGCACAGCAACAGTACCATTGTTGACTAGTTTTATATTTAGGACATACCGCGCGGGCACGGAGGGGGAGGGCGGGGGTTTACCAGGGGCCCCCGGACCCCATGTTGGTGACCCCTGCCTTAGACTTTACTCAGCATTTGTGTTTTGACAAACAGAAATCTATCGTATTGACCAGACTGAGAACCTTTCACTGAAGTTAACATTAAACCTTTATCTGATCACGATTGATCGTGCTGGAGAAGCTAATTGGGCTATTTGGTTAACTACGGTTAGCCTTCTTCTGGCTTTTCCTGTTTCTTTATTTGAGGTTTGTTTGCAGTTTGCAAGATTTAAAGACTTGTTCTTTTCTGAACTTCTCACGTTGGTATGTTAGAGCATGGTTGACTCAGCGCCACATACAGGCCTGGCATATGTACTGCAGGGACTGGAGTCGTATACTGCTGCTACGTTTGGTGTGTTACCAGGGATGTCAAAAATACGGCCCGCGGCCCAAACCGGCCCGCTAGGGGGTTCAATCTGGCCCAGATTGATGAATTTAAAAGGTAAAGAAATGCACAAACACTTCATGTTGGTGAAGTTTTGACACTTTATATTTCATTAAATATGAAAAACATGAGGTGGAAACATGGACTTATTTTTTATTTATAGGTAATTATGTGTTGGTTGTACTGGTCCGGCCCACTTGACATCTAATCTGGGCCGTATGTGATGTTTAGACCCAGATTTTGTTTTCGGAGGTCGCTGTAGAAAACCACCAATATTTGAACCGAAAGGGTTTCGTGAGGCGAACCAACGGTGAATTAGCAAACGGACTGCAGGGTCAGTGTGATGTATTTCTACCTTAGTCACACAGAGAGATTTAACGTATATTTGCTGCTGCTCTGTCGGACACAATTATATTACACACTCCCGGTGTGGAAAGATAGTAGAGGTGAAATGCCACAGAGGTAATCAGATGAATTCCAATCAAAGTCCGTGGCCAGGCTGCCCTTCCCGGTTTCATCTTTGACTTTTTATTAAAAGTTCAAATTGCGATCAGATAGACGCCCGTTGTTTTCCTGCTTGTGTTCTGAACTATTCAAATAGCAGGAACCGCAGGAAGGAAGAATATCGCGCTCGCTCACCTCAGATAGCTCATGAGATGCACACCTTTGTCCCGACCTAATAACGTCTGCAGACGGCCGGGGCGTTGGTGCGACTCTGGTCATCATCACAGGACAAAGGACACCTTCAGACGGAACTCTTATCGAGTGAGTCAAAGCCCGGGATCTGTTCATCTTCATCCCTATCAGTCTTTTGTAGCTCATCTTATTACGACTTGCTGTTAATGCCCAGTGGAGGCCTGTGTGTCGGTAATGGACCTGTGTTTGATTCATTATGTCATCCATTGTGTTCCACATCTAAGGCTGTTGCGTTAGGGCTCGTCATTGGAGTCCTTTGAAAGTCTGACTGGGTCCAGACTTGCCGCCTTTGATAGCGGGACTGTTGCGATGAACGAACTGCGCTGCCACCGAGCGATGATGTCACCAGGTGTCTTCTCGACTGTCCCTGGCGAAGATGACTTGTTGCTTCATCATTTATTTTTTCGTGAAGCCCCAACAATCGTTGTGTTCCAACATAGTTTAGGGGTCAACACCTGACTTTAGCGCGGTGCTCGTCTCGTGATTTGTCGCGAAGTAGAAATCGATTTTTACTGCCCCCGCAGGGCTACGATAGACTTAAGAAAATGGACGACTCATTTTTCCTGTCAGCTCGTAAATAACCTGGTCACGCCGGCCAGACGGCCAGACAAGAGATTTTGGTCTCGCTGTGGCAAACCTGCGTGAAGTCACTGATGGGCAGTGATGATGTCACAGGTTACAAGTGATGTCACTGCCATAACTCCCAATCCTGCCGTCTGAATGCCAGATGGACGGCAGAGGGGTGTGAAGGTTGGATCTTAAAAAGCTTTTGCCGTGGAAAAGTCTCCCCTCAGGGGGTGTCATTAACCTGGACTTACAGTTTGACCCAAGTCCTCCGGGGGCTCCCAAGTTCCAGTTTCCCTGCACCTAATGAGGCTACTTGTTAAAACTCCGTGAAGCCGTCCTCCGCAGCACCTGAGGTTGTGTACGTCGAGAGAAAGCGTGCACACAAACACCTCTCCTCCTAATGCACCTGTGACACATTCAAACATTTTCTGTCCTGCCTGTGTCTACAGAAAAAGCTGTTTAATGAGACACCAATGTGTTTGAGTAGTGCTGGAAAAAAAAAAAAAAACCAGAGCTGGATTCACCTGTGAATACACACACACACACACACGTACACACACCTCACACAATGACCTCCTGACTGGTTTCTGTCGTACCTGCTTTCATTTGGTACGTCTAAATCTGTGGTTTCGTCCCGCTCTCCCATTACTCTTGCAGCTGGCTTTATTGCCACATTCACCGTGTTCCTACCTCTCTCTCTCTCTTTCTCTCTCTCTCTCTCTCTCTGTCGCCGTCTCTCCATCTAAATGTCTCCGTCTTCGCTGCCGTTTTCCCATAATCACCTCACACCTCTGAGGGCCTCTGCTGAGACGGGCTTCACACCTCTGTCCTCGCTGTGACAACAGGTACCGCTGGCACTCACCGCTCGGCCTCTCTCCAATCAACACCTGAACAGCTTCATCCATCCTCCCTCCCTCCCTCCCTCCCTCTCGTCCTTCCTCACTCCTCTTCCTCCCACTGGTCTTCATGTATGTTTTTCCAGCCTACTTCTTATCAAATACCACTCCATTCCCTCCAAACCAAATCCTCTGATCGCCTGTTGATTCAAACCAGGGGTGTCAAACATACGGCCCGTGGTCCAAAATAATAAAAATATAGGGTGTGCAATCTGGCCCAGTTGATGAATTTTGAAAATTAAAAAAAAAGAATACACAAACACTTCTATTTTTTTGTAAAATTATATTTAATTAAATATAAATACATAATAATAAATATCTAATATACTCATAGAAAGGTGGCGCTTTGGCCCAGAGGCAACGTCTCTGTCATTGGTGTGGAACAAAAATGGATGGATGGATGGATGAAAGGATGGATGGACTTATACAAAGGGGAACAACATGAACTTATTCTTATTTGTAGTTAATTATGTTATGATTGCACTGGTCCGACCCACTTGACATCTAATTAGCTTGTTTGCGACCCCTGAACCTAAATGAGTTTGACACCACTGCTTTAGACCCATTCAACCAGCCCGTGCTGATTGGTGCACAGTATGTTTAACCAACTGGTTTTCAATTCTCACATTTTTGTATGTCACACTTCCAGCCCCAACTAAACAGGAGACCCAACAATTAGCTCATGTAGCGATGTAGCTGTTAGCGTGCTGTTTCAGTAGGTGGGACACCGACTGTTTTTGTCTGGAGAAATAATGAACACATCTGTTTTTTTTTTTTTTTTTTTTTTTTAGCCCGGGCCCACTGGCACTCCAGCACCGGCGAAGCACTCCCCAATCTCATTCCTCTTATCAGACCAATTATGAGACTGCTGGGAGTCAGTGGTGCTGTGAGCCACTCCTGAGGAGCTTCTCTCCTCACCAAGGTCAAGCTGATGGCCCCAGGTTAATGGGCAGATGTGGTACTAGTAGAGGAAGGGGTCAAGCGCAGCGAGGCCCCCTCCACATCATCTCTAAACTGTCCCTCTTCACTATAAGAGCCCCATTTACCACCAGTGCTAGTACAAACAGGATTAACCTTGGCTGCTGCAGTCCACGCACAAGGAGTCCAAAAAAAAAACAACATTTATTTTTCCAAAGATTTAGAAGTTTTTGTTTTCTTAGATCTGCTCTCTAAAATTTTAAGTATTAAACTCGGAAAAATCTAGGATTGATTTTCGCTAGTGATGCATCGTAGATTGTTGAATGTGGATTTGTTTTTTTATATATTTCATCTTTTTTTTTTCACATATCAGGGCTTTTAAAATGAACGCCTTAATCAGATCAATTAATTTGTGAAGATTTATCAGATTCATATATGAAACACATATATGAGAGTGTGGAAAATGTATTTTTTTTGTTAACAGATGTATGTTCATCCTCCTGTTTCATATATTTATATATATATGTGTGTGTGTGAGTATATATATTTATATATGCATATAAAAATATACATATACATAATTATGCATATGTATGTATATGTGTATAAATATACATATATAAATATGTATGTGTATATATGTGTGTATAAATATACTTATATACATATTTGTGTATATGTGTATAAATATACGTATATACATATTTATGTGTATATATGTATGTATATATGCATATATATGTATATATGTGTATTACGATCGGGATTAATCCACAGCTCTTGCGATTGATGAGATTAACTGTTTTAATTGTTTGCCAGCCCTAATATATAATATATTTTTAATATTTTATTATTAGATTACATTCAATGTAAAAAAGTATGACATGTTGTTCATTTTGACTCCAAAAAAAAGAAAGATGAAGGTGAAGGTTTGATAAAACTAAGAACAAAATTTTGTCATTTTCTTCTGAAGAAACATTGAAAAACACAGACGCCAAACGTATTAACAAAACAAACGTATCCCATTCAACTGCGTCAAGAAACTTTACAGAAACATAGTAAAATGTCCTCTGTCCGTCTTCTTTACACACTTCCTGTACGTCTGTTTCTACCGTCCCATGTCAAATTAAGCTATGAGGGTTGTCAGCCTTCAGCAGTGGGACACCGTGGACAAGACGGTGGGCAGTCGCCCTCCCTGCAGCCGGCGTCCAGCTCCTTTGACTTAGGAGTGGATAGAAATGAGGCCCGAATAAAGAAGTTTCAGTAGGGGGCATCTAAGACCCCGACTAATGCTGCTTTCTTTAATCCGGACCTCTCGCCCTTGCCCTGCCCTGTGACCAGATTAACCGCGGGTGTGTTTATCTCCGGCCTTTGAATTCAGTTCAGTTCTACACTCAATGCAGAATGAGTTCCGACGACTGGCCAGATTTCTGTTTAGAAAAAAAGATGAATATAATGATGTTTTTGAAGAATCTTTTTTACTTTTTCTCCAGTGATGTAACACTACGTCCAGTCTATGTTTAAATAACTGACCCGAGCCCTGATGCTGTTTTTTTTTTTTTTCGTAATCTTCAGCTTCTCCTTCAGAACGAGGCGAGAGATTATTGACTGGCACAAACACAAGTGTTCCCGCTCTGTCCACACGGGGCACATAATTAACTTGAACGTCTTGCTGTGGTCGTATAAACAGCCCTTTCTGACCTGCTCGAGTCCTTTGTTCCTTCCTGGTCTCTGAGCTCAGCTGATTGGCTGCTGTTGGTCGTCCTGAAAACGAGGCTGATGCTCAGAAAAGACAACTTCCGTGGTCACGGCTGCTCAACAGTTTTTCTTTCGTACGTTGGGCCCGACTTCTTTACTTGTCTTTTTCTAAATCTGATAAATCAGACAAGTGTTTTAGGTGACATTCAATTATTATTGTTGTTATTTTTTATTTTTTAAATTACATTATACAGATGTATTGATACACCGAAATATCGTGATTTTTCCTCTCCTGATCCCTGATCAATGTCCTCAGTCATTGATCAGTGATTGATTTTCTCCAATATTCCTGGTGTTGGTTCATGTTCTTGTTCTTTTCTTTCTTCTCTAGTGATTCCAAATGTAGATCCCTCTGTTCCAGAGTTAGGAACTGATGTTCAGATGGAACAGAGTCTGAGACTAGGATCACACTGGGGGGGGCAGAGTCTGAGACTAGGATCACACTGGGGGGGGGGCACCTTAATATATCGTCATGTCTATCGTATTGCAGTAAATCGCAATGTATCGTATCGTTGTCCATGTATTGCAGTATGTATCGTATCATCAGATTCCAAATTCTTTTGTGATAGGTTTAGATCACGGTGAGGCTGACACGCCCTGTTGATCATCCTAGTGGAAATATTGTGTATTACCAATAAGGACGTATGGTCGTTCCACAGAGCAACAGCGCATCATTGGACGCAAGACTGTGTGTGTGTGTGTGTGTGTGTGTGTGTGTGTGTGTCATAGGCCAGTGGTGGCACAAGGCTTTGACAGCAGGAAG
>NC_024307.1:406546-408667 GCF_000523025.1 Cynoglossus semilaevis | reverse complement strand
GGGGGGGGCGAGGGGGAGGGGGGGGGGGGGTGGGGGGGGGGGGGGGGGGACTACGAGGGGGTGGACGGTCAGGATGCTACTATTCAGAAGGACATGGGTTCAGAGGTCACCGTGGCCTCTTTTGAAAGGAGGGTGTCGCCGTGCGCTGAGCCTGAGTGTGTGAGCATGTGCACGTGTCTGCGAGCAGTGGGTGGGGTCACACATGGCACCAAAGGGGATCCCAACGGACGGGCGTTTTCAGAGACAGGTCCCCCCTGGACAGAGAGAGAGAGAGGGAGAGAGAGAGAGAGAGAAGGGGTGAGAGACCAGAGAGGATGAGGGCCGGGGCGCTGGTTGTCCGTTGGGGTCCAGCAGGGACGGAGCAGCCTGCTAATGAAGAGCCATCTGAGGCCTCCATTCACCTTGACCGTGGGCCACTGCTGCTGCCCTGACCTTGGCTTTGATCTGAAAAGATGCTTGACCCCCACCAGTCCCCCAGAGTCACCCACCTCACCATCTGGACAGCATGCATATGTATACATACGTGCACACACCCCCCCCCCACAGATACATATGCATGTACACACGCGTGTTGACTCGTAAACACATGCACATTGATGAGGCCTCGCAGCTTCATTGTTCGGAGAATGTTTTCAGTTCAGGTCCATATGTTGCTTTTGCGTGTCTTGGTCAGTAGGTGGCATGTTTTTGCGCATCGCTTTGTTTGGTTTTATGAGGCTACACAGACTCGTGGTACAGACAGAGGAGTCCCATCAACCCGATCACTGGTGGTGGACCAGACCTGGTACCTGGTACCTGGTACCTGGTACCTGGTACCGTATCAATGTTCTTTCATTTTTTTATTTGCTTTATCTGTTTTCGGAAATTAACGTAAAATGTTTTATAGGGGTGTGAGAAAATATTGATACGCTGAAATATCGCAATATTGCGTTTGGCAATACCGTGTCAATTGTATTTATTTTTTTTTAGTAACAATTAACATTCAAATTTTTTTAAGCCGTCGTTCCATTTTTGTGTTGCATTTAAACCCCCGACCACTAGTTGACTTGAAGGATGGCGTATTTTGCAAATATTTGAGACTTTGAGTCAAACAGTCCAGTTGTTTTTCATGTGTTCATCCAAAGAATCGTAGAAGAGTAAAAAAAAGTATCGTAGTAGTATCGTAGTATATTGCAATATATCGTATCGTTGCCTCTGTATTGCGATACGTATCGTATCTTTGATTCTTGCCAAGACACCGCTAGCGAGCCCTGAATCGTAGTTCATATAAGGATATAAGTCCTAAGAGTTCGTTAAAGTTACGTATACGTAACTTGACAATACACACCCCTAAGATTTCCTTTGAGTGAATTATTAAACTTTTTTAAATGAAAATATTATATAATATAATATGCTATAACTGGACTTCTGTATATTGTGTTTTTTGGTCTTTCTTTAAACAAGTCTGGATCATATAAAATGGTGACCTCCAATAATATGCTATAACTGGACTTCTGTATTTGTGTTATATTTTTTTAACGCCCGACGTTTGGTCTTTCCTTTAACTGCCTGGATCATATAAAATGGCGACCTCCATTTTTTTTTTTTTTCCTCACGTCTGTCCCAACAGTTGCCGTTCTCCATAGACACGACATTGAACTCCTGTTTTTTTTTTTTTTTTTACTTTAATAAAAATGCGGCCACATGGAACACTGGGAATCCTAGGAAATTCCCCAAGTGCTGCCATAACACTCCTCCCTCGCCGTGCGTCGTCCGGCCCGTCCACCGGGGGCAGCTGTAAATGACAGTCATGTCACGGGTGACTCGACTCTGAGTCAGTCCGTCTGTGTTGGCGTCGACCCGTCTCCGGCGTTTTCCCTCTTTCCTCGTTTCATTTTACGAGGATGAACCGCCGCGGTCTGTACTGTGTCCTGTGATTCACGTCGGTCGCTCAGCGAGGCCCTGGTGCTCGGCAGGAGCTGCGGCTTGTTTTCCTTCCTCCGGTTAAAGTGGGTCAGTGTCAATGGGTTTGGTGTCCGTGACATGGACCCGTTCTCTGCGTCACCGTTCTGGACATGTCCCTTGATTAAGTTACTGCGTGGAGGCAGCGGCAGCATCTGTGCACATACAGCACAAGCTGTG
>NC_024307.1:399533-406469 GCF_000523025.1 Cynoglossus semilaevis | reverse complement strand
CTCTCTGTGCGTCTGGTCAGATTTTTGTGCAGCTTTTTTTTTTCACCCACAGATTACATTGTACATTAACTCAAATGAGCTAATTACATCTCCCGCGTTCCCTTATCAGTAGCAGGCCTTTTATTAGCCCCCCCCCCCTCCTCGCCCATATCTGTCCCCCTCGTGCCATCCGACATCCATTTATTTGACTCATTCTTTTGAAGTTTTTTTTTTTTTTCTTTCGTTCTCACCCATTTAAATCCATTTGTCTTGGACAGAGGGCAGCGGAAGGAAGTGGTGCAGAAGAGGCGTGTGTCCGAGTCCGAGGCAGAGTCTCTGCTCCAGCTGGAGTCAATATTTGCTTTAAGAATCTCAATAACAGGCCTCCAGTCATCTGCATCTCTGATAATGGACGGCCATATGGCTCTGTTGACCCACGCTGAGCCGAGGGTTTCTCTCTCTCTCTCTCTCTCTCTCTCTCTCTCATTCCCTTTCTTTTATTAATCACTTTTTACTTAAAACGTTCCTGTTTTTTTTTTGCCTCCGACTCCTCACCTGTCTGGGCACATTTTGTTCTATTTTTTTTTTTTTTTATAACAAATCCTCCCCTGATCTGTCCATAAAACCTTGGCTATGACCCAGTACACAGAGATGTGACCCAAGTAACCATGGCAGCAGAGCCTGGGATACTTGCTCTTTGCCCAACAGTGTCTGCTGAAAGTAGTGATTTTGTTACAGTGCGTGTTTGTCCGACTGCGACCGGACGTAGGGCTGCCCTGCCTGTGAGACTTAAGACGCAGTTATATTTTATTTTGTTGAATTCATCAGATCTCTGTGAATTGGGTTTAATGTAGCACGAGGTGAAGATTGTTTTCTTGATAAAGGATTTTGGTCCAAAAACATTCGTCTCCGCAGACCAAAGATTTTCCTCAAACACAATTAGATTAAAAAAAAGTCTGTAGTAAAGTAATTAGTAAGTAGTGACGTCATTGTAATTCTAAATGTACATGCAATATTTTGACCAATAGGTGGCGTGGGGAAAATTTTTATCTAAATCAGTTTGGCCTCCTCACAGACAACAGGATGCAGTACCATGTTTTCAACACGCAACATTTATGGGGGGCGCTGTTTTACACGTCATAAAATGTTCTCTCGAAGAGAGAGAGGCAGAAGTGAGACCACAGTGTTTTTATGATATATTCACAAGTAATTCTAGTCAATGTCCATCGTGGGGGAAACTTATGTTGAAATGGAGGTCGTTATAATAATGGAACGTACCGTTCACCTCGCTCACACACTCAGGATTGAAGGTTACTTCAGTGTCGGTTCTTCTCAGAGCCCTTTCAGAGCCCGATGTAAACACTGAAAAAAAAAAACTCCGAAAACCTTGGTCCAGATGATGACCTGTACGTCGGTCGTCATCCGTCCCTTTTAAATGAACAACCTCGCGTCGACGACTTGATTTGTTGAAGCTGCTCCACCGCTTTATTCCGACCCGCGTCCGTTTCTGCTTGTCCCCGTGAGCAGCTTGGCGACGGCCGCCCCCCGGCGTGCCCCGGCTCAGGTGCCTGTCGCCTCTACTTTGCCACGGTTCCCCTCAAAGCCATTGGTCATGGCAGCCTTGGCCCTGGCTGTGGCGGCATGTGCCCACAGCGGGCCTCCTTCCCAGTCCCTGTCTGGTCGTATCTGTCCGACCCAGACCAGAGGCTCCCGGCCCAGTCCAGCCTATCTCGGCTCAGCCTTGTTCAGGCCTGGCTCCGGTGCCAGCCCAGTGCCACTCCACCCTGGCACTTGTGGAGGGAGGACCGGAGAGACCGTGTGTGTTTGTCAAGCTATTTGTCAATCAGGGGAGCGTGTCCTCGAACGACAGCCGCGAGGAAAATCAGAGCGGTTGTCAGACTCATTGTCAAACATGCGCACGCTCGGTTAAATCAGACGGCCTGACGATGATTATGGCATCAGAGGCGGTTTTGCTCCAACAGTTTCCCCCGCACCATATTTTATCCGGCACTTGCGACCATTCCACAACAGATCATTCGCCGTAATGATATGATAATGACCGTCAGGATGTGTTTCACACTCAGCCGCCGGCCGTTACGCCGCTTCGACTCCTCTGTTTTATTCTTATTCGAGTTTCCCCCCCATTTCAAATCCAACTCTCCGTCCCTCACGCCGGCCGCCCCGGCTCCAGTCGCTGCCTGTCACTCTGAATTTCAAATGGCTCCAATTTTCCCCCTGATGGCACGGAGAAGTGGCAGGCAGCACATCGGGGAGGGTGGTCCAACACATGCTGCCTGCAGCAGGGGTTCTATTAGAGGGGAGAGAGGGACGAATGAGTGGGAGAGAAGAGGAGAGGAGAATCTCCAGGAGTGCAGTATTCTTTTCTTTTCTTTTCTTTTCCTTTTTTTTTCGTCTTATCTCAGAGGCTGCCGTCTCATCCAGGCCACCGTGGCCTGGTGGGTTTGTTCAGTCTGTGTTTAGATGCAGATGATGCAGAGTTGCCCTGCCCGGCGACTGCCTCTCGCCCCGCGATGTCACCCTTGCTCTAGCGGGGTGTTCACCTGCACTGCGGGGCTAATGCGGTCATTAAACCGCTACCCCCTGCTGGAGGCTGGTTGAACTGAAAGTGTTTTGTTCTGTGATTGAATGACCGAATTCTTACCCAACCTCGTTGCCGTCTCTGACGTAACGCGGCCACATACCATTATGTTTTGTCACTTAACAAGCGCCACTCAGCTACGAGGAGCGAGCACTCTACTTGGAGGCCATTGTCCAGAACCACCGAGAGGTCATGACATTTGAGGACTTTGCCTCGCAGGTGTTCTCCCCCTCTCCGAGCTACCCGCTAAGTGGGACAGGTGAGAAATTAACCAAATCTCCTCCGTCTGTCTTTCATTTCCCTTTCTGCACTCCGTCCTTTCTTCTTCTTCTCATGCCTCCTCCTCCTCCTCCTCCTCCTCCTCTTGCCCCTCTACGCTTTCTCTCTTTTTTTTATTTCCTCTGAAATATTCCTCCTCTCCTCCTTCACCCTGTTTACACCCTCCTTTGTGTTTCATCTGGACGCTCTGATGAGTATCAAACCTCCCTCACTCTCACCCTCTGCTCTGACTGACTCTGAAACTATCTCCCGTCTCCATCTCCGCTCCGTGGATCTTTTTCATTCCTCATCTTTTCTCTGAAGTTACTTTGCCGTGCAGTTAAACAACAGTTTTAGTGTGCCTGAACAAGTGTGTCTGTGTGTGTGTGTGTGTACACAAGTGTGTGTGTGTAAGAGAGACCTCATTCACCAACACTTAAGAGATGCAGCAGACAAACAGCAGCTCGCAGATGTCAGCACAGCACTCTTATCAGCCGGTGATGAATAGAAGGGAAAACGTGTCTTATCTTGTTCTTCCCACTCGTCGCAGCTCACATCGATTTTGCAGCAGCGCCCAGATCAATACAGGATTGCACTTTTCCACTCGATTGGATCCCAGCGCACGTTCTGTTTTGACAGGGGCAGCGCTCCACAGTGCCACACCATAATCTCTGTCATTTTCACATCTGTTTTCTGGATATTTGTAGACGACTTTAGGACCGTAGATCTGATCTGATCTGTTCCCCGTGACGTCGTGTCATCATTGGCCCAGACACATCAGCAAACCTCCCCACCCAGGTGTCACATGACCCCACTCTCTGCTCCAGTCACTCAGACGTCCAGCCCTGATAGAAACCTAACAACCGACAGACAAATCTGCTAAACCATAATTTCACAGACGTGGTCAGGATTATTTTTGAATTCCCAGAGGAACCACATGTCCCTAATGGCGCCTCCGGTGGCAGCCTGTGACTCACACTGTACGTTTCAGTATGTGGGTTTAATAAGGGACTCGGTTATTAATTATGTTTATTTTTGCAGACATCGTTGTTTTATATAAAACTGTAAAAAAAAAGAAAAATCTGTCAGAATTTTTAGGTACAGCATTTCATTGAAATACAGCGATTTATAGAGTTATACTTTTATAGAGTTCTGGTTTATATTACTGGACATTTTAATGACACACAACGAGCTGAAAAAAACATAAAAATAAATACAGTATTATCTTATTTACTCTGAGCTCACATGACAAAGCCGCTCATATAAAACTTATAAATAATTGAATTAGTTATTATTAAAAAAAATACAATGAACATATGAATATAATACTGTAGGAGCAGTATTTATATTTAAATATTACCGGTATTTATTTTAAACATTTTTTAAGTTTAGCTGGACTCTCTAACCTCTTCGACAAAAGCCAGGGTAAATATATATATATATACATATATATACATATATATGTACATATATACATATATGTACATATATACATACATGTACATATATATGTACATATATACATATATGTACATATATACATACATGTACATATATATGTACATATATACATATATGTACATATATACATATACATGTACATATATATGTACATGTACTGTATATATGTACATATATGTACATGTACTGTATATATGTACATATATATGTAAATATATATGTACATATATGTATATACAGTATATACATATATATGTACATATATTCATATGTACATATATATGTACACATATATGTGTGTGTTTTTTTTTTTTTTTTTTTTTTTAAAAAAGGTGAGAGGGCCCAGCAAGAAAAAAAAAAAAAAAAAAAATCGCCTTTCACAGCGTGGGACGTAGCACTGGGGCTAATGCGAGGGGCCATAACGTAATGAAGCCTGCGAAGCTGTGTCATCCTCGCTGTTGCGGAAACCGGTTCTGAATGGTAATTTGTATTTCTCCGGAATTTGCACATGTAAATAGATTAATAGATAAATATTAGGCGGCGCTCGTGTGCGTGTCTGCCCATTCATACGTTATCCCGACTCTCTCCACTCATAATATGCAGTAATGCAGTCACTCATGAGCATTAGGCTTTAAAGGACTGTTGGTGAAATCACCTCTGTCCACTCATTTTTCTAGAACAAAAAAAAAACAAACCAAGCGGTTGTTTACAGGATCGTTTCACCTTTTTTTTTTTTTAACTAATTAGTTTATTTTCTAATGCAGTTTGAACCATAATAAACAGGTGAAAACAGCAGGTCGTTCACTCAGTAAAAAGCAGAGGAGGCAAGGAAGAAGGAAAGACTTACAGCAAATATAATCAAATATACATTCAAAACTGCTGCCTGTGTATTTGAACACTAATCTGTGGTAGTAAAGGGTCAGGAAAATACAAAATATATAAAAAAAAAAATTAATTAAAAATCCACCGAAATGTTTCCTTCACACAAAGCTGTGAATCGAAGTGAGAATATGTTCACATTTTTAATCAAGTGTAACCTGATTTCTTGTTGTCCAGATGAAATTCAGGTTTGGTGAAATCATCATGATCTGCAGCTGCGCCACCTGTGGGTGGATCGTGGTTTACTTTTCATCAAATTGGTGAAACAGACTCGATCTGGAACAAACTTTATGTTAGTTAGAGAAAAAACCGATAACTGGAGTTCAAATATATGTTTTGTTAAGTTTAGAGATCTCCGATAATAACTTTTTGCTAATATCCGATACGCCAATATTGTCCAAACACTCAATTTCCGATTCCGATATCAACCGATACCGATATATGTTCAGGCGTTTTCCCGCAAAACTGAGGTAAACGTCTCAGGACCCGCAAGAGATTCGAACATATTTGGCCAAACCCTGACGTTGCGTTATCGGGTTCTTACCGATATTACATAATTATGCTAATATCGGGCCGATAACATCGATCGGCCGATATTATCAGACATCACATCCCTTGTTATGTTATGTTATGTTGCGGAAACCGTTAAAGAAAAAAAGTCAAGGAAAAACAAAATCTTAGAAAACTTTTAAAAATTTTTATGTACATATAAAATTGTCCGATCAACAACACGGTCATTTAATGGATTTTAAGAATTTGAGATAATATCTATCACAACATTAACAATCAAATGTTGAACCTGCTGTTCAAGTCTTTGATGTCTGACCCTGTGACCTGACCCTGTGACCTCCACCAAACCTACAGTTAACCTCCATTCTAACACGACTGGCTGACGCTGCTCCTCCGTCTCATTCATACCACGCTCACCCCAGCGCCGCTCCTGCGCCCCCACACACCCCTGTCCTGTGTGTGTGTGTGTGTGTGTGTGTGTTGACGTTCTCTCGCTGCTCTGCTCCGGCTCCCATCGCTGCCACTAACATGTCACCCGTGCTCCACCACAGCGTGCAGGCGTTGGCCGGGGATGGTCTGGGACATGGAGTACCCCTGGGCCAAACTGGACTGTAAGATTCTGCCTGCTTTTCCTCCACTCCTCTAGGCATGAAGCTCGTCAGCACCCGGGCGTACGGTGCAAACGCAGTCGAGGGAAAAGTCGGTTGAAAGACTTTGGTAAAATGCAACAAAAAACACAGACAGAACCAGAGAGACAAAGACAGAGAGACAGTGAGAGAGAGACAGAGAGAGAGAGAGAGTGTTTGGGATGGAAAAAAAAACTGCAACAAAAAAAAGTTACATTTTGGAAAGTTTCTACTTCAGGACTGTAGTTTTAGTCCTGGCAGGACAAGAATTTGGGGAAAATTTACTGTTATTCCAAAAAAAAAGCCCACGTTTCACCAAGTCAGGAAAAACTGGATGAACCAATCACAGCGTACGATTTTTAGAGGGATGGATGGATAAATGGATGGATGGATGAGTGGATGGATGGACGTTAGATCGATCGATGGATGTTAGATCGATGGATGGTTAGATCGATGGATGGATGAGTGGATGGATGGATGTTAGATCGATGGATGGATAGATTGATGGATGGATGTTAGATCGATGGATGGATAGATTGATGGATGGATGTTAGATCGATGGATGGATGAGTGGGTGGATGGATGGATGTTAGATCAATGGATGTATGGTTAGATGGATGGATG
>NC_024307.1:397612-399497 GCF_000523025.1 Cynoglossus semilaevis | reverse complement strand
TGATGGATGGATAGATGGATGGATGAGTGGATGGATGGATAGATTGATGGATGGATGTTAGATCGATGGATGGATGAGTGGATGGATGGATAGATCGATGGATGGATGTTAGATCAATGGATGTATGGTTAGATGGATGGATGGGTAGATAGATGGATGAGTGGATGAATGGATGTTAGATCGATGGATGAGTGGATGGATGGATAGATGGATGTTAGATGGATGGATGGATGGATAGATGGATGGATGGATTGATGGATAGATGGATGGATGGATTGATGGATAGATGGATGGATGGATGAGTCGATGGATGGATGGATGGATGGATAGATGGATGGATGGATTGATGGATGGATGGATAGATGGATGGATGGATTGATGGATAGATGGATGGATGGATTGATGGATAGATGGATGGATGGATTGATGGATGGATGGATAGATGGATGGATGGATGGATGGATGGATACTTTATTGATCCCAAAGTTAAGCAGACATGTGATTAAATGCAGTACTAATGATGATGGTACTGCAGTAGCCGTACTACGTGGTATCTCTATAACTAAGACGTGTAAATGTTCTTAAATCAACTAGTGGTCGGAGGTTGAAATGCAACCAAGGCCATGAATAATTAACATGTTAATTATTAATAAAAAAACGTCCATGCAGTGATGGAGAACATCGATGCCGAAAAGTGAATCAAAATATGGCAGTATTTCAGTGTATTTCACTGTGAAGTCGGACCGTCCTGCCTGCAGTCCACACTCCTTATTTTGGAAAGTTTTTGACGTCACTTCTTTCTGGACTGAATTATATTCACATTCCAACATAAACAAACACGTTTGTTGGTTTTTGTTGCATTTTTAAAAGTTTTATCAATTTTTTTCCCATCAACTGTTTGGACTCGTGCTCAGATCATTGTGAACCATTGGTCTCATCACACACACACACACACACACACACACACACACACACACACAGTTGCATGTTCATCTAGAACCTCTGTTTGGTCTCGGTCATTGTTTTCATCCGGACTGACCGCTCCGACAGCTTTGACCTCCGTGACCTTGACCACAGCCATCCTACCACGGCACCACTCACCTGCATGAGCTGTTCCACGTGTTACCACCCTTGACCCTTGACCCTTGACCTCCCGTTCTGCCCCGACCGTGTCACGCCTCTCACTCATCCCAGTGTTTTTTCTGTCTTTATCAAAACTGAACAACTGCTCATGAGAAAAGACAACAACAACAAAAAACACGCCGTAAAAACTGTGATGACCCCCCCCTCTCCTCCCTCCCTCTGTTCTAAATGTTCCTCACACATTAACCCCCCCCCTTAACCCCCCCAACCCTTTCCAGGTCCTCTCAGGTGTCTGTCGTTGACGACCTCCTCACTCAGATCTTAACCTCTGCTCAACCTTCCAGGGGAATCTAACCCACGACACCACGCACGCTGCTGGGAAGTTTCCCGCTCCGTGGACTTTTCGGCAGCGTCCTGTTGTGTTTGGTGTGTGTGTGTGTGTGTGTGAGTGTGTCTGTGTGTGTGTCCACTGCTCTCATTTGTGATGCTCTTACTCTTGTTTCTCCCTTTTTTTAGATTAAAAATCTCTTAAAGGTCCAAATACTGTTTGTGGCCCAGGTAAGGACCCCAGGTCTGAGCGGGCGACCGTCCCCTCCGCTCAGCCCCGCTCAGCTCAGCTCCGCTCCGTCCATCAGCAGCAGCAGCAGCTCGACCTCCACCTCTGCTTGTCCTTGTAATTTGGCTGCCTTCTCCTCGATGCTCCTTCTGTTTTTTTTTTTTCCTCCCTCCTTCTACTAACTAAGCTTTTTACTGACAAAGAGGACGGAGAAACCAGGCTGTTTATTTGGTGGTGGTGGGGGGG
>NC_024307.1:397046-397546 GCF_000523025.1 Cynoglossus semilaevis | reverse complement strand
CGCCCCCTCCTTCCCTCCTGTTGGAGTGTGCCTGTTTGCCTGGGGCAGACTCTGAGACTAACACCTGCCGCACTGGAAGACGTCTTTGTCATCCAAGCCTTGTTTGAACTGCTGCACAGGCGACCAATAGGATTGCAGGAGCATTTAAACTTGTGTTTTGTCTTCTTTTTTTTTTTTTTTTTTTCCAGTCTAAAATTAACATTACTGTGATTCAGACTGGGTTTGTTGTTTCCGCTTAAAACAGTAGGATTTCGTAGGAAAACCAGGATGGAGAAACTCTTGTCTTCAAGTCTGTGGACCTGGTTTTACTTTTTGGTTTTCATTCTGTTCCAAACAGACGTTTTTTTATGCAGGAGAGAGGCGTTCAAAGACGGCTCCGAACTAAAAGTGCTGTACTGTAGGAATGACTAGAAGAATACTGGAATGTGGCGTCCTTCTGTCCGTGAGGCCCGGCCCACATTTGAACTAAGCCCCTCCCTTTTTTTTAATATATTCATATG
>NC_024307.1:390693-396916 GCF_000523025.1 Cynoglossus semilaevis | reverse complement strand
CCAGCCAGCCAACGTTTGGTGGGCAGCCCTGCCCTCTTCTCCCAGCCGTCCTGGGCCTGGGAGCTGCCAGTGTCCACTGAGCTGCTGAGTGTCTGTTACTCCAACCATCTGCCGCTGCAACTTGAGACGCCTTGGGAAAAAAAAATGGCAGGAAATAAAAGGAGAGGAAAGAAAATAGGCAACCAGATGCTATCTCCACAAAGCAGAAAAAACTTTGTGAAAGTTCTTCTTGACAGTGTCGAAGTTGATCAACGAATCCGGGGTGGTAAAACCTTACCACGACAACCTGTATCAGAATCAGAATCAGAATGCCTTTATTGTCATTGTGCTAGCAGTACAACGAAATTGCAGCCGTTCCAAAGCAGTGCAAAGAGCAAAGAAATAGTTACACAGCATGAACATAATAAAGAACAGCAGGATATACAAAGTATAAAAAAGTATAAAAATATAGTTAAAGTATAAAAATAAAGTAAAAAAAAAATAGGTAGGAAAATAGTTATGTACATGTGTATATAGAGAGGATATATAATACACAAGGTAGGGATGAGGTGGGTTATTGCACATGGATAAAATTGCACATATATGAAAATTGCACATATGATAGTGAGTAATTGTATTGCACATACATAAATAGATAAATAGTCAGACGATACCTGTTTCTCCTGGGTATAACTTTCCCACCTCTTGTCTCTTTGTCGTCCGTCTCCTCTTGTGTAATAATAATAATCCAACTGATTTTTTTCTTTTTTTTTTTTTATTGTTATTATTATTTTGTGAAAAATGACAGTGTTGCGGAGCGTGTGTGTGGAGCCGTACACCTCCATCACCATCACCAGTAAGGTGTCATTTTCTTCCCGTTCCAGTTCTCTGCTGTGAATACTGTTTTTAAACCTTCCATGTGTCTACGTCATGGGAGAAGAAAGAGAAAAAACAAACAAAAAAAAAACGCTTTTCTTTTCACTACAGCATGTGATTCCTGAAACGTCTCATTTGATTTGAACAGTTGCATTGTGGGTTTTTTGTTTTTTTTTAATGTTGGTGAAAATCACTGGATGTGGATAATCTTGGTTTGGGGAATGGCCACGTGCATGACAGAGCATGATGCTTGGTCCACAGAACAATCAGGCTGAGGTCCAGTGAACTCCGACACGCCGTGTCTAACCAGCTCTTCCTCCCTCTCTCACCCCCCCTCCCTCCCTCCCCTCCCCCTCTCCATCATCCCTGTGTGCTGTTGTGTTGTTTGTTTGTTTCCGTGGACAAACTCTCGCTGCCTTTCTCTCCCAGGTTCCTTCACCGGCAGCACCAACACGGAGGCCGGTGCTCAGGCATCGAACGCTGACGCCACCGTGGACCAGGTTTCTCCAACCATGCCCCGCGCCACAAAGAACCGAGTGTCGGGAAAACTGCGGCGGTCAGCGAGCGCTATTAGCAAATCTTCCAACTGAGATTTTCAGCCTTTTTTTTTGTTTGTTTTTCTTTCCTCCAGGAGGTGGCAGCAAACAGGAAGTGCTGCCACTTCCTGTTTTTTTTTAAGCCCAAACTGTTTCTTCTCTGATACATCTTGTGTCATATAAACATGAAAACTGGAACTAAATGCAAATTTTAAATCGTTGACTATCGGTGATACATTTCTATAATTTGTGGTGTTTTTAACCGTGTAGACAGGGGGCGCACTTGAAACCAAGCTGTTAGGGTTCTTTCTGGGGGGGGTTTAGAACACGCGGCATAGGAAGGGTTAATTTCACTGCTAGGTTTTAGTTCAACACATGTAAAAATCAAGTTGTTTTTTTTTTGGGGGGGGGGTTTATTTTTCTGAGCGCAGTGATTCCCAACCGCTGTGCCGCGGCACATTATCGCGCTTTTGAAAATGATCCGATTTCAATCAAAATAATTAGTACTTTCTTGTTAATGAAACTCTTCGACTAAGTGGAAGCAAAAGAAAAAAAGACGAAGTTCTGTGGAAGACGTTTTTTGTGTCTTTCTTCAATTCCTGTGTTCAACTAAACGGGCCCAGGTTCACACTGAAGGAAATTTTAGAATGAATTAAAATCACAATATTTTATAACCAGTAGTTTTTGTGGCATTATTGTTTGGTGGTGCATTATGGGATTTCTTTTTGGGTTTTTTTTTGTGCCGCGGTTCAACAGAGGTTGGGAAACGCTGCGTTAGCGAAACATCATGTTCCTGCTGTGGTTCCTCACCTCGGATCAACACTTAATGCAACAAAAGGTCACTGAGGTCGCGGTCCGTTTGGACGATGTCTCCGCCTTCTGACATCGCCGCTCAACTGCCAGAACTTTTGCACGTCTCGGACACAGAGTGGACACAAAGCAGCCGTCGGCTGACCGTCCTCCTGGAGACATCTCTGTGGTGTCTCTGTGCTGTCCTTCTTCTCTGGGCTGGGTTTTGTTTTTGTTTTTGTTTTGTTTTGTTGTTTTTTTAATCACTCTAATTTTCCATTTTAAATGGATTCCGATGGATCGTGTCATGATTTGATTTATGCAGCTGCAGCGGAATGAGAAAAGACTGCGATTGTAATTGTCTTCAGACGTCGTTAACGTGGGCTCACGTCCGGTAATCGAATAAGTTCCTGCTGTCTCTTTCCTCGGCCATCAGTCCTCCTGTCCACTGAGGCTCGGACATCGACATTCCGACGTTCCCAAACGTCTTTTTTTTTTTGTTTGTTTTTTTGCACTTGCTGTCATTGATTCGGTAGAATTTGTGTCTCGCTTTAAATTTATTCCCTGACGTTGTTTGTGTTTGACGTAGAGAGAGAGAGAGAGAAATATCTGAGGAATTATTTTAATGTTGTGTTGGTTTTATGTTAGTCGTCTGCTGTTAGGAGCAGGAGTGTCACCAGAGCTGCAGGTGAACCTGAACCTGTGTCTGAGTGTGTGTGTGTGTGTGTGTGTGTGTGTGTGTGAGGAGCGCTGTCTCCCACCACCTCCCCTCCCAATAATCACATTTTATTTTCTCCTCTCGGCCGTGTGAGACAAACCATGACCGCCCTGCATCACATCTCCTCATTAACGACGTCAAACACACACACACACACACACACACACACACACACACACACACCCTTCTTCCTCCCCTGTGTGTCCAACGGTCAAACGTCTCGTGCTTCCAACAACAACACCAACAACAGATGGACGTGGAGTCCTGGGCTCCTCTGGATTTAGTCTCCTCCGTGCTCACTCTTCATCCCTGAATGGAATCGAGTGGCATCGACTCCTCCTCCTCCTCCTCCTCCTCCTCCTCCTCCTCCTCCTCCTCCTCCCTTTTCCCATGATCCTCTCCCTGTATCGCCTCCTAGCTCCCTGGGAGGGGGTTTGGGCGTAGATGACATGCCAGAGCTGAACTCGAACGGGACTCCTAGCAACCGGCAGGCCGCCTCTGTCTCCCTCCTCCTCCTCCTCCTCCTCCTCCTCCTCCTTCTCCAACCTGCTCCTGCTGTCATGGCAGCCAGGTGTTCCACACACACACACACACACACACACCCTCTGAGGACTCCACCCAGGCTGCACCACACTGTCCCCATCTGTTGCACCACTCTGCCTTACTTTCCCCACGCTCTCCTTTTGTTTCGGCGTTCCCTGGAACTCCAACAGCAGGAGTGAGAAGGTTCTCCAGAACCTAGAACCCGGTCTGGAGGGTTCGACCTCAGCCGCGGTGTTGATGTTGTTGATGTAAAGATGGTCTGGCAAAAAAAAAAAAAACAAACAAAAAAAAAAAAAAAACAAACAAAAAAAAAAAAAAAACAAACAAAAAAAAAAAAAAACAAACAAAAAAAACAACAAGTCTCTGTTCCTGGAGACGTTAGTTTGGACCAAACCCCGGGGACGGTGTGTCCCTCCCACTGAAGACGACGTGGAGCCTCATGTTTGACGTCCTGTGTTTTCTTCTTCTTCTTCTTCTTCTTCTTCTTCCTCTTCTCCTTTTTTTAGAAATGCCTTCTCTGTCCTGAGTAAATGAATGCCTGTAATATAATCTTTGTATAAGAGAGAGAGGAGAAAAAAGCTTGAAGGTTTCGTGCTGATCTGTGGACATATCAAAGTGTTTTTAAATGAGCGATCTTTATTAGAAATATGAAATATGATACATTTCATTAAATCAATTTGATCTGACCTCTGCTGAGTGTGTGTGTGTCTGTGTGTGTCTGTGTGTGTGTGTGTGTGTGTTAGCCTGGGCTCTCTGACCCTGGTCTGGCAGCAGGGGTAACCTGACCCTCGTCCCATCTGTCTCTCCTGCTGCTCGTCTCGGCGTAGAGGAGGCCCAGATAATGGAAACCCACCAGGAGGTTGAGGTGGGGCGGCCGCCGCACCTACGGACGCCCTGCCTCACCTGGGCCACATAAAGACACACAAAAAGCACTTGACTTGTAATAGAAGGACACTGTGTGTCTGTGTGGAGAGAGAGAGAGTGGGGGAGAGAGGGGGGAGACGGAGGTGAGGTGAGGTGAGGTGAGGGGATAAAAGCCCATTGTTGCCTCGTCATCTTCAGCTCACCGACTGTGAGACGGTTTGGAACAGAACATCCAGGGTTCTGACTGCTTCACTCGCTGTACAGATGATGTCTTCACTCCCCCGTCGTCGTTGCTGCTGAGTTATAACCAACCCCTGTCTCTGTCTCTGCCCCCCCCCCTCCCTCCCTCCTGCCCCCCTCTGGGTCGCATGGGGTCAGACATGCAGCCAGCTGGGCCGGGACGTGTCCTAAATCAGGCCGAAGCTGACAAGAAATGTAGAGAGTGTGTGTGTGAGAGAGTCCCGCGGAGACAGATGTTTTACTGCGGCCGAGGTGAGACGTGATCGTCCACCTTTGTCCCCCCCCGTCATGTCCTGACACCGTGTTAAGGAAGAAATTTACGCCCAGGCCTCGGGTGCTCCTGTGGGGCAGAGAACCAGCGTGTGTTGAGCCACCGCGCCGCCACTGCAGCTCATCTCCAACCAGGTCACTGTAACAGTGTGGACGACGAGTCCTCGTCAGGGTCCGACGTCCAGCTGGGGAGCGTGTCTCACTGTCACGGCAGTGGTGTCAAACTCCCGGGGCAGGGCCCCCAACATCTGCCTCATGACTAGATGTCGATAATAATTTTTATTTAGCCTTTAAAGTCATTTAAATTTAATTTCAAAAATGTTTTTCAAAAATGAAAATGCTTCAGTTGTTCTGGCAGCAATGGACTGTAGTTGTAAAAAAAAAAATCTTTAGAAACTTTCTATATTTTTTAAGTACTTTAACACATCAGGTGTGTTTGTTTTGTAGGTATTTGTAACATACATTAGTATATTTGTATTGAAGTACAGTATCTGTAATACCTTTAAGGATTACTGACGTCTGTTCTTAAACATTTATTTATTAAGTTCATTTTTGTTTTTATTATTTTTAAAAAGCAACAAAAATCCCACCGGTTCGATGTTTTTGTTCGACTTTTCTGAAAGGTTTTTTTTTCCCCAGTACCTGTTAAAAACAATGACATCATGACGTCGCTTGTCCTTTTGAAAATATTTTTTTTTTATTATTTTGATAGACAACAACGATATACACATACAATCAAAGCGCTATAAAAGCCAACATTTAAGAAAAATAACTTGTCCTTAAAAAAGATTGCATCTAAGTTAAGAGCTTATTGTTTTTCTTCTTCTTCTTCTTCTTCTTCTTTTCTTCTTCTTCTTCTTCGTTTTTTTTCTTTTTTTTTTTTACAAGAGCTGTGGAGATTGAAGATTAAAACCTGACCCACGTTTACGACAAAAGCATCACAACTCATGAACCTGACAACGAATTTTTAATTTAACAACAAAAAAAACAAAAAAAAAATTTAAAACAAATATTAAATTAAAACCATCAAAAAAAAAAACAAAAAAAAAAAACGAGATTTTGGCTACGACATGTAAACTGCCAGAACGATTCACAGGAGAGAGAGCACCACAAACACAACAATAAGTTACGTTAAAATAATTCCAATAAATAAATAAATAAACATATGATGGAAAATATTGCAACAATCTTCAATATTAATAATAATAATAATAATAATAATAATAAAATATGTGCCAGCATTTCAAAAAAAAAATTCTTTTTTTTTTTAAACAATCTATGTGTTGACTTTTTAAGGCAGTTGTACAGCGGGAGTTGGATGTGTATGTTGGGCTAAGTCCACACTATAGGCTTCTGTGTATTCTAAAGGCATTTGTGGTTCTACTAAACAGGGAATGTTCCACTCAAC
>NC_024307.1:388848-390677 GCF_000523025.1 Cynoglossus semilaevis | reverse complement strand
TCACTCTAATCAGTTCTGTCTTTCACTAAAGCTACAGGAGGCAGAGCTGAGAGAGAGAGAGGGGGGAGAAAAAGGAGGGGGGAGATTTCTGAGATTTTTTTAAGACATTTTCTTAGGTCTAGAAGCTATATCATCATTGATCACGTGTGCTGTCCTAGAAAAATACCCTTTAACAGTCAAACTAACGCTTTGTGTTTGTTTTTTTTTTTGTTTGTTTGTTTCTTATTTTAACTCGATAAACTAATTTGACAAAGGAAATCTTAAAGTATTCAAATATAGAGAGAAGCGTTCGACAATCACTGATTGGCATGGAGAAAAAAAAAACACCACGAAAACATCAAACCACCTCTCATTGGCTTAAAGTTTATGGCAGTGACGTCACTCTTTCTCTAACCCTCAAAGCCACTTTTTTTTTTTTGAAATTTTTTGTGTTATTTTTTCTTTTCTTTTCTTTTTCTTCCTCCTTTCCTTTCCTTCTAAAGGCACGGGTTTGGTGTGTGGTCTTCAGCAGGCGGGGCGCACCGGCATCTGCAGCAGGATCACCTGCCTGTTCTCCGAGGGGTGGCACTTGTTTATGTGCCTGGTGAGTCCCGGGGAGCTGTAGAGGGTGGCGGGGCAGTATTTGCACGGGTAGATCTGGGAGGAGTGCATGAGGCGCAGGTGTCGCTCCTGACCGGCCCTGCTGCTGAAACTCTCCCCGCACACCGGGCACAGCAGGCAGTCCACCGGGCTCAGGTTCAGGGGGCTTTGGTTTGAGGCTTCTTCTGAGAAGGAGGAGGGGAGGAGGTGGAGGAGGTGGTGGAGGAGGTGGTGGAGGAGGTGGTGGAGGAGGTGGTGGAGGAGGTGGTGGAGGAGGTGGTGGAGGAGGTGGTGGAGGAGGTGGTGGAGGAGGTGGTGGAGGAGGTGGTGGAGGAGGTGGTGGAGGAGGTGGTGGAGGAGGTGGTGGAGGAGGTGGTGGAGGAGGTGGTGGAGGAGGTGGTGGAGGAGGTGGTGGAGGAGGTGGTGGAGGAGGTGGTGGAGGAGGTGGTGGAGGAGGTGGTGGTGGTGGTGGATGATGATGATGAGGAGGAGGCGGCGGCTGAGGAGGAGGAGGAAGGCACGGGCGCCTGCTCGGCGAAGCCGTGCTCCTCCAGCACCTTCTTATGTAAGACTTGGTGTCCCATGATGTGTTTTCTTAGGTACGCCTGCCGCTTGAACCTCTTGCCGCAGAACTGACAGTCGTAGCAGCCGTCCTCGGAGCCGGACTCGGACAGACCTGGACTCGGCGTGTCCCTGTCGCTCATGTCTTTGGCTTCGTCCGACACCGACTTGACGCCCAGCGCTGGCATTTTCCCCATTTCGGTCTTGATGCCCTGCTGCGCGGCGGAGGGCAGCGCCGGTGCCCCCGCGGTGCCCCGGGGTTTGTGCCAGCGGCGGTGAGAGGCCAGGTTGGCCGGGCAGCTGAACATCTTGTCACACTCCGGACAGCGGTACTCGACCCTGACGATGCGGGAGCACTTGTGCTGAGCCAGGGAGAACGGGTCCGCGTACGCCTCCTTACACAGCTGACACACGAACTCCCCCAGAGGCTTGTTCCCCCCGGAGGACTGCGCCCTCGGCTTCGCCTCCACCGGCCCTTCTTTGATTTTCAGGCCGAGCACAGGGGAAGTGGTCACCTCGTCTTCGAAGTTGAGTTTTCGGATGGCTTTGGGTTTTTTGGCGGCGGGTTTCGGTTTGCGCTCCGTACCTTCAGCTGCGGGTCTTTTGGCCGCGACCCGGTGGCTGGGAGCCGGCAGGCTGTTGGCGCTGTTGCTGCCGCTGCCGCTGCCGCCGCTGCTGCTGCTGGCGGC
>NC_024307.1:387137-388093 GCF_000523025.1 Cynoglossus semilaevis | reverse complement strand
GCGCTTTCTGTCGCCCTGGGCCGCTGCCGCTGCTGCTGCTGCTGCTGCTGGTGGTGGTGATGATGGTGCTGCTGCTGGTGCCGCTGCGGCTGCTGTTGCTGGTGCCGATTTTCAGGTCGACAGGGGCGTAGAGGAGATGGTCCAAGCCGGAGAGGGAGGCAGGTGTCGGGAATGACTCGGCAGAAATGGGCGAGCCCAGATTGAAACTTCGCTCGAAATATCCTCTGTCGTGCTCCTTACTGATGGGCCGGGTGGGGCTGTAGATGGCTTGGCACACCGCCTCCGGGTTACCGAACTGAGCCGGCTTCTCCAGCCTTGGCACCAGCGCGTCGGCCGCGGTGAAGACGGGCGACGCTGTGGCGCGGTCCGGACTGGACGCCGTGGACATCGGCGGGGAGGGGTCCCGGTGACTCGGCAAGGCAGCTGGGGTGGGTGGCTCCTGGAGGTCACTGTCGTCCGGCCGAGTCCTGTAGGAAACATGTGCACATTTCTTGTTTCTTTTTACCAGGAATCCTTTGGGCATCTTGGCGAGTGGCGGCTGGAAGGCACTTCGGGACGGTGGTAGAACCTCGAGTATCCAGGTTGGGTCAAAAAATATGGCAACACTAGAGGCTTCTGGGACTTTTCTCCCCCAGTATATTGATCCTTCTGTTACTGAAATGTTTTCGTCTCCAAGGCATAGCTCCACTCTTTTATGCCGGAATGATGCTATTGTTCTCGCCCCCCCTGTTGCAGCATCCCTGACCAATCGGATGAGACCCAGACCCCAGTGGATTTGATTGTGGGAGGGCTCAGAGCGCGGCGTCCGTGGATTTCGTTGGAGGATGTGCAGATAGCTCAGCAGATGTACCGGCGGTTTATTGCATTAATGTGTGCGCTCGGCGGCCCCTCCCCGACCGAGGCACACGCCGAGACCCTCCTCTTTTTACGGTCTGATGGGCCCTTATACAAATGCA
>NC_024307.1:380881-387019 GCF_000523025.1 Cynoglossus semilaevis | reverse complement strand
GAAATGTCCGTCATCACCGCCATCATCAGAATTTAGATTTAAGACGAGATCAGTGGAAGAAAACACACCAAAAAAAAAAAAATCTTCATTTGTGGAGTCGGTGTTGACTGAAAGGGGGGGAGAGGCTGAGGGGTGAGGCGGGGGGGTCACCAGTGAAGACACACAACAACTACACACACAGATACACAACAGCTGTTTTTATTCCCTCTCTTCGTCCACTTTTACGCACAGCGACAGCACTTGGTGTCCCAGCTCCGTGGGCCTGAGTGTCCGTGTGGGGCACGTGTCTGTGTCTGTAGTTTAACTCCACATATAAATCACTCTCCTCGCTGCATACATAAGTAATAAGAGGAGCCTCTGGTCTTTGTGCTCCGCGGCCGCGTCTGCCCGTGCGTGGATATTCCTGTCTCCCTCTGGTTTTCGTTTGAAAGGCAAATTGACCTCTTAACTGTGGACCGGGACCCACGGCCAATCTGGCCCACGGATAGACGCGTGCTGAGTGGAATCAGGGGCTGCAGACAAAAGAAGGCCACGGCCGAAAACTGGGCTGCAGAAAAAAAAAAGAAAAAAAAAAAAAAAACTGGGCTGAACCGAGGACCCAGAGAGAGAAATGTTACTGCTGTTACTGCTGTTACTGCTGTTACTGCTGTTCCTGCTGTTACTGCTGTTACCGCTGTTACTGCTGTTACTGCTGCTGCTTCTGCTGTTACTGCTGCTGTTACTGCTGCTACTGCTGCTGTTACTGCTGCTGTTACTGCTCTTACCGCTGTTACTGCTTTTACTGCTGTTACTGCTGATGCTGTTACTGCTGTTACTGCTGCTGCTTCTGCTGTTACTGCTGCTGTTACTGCTGTTACCGCTGTTACTGCTGTTACTACTGCTGTTACTACTGCTGTTACTGCTGTTACTGCTGTTCCTGCTGTTACTGCTGTTACTGCTGTTACTGCTGCTGCTGCTACTGCTGTTACTGCTGCTGCTGCTGCTGTTACTGCTGTTACTGTTGCTGCTGTTACTGCTGCTACTGCTGCTGTTACTGCTGCTGTTACTGCTCTTACCGCTGTTACTGCTTTTACTGCTGTTACTGCTGATGCTGTTACTGCTGTTACTGCTGCTGCTGTTACTGCTGCTGCTGCTGTTACTGCTGGTGCTGTTACTGTTACTGCTGCTGCTGTTACTGCTGCTGCTGTTACTGCTGCTGCTGTTACTGCTGTTACTGCTGCTGTTACGGCTGCAGCAAAAAAAGAGACTAAAGACACAGAGTCACTGCTGTTCTTGTTGATTGTTTTTGTTGTTGAGAACAGAGTAAACAGTTACAGTAAACAGTTACAGTAAACAGTTACAGTAAACAGTTACAGTAACACTGGTACTTTTATATATAGTAATAGTAAATTAGTTCTAATAAAACTTTTTATTTAAAAAATATCTGTAAAGGAAAAAAAAGTCTAACAATCATTAACACAACTATTTTTTAGTAAAGTTTTTTTTATCATCTCTCTGCACTTTATCTGTATGTGTATGCATTTTTTTTCTTTTTTCTGTTACAGACTAACTGTAGGCTGCGCTGCGCCTCTTGGCACAGGGCGCATTCTTTCTCCTTTCAGTCTGGAGACCAGGCAGGAATTAATCTCCATCGTCGGACATTGTTCCCCCTCATTTGCATAAAGCTGCAGTATATGACCAAGTCAAATAATGACACAATCGGAGCCGAGCCGCAGGCCTGGGTGCCTGCCTTTCATCACTGGCCCCGGAGTCGCTGCCTTCACCTGCCTGAAAACACACAGCGGTATTTTGGTCAAATTCATTTAAATACTGAGGGGGAGAAAAAGAAGAAGAAGAGAAAAAAAACACCGTTAATGTCACGGCAGTGGGTTTAAATTACACAGAAACTTTGTTTAAACAGCGCGACACGTTTAAAAAAAACTGAGCAAATGAAAAATAAAATAAAACGAAAGAAGAAATCGTGTCGTAATTAGGAATTTAAATCGAATCGTGAAGTTGTACCGAGCGCTTTTATCGTCGTTTTGTTGTCGTTAATTATTCTTCATTCCTGTTCAACATGTGAAATAACTTCACGTTTGTCTCTCCTCGTTAGTTGGACGAAGTAAAAGGACGTTTTAAAAAAACAAATCGATTTTTTTTTTTACAAATATCAATGAAAATTTCTCGAATGTATTTTTTAAAATAAAAACATTCAAACATTTTAGTCGGTGATTAAAGATGAGAACTTTACACCGCTCTAACATTCACTTCCACTTTTTCGTACTTTGATATTTGAACTTTTTTCCACTTTGTAGAATTTTAAATCTTAAATTTCGCCTCTTTTTATTCTTATCTGTGTTTTATTTACACTATTATTCCTTCTTTTTTTTTTTTTTATTGTCGGTCTGGCGTTAGCAGCGTAGCTGAAGCCGTGACGTCATTTTAACGAGTTCCTCTTTAGCCCGAGATCACTTCCGTGTGGCGCGTGGGCCTCTCCGCCAGGCGCATGCGCGTGTTTACTGAGTGTCGCGTGCTCATTATCATACAGCTGCACTTTTATCTCTCTCTCTGCGTGTGTATGCGCGGGCGCGCGCGCGTGCTCGTGTGTGCCGTGTCACAGCTGCGGTTCCTCGGTGCTGCTGCTGTGACACTGTACACAGTTACACCAGAGCCACGATAACCGAAGGAAATGTCACGATATTTAGGGTTTGTTTTTTTTTTAATCCACCGAAGTGACGTCAGAACCATCAGCCCCCACGGACGATGGGGGGGCGGGGGCGGGGCGTGGTTCTTTCAAAGTATTTTCTGAGAGTTAGTACATGGAGCGAGTTTTATCAATCTTTCAAAGTATTTTCTGAGAGTTAGTACACGGAGCGAGTTTTATCAATCACAGTATTGTGGGAATACTAGCTTTAGTGAAGTATCTGACTTTGTCACGGACACGGAATTATTTCACAAATAATAAGATGAAGCGTTGGATTTTCAAAATAAAAGTTCCAATCTATCTTTATGTTTTAGAACGAAATTTTCCCGCGTTTCAGTCGTCAGTCATTTAATACAATATGGAGATAATTGTAAAAAAAAAAAAAAGTTTATACCATTGAAAGAGATAGAGAGAGCATCTGACCCACAGACTGTCCACAGAGGTGGGCTGCATGTGGTCCTGGAGTGGTGCTTCACTGAGACCTGGGAATCCTGTGAAGGTCGACTGAATCATCAGTCAGTAGAAAATGAGATTTTTTTTTTCTCAGACTCAGACTGATCTGGGCTTCAGTCATTATTTTGTTCTTTTCTTATTGACGTCATCACACTGGTTATTTCTTTGCACAATCTGGATAAACCTGAAATGGACCTGGAACAGTTTGTTAGAATCATGTGACAATTTCTCAGAAATTCTTCAAAACGTGAAATAATTTTGTGTCCGTCAGAAAAACAGAAATGTATATAAACATAAAAGTAAAAGTATTCAAACTCAATTTGAATACTTAAAAAAAATAAAAAATATATTTCAGCCTGGAGCTGCTGCTTAGTTCAGCGCCACCTGCAGGAGGAAGAATTAATGCTGAGGAAACTGAGAAAGTTCACCTCCCCCCTCAGGTCTATTTACCGACTTCCTGTCAAACATTAACCACAGTTACCCGGGGACTTGTTGGAACCTTTGCTTTATTTTCTCACTGATCACATTAGTTCCTACACTGGTGTAGATCCTGCGTGTTCTTCTTCTCACGACCGTCTCCGTGTCCGTGTGCCGCGGCAGGCCGAGCCAATTTGAAAGTGCAACAGGACACGGCTGTAATTGGTGCTCACTACATGGCCACCTCCAATGCATTGTCAATCAGTTAATGTAATTGATTAGCCGAGGTCCTATTCTGGCCGGCTGTAATCTGATAGAGGCCTCTTTCAGCACCATGGAGAGAGCCAGCGAGGGACCCAGATTTAATCAGGCCGGCTGTGGACACAGCACAGCTTCAGCCTTTGTCCCCGAAAACTGAGAGCAGGCAGCCAGGCAGCCAGGCACCGACGGCCGAACAAAAACACGGCAGAACAAAAGTGCCAGAGTTTAATGAAGTGATTGCTTTTTAAACACAGTTGTGAACAGGCCCCCCGGTGGAGCACATGTGGAACTGCGTCCAAACACACGGACTGTTCTCGTACATTTTCTGGAGAGATTTTTTTTTTCCAAGACAAAAGATATAAGTAGTGGTAATTTTTTCATTATTTGGCCGTGTAAGTGATTGGTTTAAACACTATAATCCAAACATTGTTTGTTTCTGCTCCCCTTCAAATGAAGGAGTTCTAATTTATATATATACATATATATATACGTATATATATATATACATGTATATATATATATATACATATATATGTATATATGTATACCGTATACATACATATATATATATATATATACACATATATATGTATACATATATATGTATACATATATATATGTATATATATATGTATGTATATATATATTAAATGGATTTGTTTTTACCAAAGTCAGAGTCAATGCTGCTGTAACAGTCTCTACAGACCAGGGACGTGCCGTGAGGTTCATGACTTGCGAGACCTTCAGACGCCCCCTTGTGGTGAGGCAGAGTACTGTTTGCTTCTCCTGCTGACTTTTCTCTGCACGTTCTTGTCCGATCATCAGGAACATTAAAGACATGACACAGACTGTAGAGAGTCAGGATGTAGAACAAATATTTCTGTAAAGTTCATATTGGCGATATGCATAATTATGTAATATCGGTAAGAATCAGTTTTTTCTTCCAATATTGAAAATCCTCAGGGGTGTGAAACTCATTTTTTACCAGTGGAGTTCCTTAAAGGGACGGTCATAACTGTATATCTGTAATATCTGTATCTGTAAATGTTTCTACGGTTGAGTATTATTTATTTATATAAGTTACAAATATTGTTCATAGTGTTTAAAAATCAAACTTTTCATCCATCAGGTTAATAAACTCTGCTGCATCGACTCCCGCGGGCCATACAAAATGACTTGGCGGGCCATATTTGGTCCCCGGGCCTTGAGTTTGACACATGTGGCCTAGATGACGTGATCTAAAAATGAAAGTGAATTATCGTCGCTGTGACACCACCGTGACACAACAGTGACCTCTGTTGGTGTGGAGTCTTTTGGACAATATCGACATCCCCGATAGCCACAGCGCCACACAATGGAAAACACTACAGGTATAAAACATCCACTCCAGAGTTTTAACATTTTATTCTGACTGCGCTGACTGATTTTCCCATCAACACTCTGAAGAACGACCTTTCGGATCTCTGACATTGGTGAAAAAAATAAAATAAAAAAAATAAACTAAACGTTTAAACCCAGAAAACTGCTGCAGTAAAGAGCAACAATTTGAAAACTATTTGGAGGAAAGAAAATCAACACGTGGCTTCTGAGCGTGAATGCCGCGTGTCTGAGCGCGGCACAAAAGCGGAGGTCGGTGTCTAGTTTTTAAAGTGTACTTTAGAAGGATGCCCACGAGGCCGGGTTTACCATGAAAAGCCCTGCAAAGTGGTGGCGCTGTGAGGGCTCAGACTAATGGACCTCGTCCCTGATGGTATCTGTACTTTTGACAATGTTGCTGATAATTATATGAGACCAAGGACAGATGCTCCTGGGCTTTTATATCCCCTCTGAAAAGGTCAGCTTGAGTTTAATGAATTCTGATGAATTGGACTGAAAATCTAAAATTCAATATCCACATTTGCTGCTTTCAAGTTTGTGTCTAGTGCTGTGGGTTTTTTTTTCTTTTTTTCTTTTTCTTCTCAGCACAGACCTGAGATTGAAATGGATCAGGGCAGATTTCCTTCTTTCTGCATATCAGACGTCGGGGCGGCCCCCGTCTCCGGGGCACGGTTACCTCTAATTTACTCATCAAACGCAGCGGAGTGTCTCTCAATAATCCCGGCAGTCCATTGGTTGTTTGGGGTGGAGTCCCCCATCAGGGAGCATGCCCTGGAATGTTAAAGACTAATTCAGCGCTGAGCTGCAGAGGTGGATAAAGTGATTGTTCTATCGGGGAGCTGATTAACACGGGCTCCGGCCTGTTTTTTCCCCCCGCGTTCACCTCCGATGTGGCTCACATTCATTTCTGTATTCATGAGTGGATGAGAACACACGGGCTGAGCGGC
>NC_024307.1:380182-380701 GCF_000523025.1 Cynoglossus semilaevis | reverse complement strand
ACTTCACAAGAGTTCTCTGAGGCACAGCTGCACTATGGGGGTGAAGGTGAGTAAATGGAAGTAGATTTTCGTAGACACACACACACACACACACACACACCCTGCAGCATGAGCAGCCGGCCTTTAAAGAGGATCTCACTGACAGACATTTGGCTTCGGTTTTCAGTTCATTTCTCACACAAGGAAAAAAAACAAAACCAAAAAAAAAGCAACAACAACGACAACAAAAAAAAGAAACATCTCCGTCCTCCGTTTCTCTTTGGCCTGACGACGGTAATGACGCTGATAATGACTTCATGTAAGGAGAATGAAATCAGGGCCACTGCTCATGGACTCCATTCATGAGGTCACCATTATCTTGATGAAATTGTGGGCAGTAGTTGTGTCATTTAGGAACATAAAGAGACGGACTGGCAGAACCTGAGGGTATTATCCTCCGTCTACGGACGTATGGAGCACAATGCCCCCTGAATTATTACCCCCCCCCCCCCCCTCCCCTCTCCTCTCAACACTCATCAC
>NC_024307.1:377898-379538 GCF_000523025.1 Cynoglossus semilaevis | reverse complement strand
CCCCCGTTTACGGGCGTATGGAGACCAATCCCCCCTTAATTTTTCCCCCCCCCCCCCCTTTATCTCACCTATCCATATAACCTGTAACAAATGTATGTGGGTCACTAATGGTGAATTAACAACTTTCCTCTTCACATTCATTTTAAACCACCTGTCAAACTCAAGGCCTGGGGCCCAAATGCGGCCCGCCAAGTCCTTTTCTATGGTCCACAAGAGATTTAATAGCATTATATAAAAGTACATGTTTATATTTATTTGTAACTTGAATATATAATATATATGAATATATAACTTGAATGTATTATGATGTTATGGACCGCAAACAAACTTTTTGTTTGATGGCCCCCCCCCCCCCCCCCCCCCACTGGTGAAAATGTGTTGGAGACCCCTGTTTTAAACCAAAACTTCAGCCAGCAGTCTCATAAACTAGGACCAGTTGCTGTCCATGGTGCTGAAAACCAGAGTCTCTGTTTTTCTCTCCTTCCATCCATCTCCTCATTCTCCACTTCTCAGGTTTGGTATCAGGAAAAGTTGAAGCCAATATAAAAAACAAAAAAAATAAGTCTTTCAAGCAAAAGTGGGCTGCAGCCCAGTACGATCCTGGTCTACATGTCCCTGGGCCGTGGGAGTCAATCAGAACATCAGCTCCCACCAGAGGTTTAACTCCTGTTCTTCTCTGTCATTGTTTTCTTAAAAAATCATTACAGCAGGGGTCTCCAACCCCTGGTCGGGGGACCAGTGGCAGTACATAGGTCATTTGGTACCGGTCCACAGTGAAAAAATGTACTTCAGTTGTTACTAATGTACATTATTCCAAACGAATCCAGTCATGTCTCTTTACTGTTTTGAACAACAGGTCAAATGTGGTCTATGGTTGAGCTGAGTTGACTGATTTAACAAAAATGGAATAAACTTCATATATATGTATATAAATATATAACAATATATCTAGAATATATATATATAATATATATAATATATTTAAAAATATATCTAGAATATATAAAAATATATCCAAATATATATAAAAATATATCTAGAATATATCCAAATATATATAAAATATATATAAAATATATCTAGAATATATATAAAATATATCTAGAATATATATAAAAATATATCTAGAATATATCCAAATATATATAAAATATATATAAAATATATCTAGAATATATATAAAATATATCTAGAATATATATAAAAATATATCTAGAATATATATAAAAATATATTTAGAATATATATAAAAATATACCTGTTTTTAAAGTGATCTTCCGTGTTGTTGTTGTTGTTGTTGTTGGTTCTGTTCTCCTCTACGTGAACCTGAACCTGAACCTTATCTACCGTATGTTGACGACGCTCCGCTTGTATAAACAACGTCGTTAGCATCTGTGCCTTTGAGAGGCGCCGTTTCTTGACCTTTGATTATGGAACGTCATTCCATTTTTTCCAAAACAAAGAAATTTCCCAGAATTGGCACACTCTTCACAATTTGCATTCTGCTGTAATTGTGCTGCTTCCTTGATTATTAAATGATCAGCCTAATTAGGCGACATAATAGGGTTAATCAGACCCCGCTCATCATCACTTATTATTATTCCTGCTAAAAACCAAGGGAAAGGATATAGTACTTGATT
>NC_024307.1:374182-377755 GCF_000523025.1 Cynoglossus semilaevis | reverse complement strand
ATTTGATGTTGTAAATGGAGTGAAGGAGCTGGCTGGACACAGACAGATGAAAGATTTCACTCAAATTAATTAAGCAGTAATTATGCAGCGGGAGTTGGGAATAGTTTGCATAATGAGCTTCTATCAAAAGAGATCAGTCAGGTTAGGAGGACGCTGGAGGTTCAGATGATGCAACGACTTCACTGCACCGCACCGCGTGAAGAGGCGTTCGCACGGACGTGACAAAAGGGTTAAAGTTAGTCGTGAGTCGTGAGTCGTGAGTCGTGAGTCGGACGACGAGGGCTTTGTTTGGTTCGTCAAGACTTTGTCAACTGGCGCCTTCCTCACTCAACATGTTTGAGGTTTTTTTGGAGTTGGGATGAAGGAGGTCCGGGGGGGGGGGGGCGGGGGGGGTTCCCCACAGATGTGGTTGATGTAAAAAAAAAAAAAAAGAAACTTAGAGCTGTTGAAGATCTTCACGTTGGCTGTAAAAACTAAAAAAAAAAAAAAAGACGATGATGAACATCTTCTTCAATCGATCTTTTCTTCAATTCCTGTGGCTATATCTGTGTTGTTTTTTCAACTAAACAAGCCAGGGTTTCACACAGACTCAGTAAATTGAACTTCAGATTATATTTCAATATATGTATCTTTTGTGACGTTTTTTTGTTTTGCAGTGCATTGTGTGTCCACGTGTGTGTGTGTGTCCACGTGTGTGTGCTCATCTTTTCTTTGATCAGGCTTTAACATCAGATAATAAATTCCCCCGTTCCAGCGAGAGGCAATAAGGACAGAGTGTAGCTTTAAATTTGAGCTAATCACAAACAACCTGCCGCTCCACTCCAGGGAGCTTTAAGACCCTAATCACCTCCCACTCCGATGCTTGTGGCGTTCAGTTATTGTTGATCAGGGAATATGCCCTGGATCTATTTAGACAATGGAAAGAGGGATTGAACGGACAGAAACTCTCCGTCTTAATCGCTTGTTTAATCACAGCCACTGTTCGGCGTATGGAGTTGAGTTACTTGAACTGATTTGCCGTTGCAGCAGCAATGGGCTAATCAGGGTGCAAAGCCCGCCGCTGCCCTTCAAGGTCCCCGAGTGGAATTACAAAGACTGTGATTAGTTAATCAAATGAAGAACCCGATGTCCTTTCTTTATTTGTGTACGCAGCACATCTGAATGGAAATTGTATAGTGGAGGTGCTTCCAGAAGGACACATCTACATGTGAATGACCCTCCTCCTGGCTCCGGCTCTGAACACAGAGGAAGATCTGTGGTGGTGTTACGGCGCGGTTCAGACTGAAACATATCTGAGGGGCATTTGTTGTCGGTGCTCATGTGAATGATGCAATTAGTCACTTTGTTGTCAAGGAAAGCAGGAAGTCCTTCACCAGGCAGAGCGTCCGCGATGTAGCGTTGTCGGAGGTCGGGGTCTGCGCACGTGTTTTATTTTTGTACTGGCCGTATTCAAGTGTTTGATAGTGCGTCTGATTATGGTGAAACACTAGAAGAAGAAAAAAAAAACAGGATGATGAAGATCTTTTTGTCTTTCTTCAATTCCTGTGACTATGTCTGTGTTGTGTTCAACCAAACAGGCTCAGGTTTCACAGTGAGTCAGTAAAATTTAAAAGGTAGAAGATCATTAAATTGTATTTCACTATATGTACTTTTTGTGACATTTTTTGTTTTGCGGTGCATTGTGGGATTTTTTTATGTCTTTTTAAAGTGGGCTCAAAAAAGGTCGGACACACTGGTCTGAACTAAACTCCTTATATGGGTTTATTTTGATAGTGATAAAATGAAAATATTTTGATAGAACGGTTCACCAGCAGGGGGGTGTAAATCTGAATGTTAGTCAGGTTTCCAGCAGTTTCCTCTCCTCAGTATTTACTCACACCAGGACGTGACTCTGTGTCAGTTTACATCAAGGTTTAACAATAAATTAAATGCGATCATCAAAGTGCAGCCGCTCTCCGACCACACGCCCCTGTCAGACACGCTGTTAGACATTGTGACTGTTGTTCCTGAGGAGAAAAGAATTTCCCTCCAAGGCTTTGTGACAACTTCCTTCCAGGGGTGGCAGACTTGACCTGCTCAATCCCCCTAGAATCACGGCTATTATTTGTCACTGACAGCAGCTCTTTGGAGCATTTGCGCCCCCCCCCACCCCCGGAAGGTACGGGGTCGCGGACGTCCCAATCCATCTCTGTCTGCCAAGCGATTGATTGTGATTTAGAGCACGGGGCAGAAGATGGTGGGGTTCCATTTTGATGAGCGATAGGTGGGAACCCTTTGACTCCCAGCACATGGCAAGCAGAGGCAGCGCTATGATGAGGGGTCAGGAGCAGCTGGTGGGAGTAACAGGGGTGGATCCAGGGGTGGACGGGGGCAATAGGAGGGTTTTGTGAATCACAAGATAGAAGGTGTCAGAGCTGCGGGACAAAGCATCTCCAACCAACTGCCCGAGTCTATCACTTAGCCCATCCATCACCCGTCCTGGGCTGTGGGTTGCATAAAGGTTGCTAGCTAATCGTTTCATCATCAGAGGAATAATGGAGATGACAGTGAATACAGAGCAGCAGCTCGGACACACGGTCGCCCGTGAGCGGGATTCACTCCAAACCACTTATGTCAAATTCGAGGCCCATGAAGGGGGAACACGGCCGGCCGCGTCGTTTTATGTGGCCCACAAAACCCTGACACACTTATGGTTTTCCTAAAACAAAACTTCATAGCACAGAGTCTGTACTAACTCCAGCTTTGGTCTGAAACTATTATTTATTTACTGCAAAGAAAAAATGTCAACATACGTCATTAAAATGCAACAATGAAAGCCAGAACCATTAAATACTCGTCCACTAGGTGGCAGCGGATTAAAAACTTAGAATAGGCTCAGAGCTGTTGAAGAAGATCTTCATTTGTGTCTTTCTTCAATTCCTGTTCAACTAAACAGGCCCAGCCTCACACTGAGTCACTGAGAGGATAAAAAAATATATTTTCTAGAAAGTAAAAGGATGACGGGAAGAAAACAGCGGTGGACTGAACTGGGTTGAAACAAACAGCTAAACGATGACTAAATGTTAGCGTCCACAAAGACATGAAAACAGTGTTAAACCCATGTACGTTCCTGTCGTGACGCGAGCTTTTAATTTAAGAAATTAAAAGCTCGCGTGTTTTAAACCTTGATAATTTTAAGTCATGGTGAACAAAAGCCGCAGCTCCGTCCGTGTCAGGGCTGCGTGTCGAACAGGTGACTGTGCGGCCGTAACCTGATCCGCTGTTTACAGAGCAGGGACAGGTGCTGCAGCCCGGCTAATCCATACATGCACACCAACACAGGTCATCCGGCGGGGCAGATTGATTCGAGCTTTTAAAGAGCACTCATCAGCAATCCCAGCTCCGGCCTCAGCTTTTCTGTTGCCATGATACCAAATTGTAGTAATTTAAGACGGTCTGCGATGGAAATGGAAAGGAATGTCTGCTGTTTGTACAGACGATGTTGGAAACATTTTGACACACGGGTCACTGACGGGGAAACGTCTCTGAAAAATAAATGATTTTTTATGAAAAAATATATACAAACAAAAAGTA
>NC_024307.1:370998-373641 GCF_000523025.1 Cynoglossus semilaevis | reverse complement strand
TGAAGAGGCCGCAGCTGTAGACAGGCTAACGGAGCTCATGTCCATTTGTTTCATTGTAAGGAAAAAGTCGTCGCTCCTGAGCAGACGGTGAATCTTAGTAACAACAAACTCAGGTTTATTTAAATTTAGCTTCAGTTATTTTTTTTGTTTCCATTTACTGACTATTTAATATGTGAAGACGTTTATTTGTTTACGCCCTCGCCCTCTGTAGTTTTATATTTACATATTAATTCAAGTCAGTTTTATTTACACAACTCAAATTTACAGAACACATTTTTTTTATGTAGTATAAGAATTAAAAAAAAACTGCCCTCTAACAGGGGAGGAAGGGTATTTACTGTTATAATAATATTGAGTTTATACTAAAAAAAATAGAACTGTTGTTGTTGTTGTTGTTGTTCTCACTATCAACCAAATATAGTAAACAAAATCAAATCGACTTTTCAGTGTTTTTTGTTTTTGTTTTGTTTTTGTTTTTTTTTGTTTGGGAATTTTTCTGACTTGAAATGCTTCACATGAGTAAAAGTGGTAACAAAATGTGGCCCACACAACTGGCCTTGTTCAGCTAGTAAAGATATGTGGCCCACATAGACAAACTAGGCTTTTTTGCTGCCCTAACTTTGAAGACTCCCACAGCCGCGGGAGAAGTGGATTCTTCGACTAAACAGTGCCATCTTGTGTTCAATTGTAGGAACTGGCCGCTATAAGGAGCTATAATAATAATAATAATAATAATCATAATAATAATAATAAAAATAATAATAACCTGCTGTCTTCGTGTTGTTGGGTTCTTGTGTTCAATGTTCAATGTTTTCGTAGTAAAGTCAACAGTTTTGACTTGGATCAGAGCCGACCCACGTCACGGTGGACGAGTCCGAGCGCAGCAGAAACTCTGACTTATTGGATGTTTGATGGCCTCCATTTAGCAGGATGGAGAGCTGGTCTCCAAATGAGATCTGGGGAACATAAAAGGGATGTGAAGACGAACAAGGGTTGGGGTGGGGTTTGAGACGCAAGCAATGGCCCCTCCACAGCTGCTGGCACTAATGAGGATAATTACCCCAGTAATAACATTAGCCTATCTGAGGGAATGGAGGGGAAGAACAAGTGCCTGTGTTTCTGTGTGTGTGTGTGGGTGGCTGGGGATGTGAATGTGTGTGCACGCATGAGGATGCAGTTCGTGTGTGTGTGTGTGTGTGTGTGTGTGCGTGCCTTCCCTTCTATCTCACCCGCGGTCTCTCTCTCTCTCTCTCTCTCTCCCTCATTCCCTGAATCTCAATATCTCTTTGTTAGCCCACAATAATTGTGTTTGGGCCTCATATCCGCCGTATCAGATTCAAGTTTGTACAAGGTAATTAGCAAAGGAAGGGAAGCCTCCACACCAGGAGGACAAATGCCCCCATGACATCATTCTGGCTCCACTCAGGAGGGAGCCCCCCCCTCGACCCCCCCTCACTCCCCTCCTCTTCTTCCTCATCACTCTTGTCGTCCAGCTGTCCAAGATAGAATTTTATGAGAACTGGAAGTTTTTGGTTCGAACAGATTTAACAAAAAAAAAAAAAAAAAAAAAAAAAAATTTTGGAGAAGACGAAGAGGAAAGTGAGAGAGAATTGATTTGACGGTGACATTGATCTGAGCTGGGCCTTTAATCTCCCTCCAATCAGCTTTGTCTAACAGACGGCCTTAATGCAGCCAGCCATTCAGGAGGGGCCGTCGTGTCCAGCTGGGAGTCAGGGAGTGGGGGGGGGGGGGGGGGGGTGGAGGGGAGGGAGAAATGAAAAGGGCAGGGGGAGGTTGGGGGAATATCTGTGACCGGGAACTTTTCATTGAGGTGTGGCTTTGACATCAGCCTCTTGTTTTACGGTAATTTCAGACATCTGCGTAAACACACGTGGGAATCACAACACACACTCTAACATGACAGCATACTGTAATCACAGGACAGAATTCCTCCTCTGTAATTGTGTTTTCTACCAGGAAAGATGTTAGTGGGTGAGTCAGTGGGTGAGTTAGTGGGTTAGTGGGTGAGTCTGTGGGTGAGTCAGTGAGTAAGTCAGTGAATTAGTCAGTGGGTGAGTCAGTGGGTTAATTGGTGAGTCAGTGGGTGAGTTAGTGGGTGAGTCAGTGAGTTAGTCAGTGGGTGAGTCAGTGAGTTAGTCAGTGAATTAGTCAGTGGGTGAGTCAGTGAGTTAGTCAGTGGATAATGGGTGAGTCAGTAAGTTAGTCAGTGGGTTAGTGGATGAGTCAGTGAGTGAGTCAGTCAGTAAATCAGTGAGTGATTAAGTCACTGATATACTGTATATACAGTATCTATATATATACACATACTATATATATGTGTGTGTGTGTGTGTGTGTGTGTGTGTATCAAACAACAATCTAACTACTGCCCCACATCTCTGGGGGCCAACTGTCCGTCACCACCACCTCCTTCTAACCCCTCCCTCCTCCTCCTCCCCCACCTCCATGCGCTCCCTAACCCCTGGGGAGTAAATGAGAAAACAAATTTTAGGCAAAGAATAAACAGCAATTTTCAGAATAATGACTTGTTTTTGTTGCCGTTTGTATTGAAATGATTAAGTGCGGAAATCCAGTTCTCCGGGGGGGGGGGCCGGGGGGGCCGGTGTTCACTCGGGGCCTCCCC
>NC_024307.1:352019-370196 GCF_000523025.1 Cynoglossus semilaevis | reverse complement strand
TTAGTCAGTGGGTGAGTCAGTGAGTTAGTGGATGAGTCCGTGGGTGAGTCAGTGAGTTAGTCAGTGGGTGAGTCAGTGAGTTAGTGGATGAGTCCGTGGGTGAGTCAGTGAGTTAGTCAGTGGGTGAGTCAGTGAGTTAGTGGATGAGTCCGTGGGTGAGTCAGTGAGTTAGTCAGTGGGTGAGTCAGTGAGTTAGTGGATGAGTCCGTGGGTGAGTCAGTGAGTTAGTCAGTGAATTAGTCAGTGGGTGAGTCAGTGGGTTAATTGGTGAGTCAGTGGGTGAGTTAGTGGGTGAGTCAGTGAGTTAGTCAGTGAATTAGTCAGTGGGTGAGTCAGTGAGTTAGTCAGTGAATTAGTCAGTGGGTGAGTCAGTGAGTTAGTCAGTGGATAATGGGTGAGTCAGTAAGTTAGTCAGTGGGTTAGTGGATGAGTCAGTGAGTGAGTCAGTCAGTAAATCAGTGAGTGATTAAGTCACTGATATACTGTATATACAGTATCTATATATATACACATACTATATATATGTGTGTGTGTGTGTGTGTGTGTGTGTGTATCAAACAACAATCTAACTACTGCCCCACATCTCTGGGGGCCAACTGTCCGTCACCACCACCTCCTTCTAACCCCTCCCTCCTCCTCCTCCCCCACCTCCATGCGCTCCCTAACCCCTGGGGAGTAAATGAGAAAACAAATTTTAGGCAAAGAATAAACAGCAATTTTCAGAATAATGACTTGTTTTTGTTGCCGTTTGTATTGAAATGATTAAGTGCGGAAATCCAGTTCTCCGGGGGGGGGGGCCGCGGTGGACGGTGTTCACTCGGTGACTCACCCGCAGCGCACAACAGTCTACAGACTGCAGTCTTTGTGGACAGCCCATGAATGGACCCTGAGTGAAGGACGTGCAGGTAAACACTGGAAGTGTGTGAGTGAGGGGGGGTTTCAGCCGTTTCTACACCATCTATTGGGGAAATGTGTGCATTGCAGGGAAAAGGTAGAAATATAAATGATAGAATAAATTAATAACATAAATTAACAAAATAGTTTGGCGGACCGGATTAAAAAAGCCAACAGGCCACACGTGGCCCCCGGGCCGTAGTTTGCCTGTGCCTGGGGTAAAATCTAAAATATGTCTTATTTTGAAAGTTCACTGAGCCTAAACGATATCAACATCCGTCAGCTTCATAGATGAATGAACAGGATGGAGTCGAGTCAGAATGACCGCCAAAGATGAATGAACAGGATGGAGTCGAGTCGGAATGACCGCCAATTTTTTTTTTTACCCATCTTCCCCAGGACCAGTGTTCCATCCAGTTGGTTTACAGATCTGTGGTCGACTTCCTCTGGAGTCGACACATATTTGCCTTTTATTAGTAGGAGCCACAACAAAGGAGACATCTTCTCTCATCTGGTCCACCCATCTGGGCCACACATCTGGGCCACACATGGACCCCTCATCCCAGCACACACGTGAAGACCCTTGTCCAGACCTGGGACACGTCCCTCTGGCAGACAGGACCCTCTCCACATACAACTGAACATCTGAGCCCCACCCTTCACCTCCACACAGAGAGAGTCCACAGGCCCAGCTCGGGGGTTGTGGGTTCAACTCTTCAGCAGAAGCCACCCACGCAGCTGGAGTCAGCTGTGGTAATTGAATTCATCTGCGCTGTGTTGTAAGGACGGAGGAGCTGTCAACAAATGTCCTGGGAGACGAGTTAATTCCAACAACAGTGGGGAGAAAACAATAGAGTCTTTGAACCAACGAAATAAATCACTGGCAAATTGAAGAAACGCTCAGCAGACGAGGGCGAAAAACAACAACAAAAAAAGCAGAGAGAAACTCAAAATAAGTCCGGATAGAAGTAGACGTCGCGACACATTTTATTAAAAAATAAAAACAACAACCAAAGACAAACGAGGTTTAAGGTTAGCCAAAATAGATAGCATCAGTCAAATGTTAGCAATGAAATGCTAAGACAAAAAATGCTGAAATTAGCTTTAATTACTGTACCTAAAGGTCGTCCAAATATATATATAAATGTATTTATTTATAAACATATATATATGTTTTAGGGATGTCTGATGTCCAATTTACCGATATTGTCCAAACACATCGGAATTTCCGAGAGATAAAAGATAATGTCGGCAATGAATGAAGGTAATCCAAAATTATATAAAAAAATCAAACTGATCTCTTAGCCCAGTCAGCTTAATAAAGCATAACCATTTTTAATTAATATAAAAAAACTAAAATAATAATATTAACAAAACATTTCTGAAAATGCTAAAACAAAAGTTGCTAGACTGCAATAAAAATTCAAAAACTATGAAGCAGCGAAATAAAACGACCTGGAAAAGTGGCTTTAAAGTATTTTAAATAGTTCTTATATGATATGATATTAAATTATATTATAGTGTTTAGAGACAGTAGCAGTAGGCAGAAGACAGGAGGCAGAGCTGGAGGTGGCAGAGTTAAAGATGCTAAGATTCTCTTTAGGAGTGACAAGAATGGACAGAATCAGGAATGAGGTCATTAGAGGGACAACACAGACAGGAAGGTTAGGAGAAAAAGCTAGAGAAGCCAGATTGAGATGGTTTGGACATGTGCAGAGGAGGGACAGTGGATACATTGGTAGAAGAATGTTAGAGATGGAGCTACCAGGTAGGAGAAAGAGAGGAAGGTCAAAGAGGAGATATATGGATGCAGTGATGGAGGACATGCAGATAGTTGGAGTCAGAGTAGAAGATGCAGAGAACAGGGAGAGATGGAAATCAATGATTTGCTGTGGCAACTCCTGGAAAAGGGTCAAAGCCGAAAGAAAAAGAAGAAGATATTATCATATTATATTATATTATTACAGTTAAAGCAGAGGATATTTGTCTCAGGGGAAAAAATCATTTTCTCATATTCAGTAAAACTGAGTTGAAGATGAAATTAAATGCCCTGAGACACGTTCGACTGGGGCAACAAGTTCCGCTGTCGTTTCTCCTACTGTAATCCTCGCACAATGAAACCTTTGTTCTTCTGCTGACCTGCTTCACTGAACTGAAACACACAGCTGACCCAGAATGAAGCTGTAAAAAGGGCTACACGCTGAAACTAATACATGGCAGATAGAGGGGGGGGGCGTTGGTCCATCCGGGAGCCACGTGTTTGTCCTCCTCTGAGTTTTAAACACTTCCTTGTGTCCCCTCTCCTCTGCCTCCTCTTCTGACTGGTTGGATTGTTGCCCCCTTCTTTGTGACCACGTTCCCCTGCTGAAATATTTCTTCATGTTGTTGCTGTTTCTCCTTGAGATTTCTTCATCAGCTCCACGTCCGGTCTGACACGGAGGCAGCGTTTTCAGTGAATGGGAGCGAGAAGACTTCGTCTCTCAGGTATCTGAGTTATCTGAGTTAGGTATCTGTTACAATGTTACAATTGGAAATGTTTAAGAGAAACAGAAATATTTCCACACTTCTGTCTTGTACAAAGTCTCTATTTTAACTAAAAGTGCAATTTTTGTGGGGCAGAATTTACAAATTTAAAAAAAAAAATTTTATTTTTATTTTTATTTTTATTTTTATTTTTATTTTTATTTTTATTTTTATTTTTATTTTTATTTTTATTTTTATTTTTATTTTTATTCCATTTGTGCTAGATATTAGAATATAATTGTGCAATTAGCTCGGCACAGTATCATTGCTGTTGTTCAATTCAAGTCAAAAAAATGCCCCTTTAAGGACAGTTCCCTAAACGGCCTGAAGGTAATGTGTGCATGAGCAGCAGCTAATGCTAATTGTGGCAGGAATGTTTACATACGTGAGACTTTTCTGTCACTGAAGGCGTTGTTTTTGGAAATGTATAAACACAAACATAAATGTCACCTGAGACTGGCCCCCGGACCATGGGTTTGACACTCCTGTTTTACAGAGTTCAAGATTGTCACTGTCTTCATCTGAAAGGATTACAGTGGGAAAGTGGTTTGAGGTCACAGGTTCAATTCCCAGTCTCCCCTGTGTGGCGTTTGATTATTAAAGCCAGGTTTGTGCAGGTTTTCTAAGTGTTTTGAAAATACATCACAGTGACGACCAAGTTCTAAATCAGTCAGTATAAAATCTGTTCAAGAAAAAAAACTTCTCTAAGTATTTGGCCGAGAATCTCTGAAAAGCATTTTCATGGTCTTTCAGCTCTGCCAGCAAATATTTGGCAACAGCTTTTCAGAGATACTATAATAATGAAGCATTTTAGCAAAAAAAAGAAAAAAAATAGCATTAAAGAAAAAGGCTACAAATGTAACCTTTCAGAAAGACTACAATTTATAATAAAATAAAAGTCGCCTTAACACTGCTGCAAATAAAAAAAAATCTAATACTGATTTACAGAAATGTCAAGTTTTAGTTTTAATGACTTTATGACATTTCAGTTTCATTTTGACAGTTTTACAGTCGGACGTTTTCAGCCACAATCTCTTTAGACTAAGATTGTGTGATGACGCACAAGGACAATGTGGACATTGTCCGACAACATAAACGGTTTTGGATTCGTTTTGAGAAATCAAATATAAAGTTTATTTTCCAGATTTAAATTTCTAAAACATTGACAAGTGCCTGCAACTCTTCCAGACAAATATAAAGTTTATTTTCCAGATTTACAGTACAGTGACAGTGTGAGACTCACAGGGTCGTATGTACAAGTCCAGGAAGGTTCAGTGTGAGTTGACTTTGTTGGACATTTCCATACACCGTATTTTCCAGACTATAAATCGCACCAGTGCCCTCTAGCGGCTGTGGGTGTGAAAATAACGAACGTAAAATGACATATTTTAATACTTAAGTTGCCAACCCAGTCAAAGGGTGAAAAAAAGTGTGAGTTATAGTTCGGAAAATACAACCCCAGTCAAAGGGTGAAAAAAAGTGTGACTAAAAAGTGTGAGTAGTTCGGAAAATACAATAATTTAAACTTAATTGATCCTATATTTGTGAAGTTCTTGTGTTAGCAGCAGGTAGTTATTAGTAGGGCACGTGGTTCCTCTGGGAATCGAATCCAGGACTCTCTGGTCCTTACTTCAGAGGCAGGGGGGCTAACTGCTATACCATGAAACCGACAAAAGCACTGGCAGCGGTGGGATTCGAACCCACGCCCCCGAAGAGACTGGAGCCTTAATCCAGCGCCTTAGACCGCTCGGCCACGCTACCGTGTCCTGCTCATTCTGTTGTCGGTATAAAATTGCTTTATGAACAAAGTGTGCGGGACTGGCCTGCCTGCATTCCAGATCTGTCTGCTATTGAAAGTATTACTGTCTTTGCAAAGTGGAAACTCAGACCACAACAAGAACCGATGTTGAGAAACCAAAGTCTAAGACACAAAAGAGACAGGAGAATTATTATTATTATTATTATTAACCTGGACTTTTTAATTTGACTTTGTGTCTATTATAGTTAGGGTTAAGACGCATTAACAAACGAAAGGCAGTGAAAGATGGTGATGGAGGGAGGGGGCAGAAGGAGGTAACTAAGGTGGTGTAACGTGGCACTTTTCCTTTACCTTCTGGTACACGTCTAATGAGAGACTGTAACACTCAGCACAATCGCTTCCCTGTTTTAATGGCCAAAGGCGTGGCGCTACTACTGTGTCGTCAGGCGCCGTGGCATGTGAGGACATGACGCCTTTCAACTGAGCCGTTAAACTACCGCAGGGCACACGTCGTAAGCGTTTTACATTTCAAAATAAAACAAAGAACGTCGTTTGGGTCATAAAAAAAACTGTTTAGCCAAAGGTTTTTGTTGCTCGGTGTAATGTCAGATAATTATCTTGATTGAATTTTAAAGTTTACGATTTCATCATGTTTCTATTTGATATAGTTTACCAAAACGGGAAGAGTTTGGGAATTTATTGTGAAAAACCGATACAGGAAACGGTGTAGCAGTTTGTTATTTGACGGCGTTTGACGTTTAACAGGAAGTAACGACAAGCAAAAAGGAGAGGCGGAAACTTCAGTGAGTGAACTGACATATAAGTCAAGTCTGAGTTCTCTGTACAGTGTAGTTTCTCGTGCTCTTTTTACAGGTTGGACCAAACGACACACAACACCCGGAGTAAGTATTTTGTCAGACTGTACAACGGATGTTGTTTCGACAGGATAGAGTCGGTCTCGGCGTCAGTGTTTCCTGCTGTGTGTGGGCATTTTTGACATTTCTGTCGTGAAGTGGTTCTTCGGTCCACGGTGCTTCAGTCTTTACTTTTTACTCTTCTTAATCTGTACGTGCACTTATTTTGAAATCCATGCATAGAGTTTAATTTTAAAAGAGATTTGGTTCAGACCTGAAGGATAAGCTATCATTAATAGTTTACATCTTAGTTTATATCGTCTTATTATTATTATACGACACGTAATATTAGATATTAGTTTATATCGTCTTATTATTATTATTTTTATACGACAGGTAATATTAAATATTTTTTTTAGATTATAACACCTGTATTATTTATATTTTCCGTTTTTTTAAATTGTCATTTTCACAATTCATAGTCGGACTTTACAGCCATAAACTAAATAAGATTGTGTAATGATTCATAAAGGTGAGGTTGACTTTGCGCCATATGATTCAAAAAAAATTTTTTTTTTGTAAAAGTGCAGTTTATTTGTCATATTTTATGATGGTCAGTGCACAGAGAAAACGTATTCAAATGTTTTTAAAAGGTCTGATTTTGATGACATTTATGTCTGTCTCAGACTGTCTGTCCATCCAGAGCAGGACGCCCAGTGTTCCACCTTAACTCTTTTGAATGAAAGTAAACAAAAATATTTACTTGTGCTACGTAGCACAAAGAGTTTCACCCTGTCAAAGTTAAGTTTAAAAATAGAGTTTTATAAACTAACTAAAATAGAGTTAAATAAAATTAAAATAAATGAACAGCGTGTCTTGGCAGCCGGGCCGTTAAAAGAGGTCAAAGTGTACATTCAGTTGTAGCTCATTATTGTGGAGGACACAAACATTCCGCAAATTTCACCTTGTTCTTCTTCTACGCTAGAGAATGGCAGAAAAGGTGCTGGTCACCGGCGGGGGCGGCTACATCGGGAGTCACTGCGTGCTGGGCCTCATTGAAGCAGGATATCAGCCCATCGTCATTGATAACTTCAGCAACGCTGTCAGAGGTTAGCTCCCACCTCTGGTTGTTGTAAATGTGTGTTTGTTTAGGGCGGGGATTCGTTGGTTAATGCTATATTTGTGTGTGTGTGTGTGTGTGTGTGTGTGTACATCCTGTTGCCAATGGAGGAGAAGGGGATGTGCCCGAGAGTCTACGAAGGATTGAAAAGATTCTGGGAACTAGCATTGAGTTCCATGAATTAGATCTTCTGGACAAACCTGGTTTGGAAAAACTCTTCAAAAAGGTCAGTCCTGCGTCTAAGGCTACGTCGTTATTTAATCTAAAGCTAAAGGAAATTATTCCTCCCTACACCGCACTTACGATACGATGGGATTCACAATTTTTCCGTTCACAATTTGATTTTATTTCATTTTTTGTATACTGCCACCTACTGTACAACAGTGTGTAATGTCATGGTATGACCAGTGACTTTTTGACATAACCCAGCCTACTCCTTGATTTTTTTTTTTACTTCAACCGATGTGAATTGTCACCCATTTGTATTAATTTTAACCGTTTTTCAACAGCTAATATTATTAAATACTTAATAAATAATTAATAACCCTCTGCTGAATGACATGTGGTGAATCACTGTAAGTAACTCTGTGTTCTCAGTACCTGCTATGTTAGTTCAAATAATCCTCTCCTATAAAAGCCATACTTTAATTGTCCCTTTAAATTGCGTCGTGACGTCAGTTGGTTTTGTTTCTAAGCGCCGCTGACGTCTTCTCTGAGGGACCACGCCCTTCACACCCCGCGTGTCTTTTCATTCCAGCATTCCTTCACCGCCGTCATCCACTTTGCTGGTCTGAAGGCCGTTGGCGAGTCGGTGGAGCATCCGTTGCGCTACTACAAAGTCAACCTCATCGCCTCCATGAACCTGCTGGAGGTGAGTGGTCATTGCAGTTGTGTGTGCTCCCAGCTGGTGTGGGCTGTAGACCGCTGTGCTCACCCGCCGCTGACTGTACCATGTGTCCTGTTCGTGTCCCAGGTGATGCAGGCCCATGGAGTCCACAATCTGGTCTTCAGCAGCTCCGCCACGGTGTATGGAGAACCCCAGTACCTGCCCCTGGACGAAAACCATCCCGTAGGTGGCTGCACCAACCCCTACGGACAAACCAAGTACTTCATCGAGAAGATGATCCAGGACCACTGCCTGGCCGAGAAGGTACAGTACGGACGAGCATTTTAAAAATGTAATTTTTAAAGTACGTTCACAGAGAACATTTAACTTTTGGCCTGTCTCGTAGTCGGGTTCCCCACAGCAGTAGACTGCATTGACATTTAGCACAATTTTCACACCAGTTTGGTTTACAGTACCTAATGTAGCCCAATCTGTGGACTAGAAATAGAACCCAGAAATTTCTGCACAACAAGCAAAACACTGTGCTACTCCAGGCCTGTTTACAGACACAGTTGAAGACAAAATAATTATAATAATAACAATAATTAAAATAGTAATAATATAATTATATTATTATTATTATTATTATTATTATTATGGTAATATATGATAATACTACTAATAAAAACAATAATAATAATTATTATTGTAGTTTTTCTTATATTGATAATAATAAATTATTATTATTATTATTATAACAAAAAATTCAAATTGTTGAAGTAATTGAATTCCGACCTGGCACCTATGGCCCACCAGGCTCCTACCCCTGGTGGGGAGGGATGTGACAGGGTGGCCTTCAAGCCTACAAATTATGTCGACTGTCACCTTGGCAACCGTCAATGAAGACAAGAAGCCCAAAGTGATTTAGTCCTAAAAACGCTGAACTGTTTCTAAAAGTGTTTTTTTTTTTTAATCTTCTCGTTGTTTCCTCTGGGGGGCAGGACTGGAATGCTGTGCTGCTGCGATATTTCAACCCAATCGGAGCTCATGTTTCAGGCATGATAGGAGAGGACCCCCAGGGTATCCCTAACAATCTGCTGCCGTATGTTGCACAGGTAGAATGAACTTTCTGATTAAAAACCCACAGTTGCATCAGAAACCGCTGCAGACACAGGAAGTGGTCGATAGCTGAACTCTCAGGGCATCTTCAAAGTTTCCTGGTCTTATTAGATATTTGATGAAATATTTTGTTAGGGGAAAAACATTTTTTTTATTATCACTGGTATTTCTCTGTTACTGCTGGTCAGAAGGCTAAAATGTTATTGATTCATTGAAAATAACTGAAATGTCGAACATTTTCACTGACCTGGTCATAATTTTTTTTCACTTTAATTTTAATTTAAAACTTTTGTAAGAAAAGGATATAAATACTGAACTGCGGTTTTAGAGTAAGACAAATATTAAGTTGAAAACAATAAAAAAGCGTAAGAATCCTGGTGTTTTTGGTGATGTAACGAGACACTCAAATCATGATCTGATTTACTGTTTTTGTTCACGATATGATCATTTTTTTTAAACCAAATGATCTCCAGTCAAACTGTGATCAAATCCACTGATCTCCTCTCTTTGTCAACAAGTTCTTCCCACGTTCTGTTCCAACACCTGAACGTCTCTTAGCCTAGGGACCTGACGTCTTACTGCTACCTACTGGACTAGAGTGTATAATGTCATGTTATGACCGGTGACTTTTTTTTTTTTAGATAACGCAGCCTACTCCTTACACCTTGATGTGCAATTCATGTTTTTGTTTCAACCGATGAAAATTTTTAGTGTTTTTAGTGTTAGTGTTTTCCAAACTTTATATATATAATTATATGTATATATCATATATTTTTGTACCATAAACCCACTCACCAGTATGTTTTGGTCAGTTTATCTGAGTAACGTCGGTTTCGTTTGGTCACTTGTCACCTGTTCTTCTCACAGGTGGCCATTGGACGAAGAACTTGTCTCAACGTCTTTGGGAATGACTATGACACTCCTGATGGAACAGGTGACGCCGCATTACACCGGGGATCAGTTTAAGTGTTGAAGTGACGTTAAAGTGTTTGACCTGTCGGTCGTTCACTGATGATGACTCACACTGATGTCATCCTCTCCTGTGCAGGGGTGCGAGACTACATCCACGTTGTAGATTTAACACTGGGACATATAGCTGCGCTGAAGAAGCTGAAGGAGACTGGCGGCTGCAAGGTACGTTCAGGGACATACTGTATCTTTACTGCCCCTATCTGTGCAGTCAGGGTGTTTATTGGTGCCGTGACATTTCTCCGCCTCACTGTCTCTGTGTAGGTTTACAATCTAGGAACTGGAAAAGGCTACTCTGTGCTCCAGATCGTAAAAGCCATGGAAAAGGCATCTGGGAGAGAGGTAAGAGATCTGAGTCGAATCATACATTTATATTATATTTATTTGTGTATCTGTAGGGATGACTCCCTCTGTTTGTCTTTTCTTATTTTCATTTCCATGATGAAATTGTGGGTGGAAGTGGAAACTAGGTCCAGTAGGGGGCAGCCATGTCACTTGTATGACACAGAACTGCTTTTAAAAAAACTTTTCTTGTTGTAAAGTACAAATTTTAAAATATTTTTAGTCAGGATGAATATGTGTATTTCTTTTTATACTTAATGTTTTCAGAATGTTTTTTCGAGGCTACGCTGACCTCTAGTGGTAACGGGTCTGCAGTCATTAAAGATTTAATTTGAGGTGCTTTTCTTTTGTTCAGTGGCCAATCACTAAACTCCATGACTAAACATATTAGAAGAAGAAGAAAAAAGTTTCATGTATTTAAATATAATACTGCCCCCTCCCTCCCCCGCCCCCCGGCCCACACTCCCGCAAATTGAAATACTACTGAGAACCTGATAACGTGTATATTTTTATCTGTATACAAACCACTTTATGAGTTGCTGCCACCTAGTGACCGGAGGCTTGTTATCATTCAAGCATCACAGCAGTGCTACACTGATGTCCAGCGTGCCATAACAAAAAAAGCCATATTCCAGTGAAAGCCCCTCACGCCCCCCCTGGCACCTCATAGTGCTCCCCCAGGGGGGCCCCGCCCCACTATTTGAGAAGTAGTGTCCCAGGGCAATGAAGTTCTGACAGCAGAGTCCATAGAACCTGCGTTCTCCAGATATAACTCCAGGATAGTTGTTGACAGCGTCTGTTCTTGTAGATCTCATACAAGATTGCCCCTCGTCGTCCGGGAGACACCGCGTCGTGCTACGCTGACCCTTGTCAGGCGGAGAAGGAGCTGGGCTGGAAGGCTGAATTAGACCTGGAAAGAATGTGTAAATTTCCACAAACCCTTTTTTTAATTATTTATTTAAATCCTCCAGAGAAATACATAAATCACTTTTTTATTATTATTATTGTAATTTTTCTTGTCTTCCCCCAGGTGAGGATCTGTGGCGCTGGCAGTCCATGAACCCCAGTGGTTACAGTCCAGCCTCTTGATGTAACTGAACGCTGGCGTGAGAGAATATTTTTTTAAATCATTGTCATCTGGATCTGACCTCAGGAGGAAGTCAAGCTCTGCAGTCTCATTAACTCGTGATTAACTCGTGATTTTTTTAAAAACAACAAACAAACAAAAAATCATGTTTTCTGTGTGCTGTTGAATCAGTTTTATTATTATTATTATTATTATTATTATTATTATAATCAGTGTCCGATGAAATAATTGTTATTTTCTCTATTCATGTATTAATCTATAAGACATAACAATTATGAATTAATAAATTATTTTTCATACATTGAAAACGTAGTTTTTTTTCTTCTTTTGTTGTTCTGTGACTGCGTTACCAAAAGTGACGTCACATCTTTATATGTACAGTATATGTATGTCGTTTTATCGGGATGTAACGTCCCTGTAGTAGACAATAAATACTGCTCCGTTTGGTCACGATATTACGGTAATGTGGCCTCCATTTAAACGGGACACTGGGGCTTTAAATGGCTCCTTGAACCCTCGGGCACCCAGTTAATAAACACCCACGTCAGCACAGTGCTGCCACTCCACTCGCTCTAACCGGGTTTCGGTCTTTAGGGCTGAGCAGGAAGTGCTTTGCCTGGACCCTGGTCGAGAAAAAGGCAGCACAGAAGGAGAATAAACGGAATAAATATTTGAAAATGGATATGGTGACAGACTTGGGGGCGAGTAGACTATACCGGGCGCCGGGTGAATCCAGTCACCAGTGAGTATCGATGCTTTTTGTTGAGGTTTCTCTAAGCGTGGGGTGTAAGCGGGTCCTGCCGACGCCTCACGCCTGCGGAGGAGTCGCTGGGTTTAGGCAGCAGCCTAAATCCTCCGCGGTGCTCGCTGCACTCCGGACCTCCGGCTCAGAAGTGGGGGCGGCGTTTCAAGAAAAAAAAGCGGGTGTGTTAGCGCGTTTTCTCCCTCCTTGCAGCTCACCGGGAGAGGGAATGTTTTCTGGCGTCGCTGCTGGAGGTTTGTGTCTGATTTTCTATTGTGTGCTGCTGTCGGAGCCTGAAGTGGGCGTCGCTTCAGGACAGACGGGGCTGCTCCGGAGCGCCGCCGCCGCCGCCGCCGCCTCTGCCGCCGCCTCTGTCGCTACTGCTGCTGCTGATTCTGATTCTGCCCGCTTTTCCTCTCTCAGGACTGCAGCACTCCAGCGTTTGTTCTGGGTCCACTGCTGCCTGAATTAGCGGCGGATTTGACGGTGAAGGTGTGAGCGTGTGGGGTAGGTGTGGGGACTGACGGGCGGGCGTCGTTGCCGCGTCGGTTACCGGGCGCTGCGACGGAGGCTGAGAGTGAGCGACGCATTATTGGAAAGGAAAACCAGTGATTGGGAGTGAACAGCAGCGGTGGCAGGAGGGGGAGGAGGAGGAGGAGGAAGAGGAGCAGGAGGAGGAGGAGGAGCGAGAGGAGGTAGGAGGAGCAGGAGGAGCAGGAGGAGCAGGAGGAGCAGGAGGAGCAGGAGGAGCAGGAGGAGCAGGAGGAGCAGGAGGAGCAGGAGGTCCGCCAGCCCCCCCCCCCTCCCCCTCCACTCTGATGTGAGGTTTTACACCACCACCCCCCACCCCCACCTCGGCTATGATTATTGGGTTTTGTCACCCGATGCTCTCCGACTGGAGTCGGGTGTAGTCCCATTAGAAGAGGTGGTGTGATCGAAGGCTCGGGCAGCCAATCAGAGCGCAGCAAATGTCTGAAGGCAGTCCCTTGTGCAGACGTGGTGTTGGCACAGTTCAGGGACAAAGACAAGGTAAATGACTGGAGAACCTCAACAGGTCGCCGATCACTCGATTAATCGACAACTCGTGTTTGTCAATCAACGGATCAGAAATATTCAATATAATATACTGTATATATGTACATATATGTGTGTGTATTTTAACATATATTTATATATGTACTGTATATATACACACACGTGAATAAAATATATAAATATATACTGTATATACATATATGTATATATTTATATATATTTTTTATATATTTTTATATATGTTTCCAGGGTGAAACTGCTTTTGAAAGTCAATGAAAAAAACCTCAATAACAGAAAAATTAATTAAATTTATTTTAATTAAATTATTTACTTATTACAAGTATAGTAAGTAAAAAATTAAAATGATCAGATGAAAAAAAATCTACACCAAAAGAGTGAAAATTGTAGTTTGTGACATAGAAATGAAACGTAAGTAAATCACGTGTCTACAACATCTTAGTCGTCAAACGATGCCGAACTATAATGTTGACACCCGCGGGTCCTATTTTCAGCTGGTAAACTTTAACACAGAAGGGTCGCAACGGTTTACAAAAATAAGGGAAGAAAGGAGAAAACCCAGAAGGAGTGAGAAGTCTGCTGACGAACAGTGTATTTACTGTGACCCAGTTAAAAAGACTAAGAGGATTATTCTCTTTTCTGAGGGGGAATCCTGCGTACTCATCTCTGAGAGGCAGCGGGAGATCTAGAAAAATATTTATAAGGTGACAGGAGGAGGAGAAGGGGGGGCAGTAGAGTTTGTACTGATTTATTCAAAGTTTGACACAGAAAGAAGCAGTTAATATTCTGTGGGCATGACTGTCGTCGTAGCAGCATCGGCGTCTGGTTACGAAATCATACTGAAACTACGACAGAGACTGAAATTCCATGGTGACGCCGCTGACTTTTACCTGGTACAGTCATTACTCTCCTGGTACTCAATCGTTACTATGGATACGCGAAGACATCCTCGGGTCTTGGTTGAGCTGAATGAGTGGGTGGAGCTCATCTGATTCCGATATAGTAGGGCAGTGGTGGCCCTGGTGGTTAAGGAAGTTAAGTGTCGCCTGTTTATTGAAGTGATGTGTTAAAGCAGTTTTTCACCCCCCCTCCCCACCCCCACAACAATGCTGCCATCTAGTGGCTTTCACTTTCACATGCAGCCATTTTTCCCTAAAACTGTTTTTTTGTTTTTGGCGATTCACAGACATTGCATTATCGGGTTTTCATTATCTGAGGAAAAACCGATAACGATTCCTGTCGATATGACATAGTTAAGCTAATATTGGGCCGTTAAAATTTGTCAGTCGATATGATCAGACATCCCTAGTTAGACGTGAAGAAGACTCTTGGATGAAGAGGTGAAACATCTTCTAGAAATCAAGACCAGTTTTTAAGTACTTCTGCTGTGACACACCTCCCCACACACACACACCCATACACACATACACACACAGTTATCAACGCGTGGTTGTGTTTCTCCTGCAGGCAGCCTCAGAGGTGGTTCAACACGGCCGACATCACGGTGGCTCACCAGACCAACCTGCTGAAGCAGCTGAATCAGCAGCGACGTCAGGAGCTTTTCTGCGACTGCAGCGTGCTGGTGGAGGGTCAACTCTTCAGGGCCCATCGTAACGTTCTGTTCGCCAGCAGCGGCTACTTCCGCATGCTGCTGTCACAGGGGCCTCCTCCCGCATGCTGCTGTCACAGGGGCCTGACGGACTGGCCGAGTCGGTCAACGCCACCTTCGACGCCTTCAGTCCCGAGACCTTCACCGTCATCCTGGACTTCATCTACTCGGGCCAGCTGGACCTTTCCAGTCACAACGTGATTGAGGTGATGTCTGCAGCCAGCTACCTGCAGATGAACAATGTCATCAGCTACTGCAAGAACTTCATCAAGTCCTCCTTGGATATCAGTGCAAAAGATGAAGACAGTGACCGATGCCTCAGCCTGTCAGAGACCTGCAGTTTCACCAGTGCAGCAGGGGAAGAGTCTTCAGAGCAGCAGCAGCAGCAGCAGCAACAGCAACAGCAGGGCTCTGTGAGTCCACCGCCTGCACTCTGGACCAGGGACAACTCCCGATCTCAGTCTGGCTTCATGGGGAAGGACGCGGACCAGGAGGTTTCCCTCTCATCCATTAAGACGAACCCAAATAGTCCTGCCAATGAGCTGGGGGCAGATGTAGACGACTACCACGACCCACATGACCCCCTCTACACCTTACCCAGATCAGAGCGCCGGCGAAGTAGAGGGGGAACAAAGAGGAAAGCGTCCAACAGCATCCGGGCCAACCAGCAGGAGGACTTGGAGATCCAGGACGCGTCGACACAGAAGGCGGAGAAGGCGGAGGAGCTGTACGCATCTTTACCACAGATTGTTGGTGTGATCGGACACTTTAATAAAGGTGAGGTTTATGTGGAGGTAGAGATTGGACAATTTAGTAAACATTAATAAAACACATTTTTATTTCCAAGAAAGGGAAGTTTTAGTGTCGCTGCAGTTAAAGCAGTTAATGTAGTTGCGCTGTATTTCCAAGAAAGGGAAGTTTTAGTGTCACTGCAGTTAAAGCAGTTAATGTAGTCGCAAGTAAGTAGTAAATACTGACGTAACGATGCGTTGTGAATTGCTTAAACATCGATACATATGTGTGACAATTCCCATCGGTTGAAATAAAAAATGAATCACTCATCAAGGCCTAAGGAATAGACTGCATTATCTGAAAAAATCACTGGTCATACCATGACACTACACACTCTAGTCCAGTAGGTGGCAGTATGCTCCTAAAAACCCACTATTAAACCCAGACGTCAGGTCCCTGCGTAAGGCTAAGAGACGTTCAGGTGTTGGAACAGAACGTGGGTTAGGATTTGAATTATATCCAAGCTGCTTCTGTCCGTACCTTAATGTTTAATACTTCCTCCCAGTATAAAACTCCAACTACACCACCTCCACCCCCAGCTCCAGCTCCGGCCTCTGCCCTTTGCCCTCGTCTGCACCACTGTCTCAGCACCATGTTGTAAACGGATATATTCATTTTGAAATGAGATTGAATTACATTTTTATTAACAAAAATATGGATGTAATTATTGAACAGATTCTACGTTCGATGAATGCAGCGGTTCCCAAAGTGGGGGGCGGGGAGTTTTTGCAGGTGAGGTGCAAAATCACTTTTAAATTTGACTTCCTTTTCCCTTCAGTGAGAACATCAGTGTTTAGGAATGACATAGAATTCACTGGAGTTTTGTAGCAATAGCTGTGTTCATGTTGACATTCAAAAAACATTTGGTAACCGCCGGCCTGATGGCAGTTGTCCGCAGGTCAGTCAGGCGTGACCCACATATTTTCCTCAGACACATGTAGAGGTCGTGAAAAAACCTAAAATGAAACGAATGAATTCTTCTTCGCAGATCCCAACCCCAGCATGCGCTTCAAATGTCCCTTCTGTACCCACACGGTCAAAAGGAAGGCGGACCTCAAGCGGCACTTACGCTGTCACACCGGGGAAAGGCCGTACCCCTGCCAGGCCTGCAATAAACGCTTCACTCGTTTGGAGCACCTCCGCAGCCATTTTGAGACAGTGGGTACATTTACATAAAACCGTATTTTCCTGGACTATAAGTTGCACTTTTGTGGACTATAAGTCGCACTTTTGTTTTCCCATACTTTGGCTGGGTTTGCGACTCAGGTGCGACGTATGTTAAAAAATATAACACTGACAGCCGCTAGAGGGCACTGTAGCTGGCTGCTGCGACTTATACTCTGGAGCAGCTTATAGTCCAGAAAATACGGTGGTTGGATTTGAGTGTTTTAATATATGAGGTCAGAGGTGTAGGAAGAGTCACACTGTTCTACTGATGCTGGAGCAGCTTTACGTGTGTGTGTGTGTGTGTGTGTTCGCTGTTGTCCTTCACACAGATCCATCAGGCCAGGAAGCTGGTGTGCAGGAAGTGCAAGTGTCAGGTGACAGAGGAGACAGGACACGTGGTGTGTGAGGGCACGCGACGATACCGCATGTGCGCCGTGTGCATCCAGGAAGTGGGCTGCGACAGCATCCCGATGGATGGTCTGGACCCAGCCAGCGATGAGCCGGCTCTGCTGCTGGGCGTGGACGGGGAGGAGGAAGGGGACGGCAAAAGGACCTGGATGGTGACCGACGACGACGACGAGCTGGCTGAAGACTCCGGCGCTGACCTCATCATACAGCAGGTGGACGACAGTGATGAAGAGCTGCAGTGAAACGGGATTCAGCCCGTGTGGGTTGTGAACCCGTGGGACAGACTGTATGGATACAAATATATCCAGTCATGTAAATACACATATTTATGATAATTTCACTTGAACACAAGCTTGTTTAATCTTGCATTCAATTGTCGTACGTTTTCCACAGAATGCATCGTATTTGTTAAGAGTCATGAAGAAATTCTTTATCAAAGGCATGCTGGGCAGTTTCTCTTCTTCGGTTCCAAAGTTCTTCAAACTCGTACACGTTTTCATATGCATGGAAAACACCTGTTGTATTTCCTCTGACTTGGCCTTGGGAGCTGCTGTTCGGGCCAAACAAAGTGTCAGGATGATGATTCAACTGTTCCCTGCTTCCTGTAGGAAAACTGACTTTCTATCTTTCCATGTCTTGTGGTCAAAGTACAGGATTCTCAGTATCACAAAGAGTACTACGTGGTATGAAGCCAAAAATAATTTATTTGTTTGTTTTTTTTTCACTTATGACACATTAAAAAATATTTTTATACATTGTGCATCTGACTCATCCATCAAGGACATGTTTTCTACAGAACAAGGGGTTTTCAGTGTGTCTTATCTAAACATAACAGTCTCTGGTATTTGCCTCCCACTGGTACTACAGTAATATTTAACAGATAACTGAAGAAGAAGTTTCACACATCTCAGTA
>NC_024307.1:340945-351892 GCF_000523025.1 Cynoglossus semilaevis | reverse complement strand
TAATAAAAACCCCCCCCATATATTATATAGAGCACACACACTACATAAATATATATATATACATATATATATATATATATATATATATATATAGTATGTTGAGACGAGGCCAGTCCACCACTTTAGCAACTCTGCTCTCCGTCCGGCAGATGGCGACGGTGTGCCGTGTGTGACTCCGCCGCTGCTGTAGAAGAAGCGCTGTAGTCTGTCCTGTGGCTGGACCAAGATGGCTGCCGTCATGAGGATTGTCAACAGAAGCAGCTTCACTTCGGCTATGGGCCACCAGTACCTGGCGTTTAGCGCTGCAGCGAACGTCCGAGCAGTGAGTTAATTTGATTAAACTGTTCTTACTCATAGAAGTGAAGTATCAGTAATTATTTATTATTTACCCGCTCGTGTGCGTGTGTTGTAGTCTGCTGTCGGAGCAGGTCAAACACTTCCAGAGAGGGTAAAAATAGTGGAGGTGGGCCCCAGGGATGGTCTTCAGAACGAGAAGGTAATGTCGTAGTTATTCTACTTTTATGTATATTTTAATAGTTTATTGTCTTAAATCCCACAGTGTCAGCAAACAAAAATAACGAATTGTTTTGTAACAAATACTGTGTTTGCTCTAACGTTTGTTGGTAACATCAGGAAACTAAAGTCTGAAGCATGTTCTTGTCTTGGACTTGTAAATCCTGAGGCCTTAAAAACTTAAAAAAAAAACACCCCTCTGGTCTCGTGGCCTTAACTGAGCCTAAAGCTAACATTCTCTGTTCATGTTAGCTAACGTCACACAACAACAGTTGTTAAAATTTCTTTAGCTTTAAGAGGCTGTACTGTTGGAATAATCAAAATAATCCACATTATGAATAGAACTGCAATAAGATTAATTTCAAACTCATATTGTGGTATTTGTCAAGTGGATTTTCCACTTCTGTACTCACTCTGACAGCACACCTGACTACTGTCACAATGGCTTTTCACCTGCATCACCCTCACATACCTCTCTGCCACTTCTGACTTTCTTCCCCACAGTTCCTCCCTAGCTGCTGTTTCCTGTTGACTTAACAGTTAAAGACTATTTAAGCCTAAGCTTAACTGGACTTTGCTAGTTCTCATGGACTTTCTTGAAAACTTTTGTGATTTTTGTTTTGATCGATCTCTAATTTGAAGCCGTTTTCTGGTTTATTGAAGCATAAGAAATAACAAAAGTTACATTGATGAGGGCTTGTGTTTAATATAATGAACCTCCCTGGTGTTTTTAAAATCTTGTTGTCTCCTGTTGTTGTTTTTCTGTTCCCGCTCTCAGACTCTAGTGCCCACAGAGACCAAAATCCAGCTGATTGACCTGTTGTCCGAGTCAGGACTGCCGGTCATCGAGGCCACCAGTTTTGTTTCTCCAAAATGGGTCCCACAGGTGGGTCTGCTGTCGTAGCAGTTCGTATACAAAGTGCCGAGAATGTCTAAAATAAAACAAGCTTCCCCTTTTCTCAGCACTAACTGCTTCCTCTTTTTATCGTGGTCTCACCTCATGTCAGATGGCGGACCAGGTGGAGGTGATGAAGGGGATTTGTAGAAAACCCGGAGTCACTTACCCCGTCCTTACACCCAACCTCAAAGGTTTCCAGGCTGCTGTGAGTATCGGCACGATACTTCATCACCACGTCACAAATACTGGACTATAAACGCTACCTTGTATTATATCGCAGTTGACAGCAGGAGCTAAAGAGGTCGCCATCTTTGGTGCAGCGTCTGAGCTTTTCAGCAAGAAGAACATAAACTGCTCTGTGGACGAGAGTTTGCTGCGTTTTGAGGAGGTGATGGAAGCAGCTAGAGAGGCTTGTGTGCCTGTCAGAGGGTACGGGAAATTACAAGAAACTATACAATTAGGGATGTCTGATATTAATCTTTTTGCCAATATTGTCCAAACACTGAATTTTCGATTCTGATATCAACCAATACCAATTTATTTATGTCACATCATCTGGGTGAAACCCAGGTATTGCATCATTCCTTTTTTGGTATTGGAGTAAAAAAATGATATTGATTCTTGCCTATTGCCTATTACCTATAATTATGCTAATATTGGCAATAATATTGATTGGCGAATAATATCGGACATCCTTAGATACAATTGTTTTGTATCATACTTCCATTCCTGAAGTCTATGTTCATGCACAAATCTTGTTGATACGCAGATATGTGTCCTGCGTTCTTGGATGCCCGTACGAAGGCAAGGTAGCGCCTGAAAAAGTCGCCCATGTAAGTTTCTGTTTAGTTAACTTAAAAATGACCAGACGACCGACAAATCCTTGATGTAAAAAAAAACCTTTTATTGACTGTGAAGATGTATTCCCGTCCTTCAGGTTGCGAAGCGTCTGTACTCCATGGGCTGCTACGAAATCTCCTTGGGTGACACCATTGGAGTTGGGACTCCGGGGAGCATGAGTCAGATGTTGGCAGCTGTGACTCGAGAGGTGCCACTCAATGCTCTGGCAGTGCACTGTCATGATACCTATGGTCAGGCCTTGGCGAACATTCTTGTAGCCTTACAGGTCAGTTTTCAAACACAGTTTTAATTTTCTTAGACATTCGAAAGTCTGATGAAGCAAAGAAACATAACAGAATTTTTTTTTTATTTCTCCACAGATGGGGATCAGTGTGGTAGACTCGTCTGTAGCTGGACTGGGAGGCTGTCCTTATGCCCAGGGGGCTTCAGGGAACGTTGCCACCGAAGATGTCGTTTACATGTTGCACGGTCTTGGAATTCAAACGGTAAGATGCCAGGCATTATTTCTCCTTGGTTTCTCAGGTGTTTGGTAGTTTGGCCATTCAGTTTGATGCATGTGGTGCAGTGGTGTTGACTTACAACCACAGTACCTGCCATTACGCCTGTAGCCTTCAACCTTAGTCCATAATAACCTGCTGGTCTCAGCCAAGGCTGTGGTGAAACCTATCATTTGACCTTGGATTTCTAACTCTGCTAATTCAAATAATTAAATTTTAATTTGTTTCAAATCATAATTACAGTTTAAATTTATTTCTGCTGAAGTTAAACTTATGTCGTCATCGCAATTAGAAAATCTTCTCTTTAACTTGTGACTTTTTGGATGATGAACCGAAACAGTTTTGGTTCAAAATGTTGTAATGAAAACACTGTCCTGCACTGTTGTGTTGTCAGTTGATACACAGATAGCATTGACATACTTAGCAGTTGTAGCAACTTTTGAAATGAGTCATGTGGACACGTTTCCTTTGGGTTCTTTAGCTTTTTTTTTTTTTTTTTTTTTTTTGGCATCTTGACTTCAACGCTGCTAATTCCTAATTGTGCCTGAGTTACAATATGATTTTTTTTAATAAATATATATTAAGTTGTACAGTGGATCCAAATCATTAACTTGTGAGAAAAAGATTGTTTTAGTGGAGCGACGTGGGACACCTAGGGTCAGAGTAAAAAAAAGGAAATACATATATACAAATACAAGTTAAGCACGAAACGTGTAATGAAATATAATGATCTTCTCGTTTAAATTTTACTCACAAATTACCCACACTGTGTAAAACTCCGGTCTGTTTAGTTGAACACAACACTTAATACACTTGTAGGAATTGAAATAAGACACACACGAAGATCTTCTTCATCGGCTCTGAGTCTCTCAAGTTATTTTAGTTTTTATAGCAATTTGCTGCCACCTACAGGATGGGTATTTAATTGTTCTGCAAAGACAAACCATTTGCAGTAAATACAAAATACTTTTCCACTGTGTACCTGAGGATTTCAGCTGCACAGCGGGAGCCACAGGTTTAACCAACGTCTGTTAGAGCCCTGAGTAAGATTTTCATCTGGATCTAGGACAAAATTACAGACACAAACAAACCTCTAAGAGGGGCAACTAGTCACCCTGGTTCTATTTTGTTCTGTATCGTCTGAGTCTTACCATTTGACTTTTGCATCCCGACTCCAGGGGGTGGACATGTCAAAGCTGATGAATGCTGGAGCTTTCATCTGCCGAATCCTGAACAGAAAAACCAACTCCAAAGTGGCACAGGCGTCCTGCAAACTGTAGAGCAGCCTCGTCAGCATCCGCAGCGTCCTCCGCTCCGTGGTACTGGGATGGTACTGACTTCCTTTTATTTCCGTTCTAAAAACCCGAGTACTTGATGAGATAATCACTACATGAAAGCGCGCAGCTGGACCAGTGCCTTATGAAAGGTCAGTCGGACTCTTCTGTTTATCATTGTTAAGATGGTGGAAAAAAGAAAGTGAATGGAAGTCAAACTCTGGAAGTGTTTAAACCTCTGATCAGGTCTGACCTCGGAGTACTCATCTGTCACTGGACCGTCTTTGAAAAGCCATCATATAATTATCCAACTGGGGCATTGTATTGGTTGATGAAATGATGTGAAAGTGCAGATTTAGTTTTTACATTCACAGGATTTATAGTTTAATGTATTTATTTAAAAATCACTGTAAAATAATTATATCATGAGTTTTTAAAATAAAAATTACTATAAATTAAAGTGTTTGGCCTCAAATGTAAATCATTATATTTTTCCCCATTTTTTTTTTAATGGACAGTTCCTATTGCTGTTTTTTTTTTTTTTAAATATTGTACCAGTGTAAACGAGCACAATAACCATTAAATCACATTTTGACTGTATAGGGAGCTAATTAATTGTGTGTAATTGTGTGATCTAATCTGTCAGATCATCTCAGGTCCTTTTAGACCTTGTTGAGGAAATGATTCATGATAAACAAAACCTTCTTCTTGGCCGCACCTCGGAGAAACCTGACTGTCGGGTCTGACAAGCCGACTGAGATTCTTGACTACGAGACTTTGCAACACAGAAACTGATGTATGTATGATGGAAAAACAGCACGTCACCATGATTCACGGATCATTTAAACTAGCATTGCTGATCTCACACTTGCGTTAGACAAATCCCAGGGTGCGCCAAGCAAACAAAACTGTCACAAAAAGTAATCTTGATTTTTAAATTTACTCAAATCACTCGATGTGAAACTTGGGCCTGTTTAGTTGAACACAACACTAATATAGTCAGAGGAATTGAAGAAAGATGCACAAAGATTTTAAAATGTCTCGGGATTTTTTTTTTTATTATTATTTTTTAAGCCATAAATTGCCACCTAGTGGAGGAGAATTACATTTTTCTGCCTGTCACTATTGCTTAGACAAACAATGAGAAATGATGTAATAGTTTTCTGGCCCACTATGGTGCTGCGACACAGTGGTTGAGAAACATTGGTGAAATGGCTGACTCATTGGACACTGGAGTTGTCATGATGAGTATGTACCAACAGATAATCCAGCAACGTTGGCGTAAATTCAACCGTCCAGCAATAGGAAAAAATGTTGAGATTTTAATCTAATAAATTAACCATCTTTAACAACAGGACAAACTCTACAAACACTTCATCAAATATCTTTAAACTTAATTTATTTATAAAAAATATACCAAGTGCAGCATACGCATGTACATGTGACATGTACAGTGGAGGGTCAGAGACTCACGCGGTCACATGACACACCTGCGTGTGTCGTGTTGACTCGTTCACTCTGCTCCAGCTCCAGAAACAAAGTTAAACAGCAGCGTTCTATTTGCCCACTCTGTCAACTCTGTTTTGTTTGTTTTTTTTTACCCAGACTAGTTTGTCTAATGAACCCGGCTGTTTATATTTATATTTGTACATTTTTATGTATAATTTGTGGCTGAGCACAAAACCTGAGAGCATGCTTGTCTCTACACTGTGTCAAACATAAAGAAATACGCTGATGATACATTGATTTACAGGATGTAACTTTTCAAGAAGAAAAGAAAAGAAAAGAAAAAAAGTCATATTTGGCCAGTTTTTCTACGTTTTCAAGTAATAACCAGCCGTAAGTCCAGGGCGTTGGGAGCGTCTGCACTCCAGCACTAAACTTGTTTGTCTTTCATAAACACTTGAGATCATGTGGACGACAAAGCTGTCGCATGAAGAAGTCATTTCAGTGTAAATTCAACAAGAGATGATTGGAATGTACGTTACACGTAATACTCATAGAAGACACTGTAGGCAGGGAGGGGGGAATACTTCTGCCAGGTGTGTCCTGAGTTCAAATGTGCGGCTTCATTTCCTCCCCATGTCGGAAAGGGTGAAACTGAACATTGGACAGTCTGACAGAAGGGAAACTGTGACGATAAAAAGGCACAAAGTTCTTTGTTGTATTCAAAAGAAAACATCTTACATTTTTGGTTAAAAAAAAGTGACTTGTAAAAATTGTGGATGTCGACGTAGAAACCAGGGTTCATGCTGTGGTGCAGTGACCAGAAGAGTCCAGGTCCACTGACCGACTCAGGGTCAGGGTCTTTTTCTGGTTTTGACTGGTAAGGTTCAGTCTGTTACCAGAGTCTAGTTCCAACACTGCTTTGCTCCCAGTCTGTGTTCTGATTTCAGGCTTCGATCATGACTCTATGGTCAGGTTTGGAGCCGAAGCGCGGATCTTGTCCTGGAGTTTCAGCGTGGGTGCGAACGGCAGGGCGTAAGCGGTGGCCTTAAAGAAAGGGGGCTTTTCCTTTTCTTCCAGCTTGGACGACCGCAGGTTGCAGTTGTTGAAGGGTTCGTCGCGGTAGTCGTCGTGGTGCACGGCCATGTTGCGATGGCGCATCTTGATCTTGTTGGCACACCGTGCGATGCGCTTGGAGATCAGGTATATGATCTCGCAGATGTTCAGGATGATGCAGAGAGCCGAAGCCCCCACCATGAAGTAGGTGAAGACCTTCTTCTCCGTGGGGTGGCCGATGTAGCAGTCCACCTGGTTTGGACAGGGAGACACCTCACACTTGACCAGCCTGGGCAGGTAGAAGCTGTCGTAGACCCAGTGGAGGATGTAGAGGAAGGAGATCTCGATGGCGGTTTTGACAAAGAGGCTGATCACGTAGGTCCACCACAGACCGCCGTGTTTCTTGCCCGTGTTTTTGTAGAGCTTGGTTTCATCTCCGTGCTTGGCCCTGTACTTGCGCTCGCGGTCGTCCCGGTACGCCACGTGCATGACCACCATGAAGGACGGACACGTGACGAAGATGAGCTGCAGCGCCCACAGGCGGATGTGGGAGATGGGGAAGAAGAAGTCGTAGCAGACGTTGGCGCAGCCGGGCTGCTTGGTGTTACAGTCGAAGTCCTTCTGCTCGTCGCCCCAAACCCTCTCCGCCGCCACCACGTACACCATCACTCTGAAGACGAACACCACGGACAGCCATATCCTTCCAAAGGCTGTGGAGTATTTGTTCACGCCACTGAGGAGAGCCTGGAACGTCTTCCAGTCCATGTCTGTCGGCTGTCAATCAAATCTCTCTTCAAACAAAGCCCTTTTTAACCACTAGGAGTTGATCTTCAAATCTGTTTTTGAATGGGGAAAAAAAAAATTTGAAAAGGCCCTTTTTAACCACTAGGAGTTGATCTGAAGATCTGAAGAATCTGTTTTTGAATGAGGAAAAAAAAAATTAGAAAAGAAAAAAAAATGACTTCCGTCCAGTTCTCAGTGAATTCTTGACTTTTTGAATCATTTCTAAATATTATTTCTTGCTGCTCTTTTTCCTTCTAACCTTCATCCCATTTGTTCTTCTTAAAAAAAAACCCCAGAACAGACAAAAGAAGAAGAAAGACGAGAAGGCCTCGGTCCAAACCAAACCACGGAGAATAAAAACAACTTTCACCGCTGGATTAATCGTTTGTTTAGAGAAGGTTTCCTGTTCTTTACATTTATGAGGGAAATGTTTCACTTTTTTTTTTTTTTTACTACACACCACTAATCACTGAGGGTATTCTGGGATACATCAGCGGAGCCTGAAACTGTGACGTTTCACGTGCCTCTTTTTTTTTTTTTTTTTTTTTTACGTACATGACGTGTGCGTCATTTGGACGATTTCGTATCCAAATCTGGCATCTCCGTGTTCGGATTTGAACTTCAGAATTCACGGCCAACGCTGTCGAACCGTCCGCGGATCAACACCACGAGTCTGGACTTAAACTAGAACCGAATCTTTTCTCCTCATCTCTGACACACGGGGAGGAAAAAGAAAGAAAGAAAAACGTTCTAGACGTTTTTATGTTTTACTTACCGGAGGAAGTATCAGTCCATGGTGACCAGAGGAAAACGGTTCCTGTAGTTTGTTAAACTTTTAATTTCTCGTCCTTTTCCGCTCAGACGGAACTCCTTCACCAGGTAAACGGGGCGCAGTGTCGAGAACTGTGTCCGTGGGTGTGGTTACAGAACAAGACGGAGTGGAGCTGATGATCTTCTACTGTTTTACTTCCCTCCCTCCCTTTCTCCCCCTCCCTCTCTCTCTCTCTCTCTCTCTCTCCCACACACACACACTCACACACCCGTTTTTGAAAAGAAAAAGAAAAAAGAAGAAGGAAAGAAAAGTGTTTCACTTTAGTTCATATCTCCAGGAACAATTCGTGGAACCAGGTCGACACGTGAAGGTAGCCGTCAGCAGCCAATCAGAGTCCAGCTGCTGTCAAAGTCAGACGTCACGGGGGGGTGAAGATCCAGAAGTAAAGATGCTGGAGTTCAGTCTGTCTCCAAGATAATCTCCAGGAAACCAAAACCAAAACAAACAAAAAACGATCATCATCATCATCTGATGAAAGTCTGTGATTTGGTAAAAAAAAAAAAAAAAAATCTACTATATTGATGCTGCCAAGCATGTGTTTTTTTCTGGGAATCGACCCCAGGACTCTCTGTTTCTGAGGCAGTCATACTAACCGCTACTTTATGGAACTGACAAAAATAAAAAAATGTAAATAATATATAATATAATATATTGTAATATAGTTTTCTTTAAAAAATTTTTTTTTTTTTTTTGCAGTCTGCTATAAAGAGTTCACTCTTATTACTTGTTTACTTAACTAAAACAGTTAAGTAAACAAGTAAACACACTGTGCTAGTCTCTCTCTCTCTCTCTCTCTCTCTCCCCCTCTCGTTCCAATAATTTTTGTCTTTTGTTCTTCTTTTTCTCAGAACTGCTGACGACGCTGCCTCTTTGTCTCAACTTGTTCTTCACCATCACACACTGTAAGTAACAGGCAGACACTCCCTAGGACCAATATATTTATATATTTATTTATTTTAACATTGTGCTCAATAGACCGAGGTGCTGGATGACGTACATCTGTGGAGGGAGGTGTGACGTCACAGGCCGCATCATTAAATATTCTCTTCTCCACTGTAAGTAACAGGCAGACACTCCCTAAGACCAATATATTTATTTATATATTTTTATTTTTTTTACATTGTGCTCAATAGACCGAGGTGTTGGACGACATACATCTGTGGTGGGAGGTGTGACGTCACAGGCTGCATCATTAAATATTCTCTTCTCTTTTCTTTAACATCCTGCTGGATTTTGGTTAAATCCACACACACACACACACACACCCACAGGGCACCCAAAAACATGTATTGAATTTCCATTCTCTCGCTCAGACAAACCTGTGTTCAGCTAACACCCATCAGACACTCAGGTTGCACTCCCGTCGGCCAATCAGAGAGCGCTGCTGTCGTACAGTGTTGCTAATGAAAGCGAGTCAGTGTCTTTGAAGTGTTTGTATATTAACGCGGATGAAAAAAAAAAAACCTCCGTGTGTTTGCTACAACGTGCCTCGTCTTGCAGCCTGTATCAACCTGCGGTGTTTACACGCAACCAGGATTCTTTTCTGTTTGCTTGGTGTTTTTTTTGTTGTTGTTATTTTTCTTATTTGAACCAAGGTGAGGAGATCAAAGCCGAGTTCACAGGAAACAACGTTAATAACCGACACCGTCGTCAATGACCCGATCAGACCCAGACCAGACGACATGGCAGCTCCGAGCTACAACTCTCACGACTCTGTCAAAAGTCTCAGCCTTGATGGCAGCACAGCAGCTTCATCTGCCATTCTCAGAGGTGCCCACGCACCACATGAAAGGGGGGGGGGGCAACCAGGGGGGGCACATGTGCGTGCGTGTGTGTGTGTGTGCCTGTGCTCTGACACACCTGCAGGAATGTTCCTGTGACTCAACCTCTGTCCTCGGCGAGTCTGAACACGAGGCAATAACACACCAGGGCAAACACTGGGCCTTTCCCTGCTGCCAGTGTGACAGAGGGGAAGTCAAGCAGAGAGCAGGGCAGATAATACCCCCCCCTCCCCCCCCCGCACACACACAGGAGATGGGAGTGGTTTCCTAATTGCACAAACCCGGGGCGACGCCCCCTGCAGGGCCTGGAACTGTTTCTCCGCAAACTCTGTGCTTTAAATACCACTAGAATGTTGATTGTCAGTAATGCTGCGTGCATGGCTACGAGTGAGGAAGCTGTTAGACCAGGAGGCGTGTCAAACATACGGCCCGGGGGCCCATACAGGCCCGCCAGCGTGTTCAATTTGGCCCACGTGCTGAATTTTAAAAAACAAAAACAAAACACAAACACTTGATGTTCAGGATAGTTTTTGTACAATTACACTTCATTAAATATAAACACATAACAACAACAATAATGATCATAAATATCTAATAAACTTGTACTTCTTTGCATGAAAACAAAGGAGGGAAAATTGACTTTAATTGTTAATAATAGTTCATTATGTTACGATTGCACTGGTCCGTTCAGCCCACACGGTCTTAGGCTAATTCTCTCTCTCCCTCTCTCTCTCTCCCTCTCTCTCTCCCTCTCTCTCCCTCTCTCTCTCACACACACATTTTTCTATTTGCATCTTAAAGTATCTTGTTTTTCAGGTCCTGCGACTCTCTGCGGTGTCAGGGGTCACACGTCTGACTTATCAACAATCTGCACCAGGTTCCATTTGCACTTTAATATCGACGTAAACAGTTCCAGTGGGAACTGTTTCAAAAGTGCTGCCAGATGAGTGTGCCTCGGTGTGTATTTGTACAACAGACGCAGTATTAAGTACTCGTTGACCGACTC
>NC_024307.1:338918-340817 GCF_000523025.1 Cynoglossus semilaevis | reverse complement strand
CAATCAACCTAAACAATGAGAACTCCGGGCCTAGCAACGGAGACTCTGCGGTGAGGGATTTATGAAGCACTCAGAAATGTCTTTGTCACACGGTAAAACCTGCCGAATCAACAGATTACATTCACAACTGTGTTGTTCACAGAGTCTCTGTTACAGTGAAAAGTACGAGTGAGTAGCAGCTCTTAAAGAGACAGAGACGCGGTTTTCAAACACGAAAATAATCCTCTTTAATAGAAAATGCTATTTACATCTGTGCAGCCAAAAACAGGTATAAAAACAGACGACACCGACGTCTGGACTTCATCGATTATTATGGTTGATTTCAGGAAAACACACACACACACAGAGAAAAAGAACAAAGTTAAATAAGTTCAACGTTTACAGTGACGTCCACACTGGAGGTTCGAAGGCTGGGCAGGAGCAGAGGGAAAATCTGACAGAGGAACCACATGTTTATGAAAACCACAGAGTGACTCACACAGAGGAAACACACACACACACACACATTCACTTTTTCTTTTTTTTTTATCTTTGCTTAAATTAAGTTGTTTTTTGTTTTTTTTCTCAAAACAGCATCACATTCCACGTCGGTGACACATCGCGAGGATGTTCCCACCACAGGAACAGGAACCAGGAACTGCACTGCTGCACATCGATGGGACGGGACTGGTTTTAGCCACTACTCCTCTGAGGTGCGGTTGAAGGAAAATACAAAAATCTTGGGGGTGGAGTTTGGACAAACACTGTTACGATCGGTCTGTAAACGCGACACTTTTTTAAACACCACAATTTATGAGAAAAGATATAAAATATTATTTTAACTTTCACCGGTGACATATTTACTGATGCAGGAGTTCTGTAGGCAGCACTGAGAACATCCAGGAAGACTAGGAAAAAACAAAGTTAATTTGACGCAGACCAGATGGAATTGTTCAGTTCCCTGAAAACAGTTCCTGGTACTGAACGTTGCTCATGTGCACAGAAAGTACTAGTTTTAGTCTGATGGTCCAGAGGCTCCTCTGGTCTCCAGGTAACTCCAGTGTAGTTCAGACGAACTCAGGGTCAGTTCTGGTCCAACAGTCTCTCGTCTTCATGGCGGGACGATGCCTCACGATACGACCACACTGTAGGAGGGGGCGGGGGTCTCGGGGGTTTTGTCTCTCGGCCGCTTTATGTTGTTTTCCACCATCAAGGTGCTTCCGCTCGATATCGTGTTGGTGACGGTTTGGCGGGAGTGGTGCATGGACGTGACGCATTCGCGGCAGCGTTTGCCGATCAGGTAGAGGATCTCAATAATGGACAGCAGGATGCAGAGCAGACTGGTGACCACCATGAAGAGGGTGAAGATCCTCTTCTCCGTGGGACGGGAGATGAAGCAGTCCACTTTGTTGGGACACGGCTTCTGCTCGCACTTGATCAGCGACGGGAAGTCGTAGCCTTCGTAGATGTGATACACCAGGTAGACGAAGGTGGCGTCCACGCCGATCTTGAAAACCAAAGTGAGGACGTACGTCCACCAGAGGCCGCCGCGCTTTTTACCCGGATTCTGATAGAGACGGCGGCAGTTTTCGCCATACTTCTCGCGGTTCCTCTTCTCCTTGTCCTCCCTGTAGGTCACGTGCATCACCACCAGGAGTGACGGGCAGGTGACGAAAATGAGCTGCAGCGCCCACAGCCGGATGTGGGACACGGGGAAGAAGTGGTCGTAGCAGACGTTGTGACACCCGGGTTGGGCCGTGTTGCACTTGAAGTCCTTCTGTTCGTCGCCCCAGACTTTCTCGGCCGCCACCACGAACACCATGACCCTGAAGAGGAAAACGATGGAGAGCCACACTCGGCCAAAGGCCGTGGAGTATTTGTTCACTCCGCTGAGGAGGCCCTGGAGGAACGACCAGTTCA
>NC_024307.1:337507-338895 GCF_000523025.1 Cynoglossus semilaevis | reverse complement strand
TCCTGCTGATGGAGGACAAGAAAGGCTGGAAATAACTGAGCAAAAAAAAGAAAAAAAAAAAGAAAAGTCAGATCACAGGAATGGAGTCAAAGCCAAGAGTCAAGCTCGACATCGACCTCAGGATCGTTAACGTCACTCGTTATTAACGCGTCGTTGAACTGGATTTTAAACGTATTTATAGAAAAGCCGATGTTTTACAACCGTCACCGTCACATCGTTCACTCTCACTCCGTCAGCTTCACACTGAAAGTCCGACACAAACAACTTCTCACGGGCGAGCGTCAAAACGACAGTCAAAAAACGTAATCAAACAGCGGCGACCGAGCGGACGGACCGTACCCTGAAGTACTACGGAATAATAATAATAAAAAAGAGTTGTGTATACTCACAGAGTACACGAACAGTTTCTGTTCGAGCTCAGTCCGCGCGGAGGATCAGACTCCGGATGAAAGTTTGAGATGAGAGAATGGTTGGATTTCACAACAGCGGAGAGGGAGAAGGAGAAGGAGAGGGGAGGGAGGGAGAGGGGGGGAGGGAGGGTGAGGAGGGTGGAGCTGTTGGTCTGTCTAGTTGGAGGAGTTCTTGACGTACTCAGGTGTGGCAGACACGCACACATAAACACACGTTACTGTGTCTAATCGTCTTTGCGTTGCAGTGGCGTTCCAAAGAGGTGGGGAGGACAGGAGAGAGATCTTGCCCCGCCCCCTTTAGGACATTTAAATATTTGTTTTATTTTAAAACACATGTTAGTTGTAAATGGGAGTTAGAGAGAATTAAACAGTTTTTTTGGACACTAAAAAAATATAAATATAATAAAAAAAATACCTGTAGTATAAATTATATTTTCAGGGTATTTTTAACTCCCCCTAGTGGCCACCCATTAATATTTTTTTTCCACAATAAACATAACGTTTGGGAAACACAGGCAAGAGCACGGATGCTCCACATGCTTTCGTAGGTTTGATGTGGAAGTTTCGACAGCGGCAGCGGGAGGAACTTATGTAATATTTACTATACCAAAACGTTCCAGAACAAATCTCCGAAAAAAAAAGTTTCTCAAAAATGACTAAAAATGCACTCATTTGCCTTAAAATACTTAGCTATGTCCATTTTTGTGGTTAAAATTCAGAAAAAAAAATTTTTTTTGGTACGCCAACTTTTGAGCACAGTAAGATACCATAGCAATAAGTTCCGGAAAAAATCTCCGAAAAAAAAGTTTCTCAAAAATGACTAAAAATGCACTCATTTGCCTTAAAATACTTAGCTATGTCCATTTTTGTTGTTAAAATTCTGAAAATATAAACTTTTTTGGTAGGTCAACTTTTGATCACAGTGAAATACTATACCATAGTGTTTTTCTGTTTTCAGAGATTTGTTCAGGAATTTAT
>NC_024307.1:329653-337407 GCF_000523025.1 Cynoglossus semilaevis | reverse complement strand
AAATGTCAGTTTTTCATGTCAATTTTGATCAAAAATTAAGAAATTTTGATGGAAATGTTTTGTAAAATTATTTTTCAAAACTGTATCTTTTTCTTTTCTCTCTTTTTCTTATTTCTCTTTTTCTGTATCTCTTTTTTAGTTTTTGATGGAAAATGACATAAAAAACTGACATTTTGAGAAAAATGCAAAGATACAGCTTTGAAAAATAATTTTGCAAAACAATTTTGTCAAAATGTTTTAGTTTTTGACCAAAATGACACAAAATCTGCACATTTTGACAGAAAATTTTATTAAGAACAATTTCTAAAAATGTTCTCTACATGCACTAATTTTATAAGAAACATGCAGGCAAAGATACAATTTTAAAAAAAAAATCCAAACTTTTCACCAAAATTTCTTAGTTTTTGACCAAAAATGACATTTATATCTGATATTTTGACATAAAGTTTTATAAAAGTAAATTTCTGAAAATGTTCTCTAAATGCCCTAATTTTATAAGAAACATGCAAGAAATTATGACATTTTGAAAAATAATTTTACAAATATTTTCAGCAAATTGTTTTAGTTTTTGTCCAAAAATTAGACAAAAAGTTCACAATTGGACAGAATATGTTATAAAAATAAATTTTGAAAAATGTTCTTTAAATGTCCTGATTTTATGAGAACTATGCTGAAAAAGGTAAAGTTTTGAAAAATAATTTTACAAAAGTTTTCATCAAAATCTATCAAAATTTGACCAAATTTGAGACATAAAATTCACATTTTGCAGAAAATTTTATAAGTTATTTTCTAAAAATGCTCTCTAAATGTCCTAATTTTATGAGAAACATGCAGGTAAAGATAACCTTTTGAAAAAAATTTTTTTTTAAATTCCATCAATGTTTTTTTAGTTTTTGACCAAAGACTGAGACAAAAAGTATGAATTTTGAAAAAAACAAAAAACAAATACATACTAAAAATATTCTCTAAAATGACCTGAATTTAAGAGAAACATGCAGGTAAAGAACATTTTTAAAAATAATTTTAGAAATATTTTTATCAAACATTTTTAGGTTTTGTCCAAAAATGACACACAAAGTTCACATTTTTAAAGAAACGTTTATACAAATAAATTTGTAACAATGTGCTCTAAATGCCCGAATTTTATGAAAAGCATGCAAGACAAGAATCTTTCCGAAATAGTTTTTTTTTTTTGACTTTTTCAGTTTCACATGCCATGAAAAATTATGATGAAAATCTTTTCTGCATGTTTATTAGGAAATTTTTGAGAAAACTATGGAATGGAATTTTTTGAAGAATTTTTTTAATAAGATTTTTTTTCAAGATGATCTGATCTGAACAGCTTTCATGATGTTTTTTTTGTATTTCTTTTCTGTTCAATCTTTGTTACTGTAAACAAAAATATCAGGGTCTCTTAATAAATTTGACACGAGCTGTACAAAAGTTTGTATTGAAATATTTACATGAACACATTCACGCTTTTACACACGCCAATAAGCAGTTGAAAACTGTTTTCACACGTATTCTCCACAGTCTGAAATGATCACTTTCTGCTTGGGTTTCCCGTCTTTTGTTCCTTGGGCCTGAAAAATCCAAAAGAAAAGAAAACATTGCAATTTCTTTTGATTTTTGAAAACTTTTTCAGCAACTTATTAGTAGAGAATTTATTGTAATCCACGATTGACAAACCAAAAAAGTATATTGTTCCAAAAAAGATGGTGAATTTTTATTAATTTTTGGGATTTTTTCAGAAAATTATTAGTACAGTAAATTCAAGATCAAAGGTCGATTTACCGGAAAATGATCTTTTCCTGAACTTTAAAGAGAAGGATGCACAGATCTTCTTTTAACTGTTTTATTATTATTTATTTATTTTATTGATTATCTTTTCTCTCTTTTATTAGACCCTGATGCAGTAGTACTTCAGTTCTAGGAGCCATTATTTGAAATATCAAGACTTACTACAACAAATAAACAGTTGCTACAAGTTTCATTTAAAGAGTCAAAAATGTTTTGGTTTTGTTTAGGGTTGTCCGATATGAACTTTTTGCCAATATTGTCCAAACACTTAATTGCCGATACCGATATCAACCGGTGCCGATATATGCAGACGTTTTCCCCCAAAACTGCGATAAACATCTCAGTATCCCACAACCGATTCCAGTATCTTTGTCCAAACCAAGGCGTTTTGTTATCGGGTTTTTATTATTGGAGAAAAAAAAAAAACGATAACGATTCTTAATTATATTATATAATTACGCTAATATCGGCTGATAATATCGGTGGGCGCATATTATCGGACATCCCTAGTTTTGTGTACAGTATTGACCTCATGATGAGTCTTTCTCATCTACAGGTACATTATCGGTAATCAATATCGGTATCAGTCTTTGGGGACAGAAAGTCATCAGTTTTATCTGTATTCTGTGTCAAGCGTCGCGTGTGTTTTACCTCCATGGCTCGCAGCACGTCCATGCCCTCCACCAGGTCTCCAAACACCACGTGTTTGCCATCCAGCCAGTCCGTCTTGTCATTGGTGATGAAGAACTGAGAGCCGTTGGTGTTTGGTCCAGAGTTGGCCATGGAGAGCTGACCTGTGAGGTCAGAGGTCACAGACCACCAGTTTAAACCAGTCGGGATTTGACAGTCTACATGGGGGGGTGGGGGGGGGGACTCAAAGTCACACTGGGCCGAAATGAACATTTACTGAAAAATCGACTCGATCTGTGATGTAGAATGTTTTCATGTTTTAATGAAAACAAACTTTTTTTTTACAGGACATACTAACATAGCATATACACCACTAATACTACAAATCCTGCTAGTATATAGGTGCTACGTGCTAGTGGGCCAAATATAATTATGCTGTGGGCCAGATTTGGGCCCCGGGCCTGAGTTTGACATGTGTGGTCTGATCGCTCACCTGGAGCCGTGTGTTTGAGAACAAAGTTTTCATCATCAAACTTCCTGCCATAGATGGATTTGCCGCCGGTGCCGTTGTGGTTGGTGAAGTCGCCGCCCTGGCACATGAACTGAGGAATGACGCGGTGGAAACTGCTGCCTTTGTAGCCGAAGCCTTTCTCATGTGTGCAGAGACAGCGGAAGTTTTCTGTGAATTAGAAAATAAAATGTTTTAATTGTGATTTTTAAATAATTTCTTTTTTGAGAATTCTTTGGTAGCTTTGACTCAGTCCAAGTTTTTTTAAAGACTTTTTAAAGAATTGATTTCAGTAAGAACCCGAGAACCCCAGGGTTCCTCCTACTGGACGTCACACACACCTGCTGTCATGGGAACGATGTCCGCTCTGAGGAGGAAGCGTAGTCTTCCTGCCGGCTTGTTGCCAATCTTGATGTCCATGTAGACCTGAGGATTAACTCGCCCCTTTTTGGCCGGCGGCTCACCCTGCAAGAACACACAGAACAAAACTTACCGTCAGTCGCGGACTATAAGACGCTGCTCCTTTCACACGCTTTGAATCTTGCGACTTGAACAATGATGCGGCAGGATTTTTAAAAGCTAACGAAGTTCATACCACTAGCGATCAATGACTTTTCTGGTTGGCTACTGTGTGTCATACTAGTAACGTATGTCTGTCTGTGAACGGCTGTGTACGTGTGTGTGGGGAGAGAGAGGGAGAGAGAGAGAGACAGAGAGAGAGAGAGAGAGAGGTAGTTGAGAAGAGTGAGAGAGAGAGAGAGAGAGAGAGACAGAGAGAGAGAAAGAGAGACAGAGAGAGAGACAGAGAGAGAGAGACAGAGAGACAGAGAGAGCGACAGAGAGAGAGAGACAGAGAGAGAGAGAGCAGATCACTAACCCTACGGCTACGACGCAGGAAGGAGCTAACATGTAACCAGACCTGTTACAGGAACTGTTCAGAAAAAAACATTGATTTAATTAAAAGTGAAACAAAATCTTTCTGTGTAAATATCCTGCGTTACAACATACAGTAGACACCTGCAGCACGGCCTACAATGTTTTTTTTTCTTTTTAAATTTAGTGGATGTGGCTGATATTCAGTTGCGCTCAAAAGTCCAGAAATGTCGGTTCTTCACTGGAATCAAACGTTCTTATTGAACACATTAAATAAAAGGTAAAAAACCTCCTGAGCTGCTGTCGCTGCGCTGCCCGTTTCTCCACCTGCAGCCTCAGCTTCAGCCTCCTCCATCGTCTTTCCTGAGAACTTTTTCAGCCAATCATCGTCGGTCCACACTGGAAGACAAACAAAGACAAAGTGTACTTCAGTTTCACTGATGTACTTCATTCCAAAAGTATCCAGTCATGTCTCTTTACTGTTCAATCATTCAAAGATCATCTGTCAGTGTTTCAGAACAACAGGTCAAAGGTCATTCAGACTCTGATACAGAACAGAAGAAAAACTAGAAGAAAATTTAATGACACTTCAAAGATGGTGTGGTATTACTGGTCCACAGTAACGGCTGGTACCGGTCGACCGGTCCTTGGTTTGCTAACCCACTGGTACTGTTCCGTGAAACTGTTTTCTCTGTGAATGCTGTGTCAATAATCACCCGGTCGAGAAGAACCTTCTTTGATCCTCATGGGTTTGGCGATGTTGACCCTCACCGTCCGTCCAAAAAGCTCCGACTCATTCTATTCAGGCAAAACAGAAAAATAACAAATGGTTCGTGACGTGACATTTGTTTAAACAGCAGTTTCACCCACGTGTCTCTTGTGTTTCAGTTTGACATTTTTATGGTGCATTAATCAGTTTTTTCTACAGGTGTCACTCTGCAGTGTGTCCAGTTTCCTGTGAAGTCGCTCACTTCAGTGAGAGAAACCACAGCATTGTTGGACAACATCAACGTGATCTTTGTTTGGAGAACGACCATCAATAACTCCCACCAACAGCAGCTGTAAAGAAAACTGACTGGAGGTGATGCTAACGCTACATTCACCACGCCGTCTGTTTACATCAGTTTACACATTAACAATGTTTGTGTTCCACCTTTACTGTCATATTCTATTATGTTTTGCTGAATATAATTCATGTTTGTTTTAGATATTTAGTTAAAAAATTACTATGAAAGTGTATCAGGGAAACTGTCAGGAAAAAAAGGAGGAGAATTTTTGTTCTTAAGATTTTTAGGAGGAATGTTTTCCACAAGGAACATATAGAAGTTTTTTTTTAAAGATGTATTCCTTGTAGAAATGTTTCTTTTTTCCAAGGAACATTTCTTCCAAAAAGATTTCTTTTAGGAAGATTTTTATCAGAATAATTTTTATCAGAAGATTTTGTGGAGAAAGATCTTGTTTCAAGGAAGTGTTTTTTCAAATATTTGTTTTTATTATTTTGAGGAAGAATTATTTTGAAGAAAGTTTTCTTTGTTCAAGGAGGAAGAGTTATTTTCAAGGAAATAATTTCTTTTTGAATCAGGGGATTTTTTTCTTCTTGAGGAAGACATCCTTTTTGAAGAGGAAGTTTTTTCTTCCTTGTGTCCTTGTCTGATACTGATGACATCACTGATGACACTCACCATGTTATCGATAGCTGCAGCAGCATCCTGCAAAAGATGGAGACAAAATGTTGAGAGAGACAGAGTGTATTTATACTGCCTCTACAGGTCAGTCTAAGCATGGCAGTTAAGTTATCTACAGAAAAAAAACACAGGCACCTTTTAACGAAGATCTCCTGATTTTACTGCCTTTATATAAATTATTTAATCCATGTATTTTAACATATAGAATACAGTCATTTAGAGTTACGTACCTCTGCCAGTTCAAACTCAATGAAGGCAAAGCCTCTGTGTTTCTCTGACAACAGAAAATAATGAAGCATTGTTATTAAACAATTAACAGCTATAATTCATCATCATCACACACACACAGCATACAGTGACTGAGTCTCACCCGTCTCATAGTCCAACGGGATCTGGATGTCTATGATGTCTCCAAAGGGGATAAATGCAGCGTGCAGTACTTTCTCATCCACCTCTTCAGCCAGACCACCTGACACAAACAACCAGCGGTTTATCATTTATTATCAACATTTACACACGTACACCGAACACAGGGTTGTACACAGAATGTCTATCTTTCCTTTTAAATAATAATGATTTTATTATTTTATTATTATTTTATTATTATTATTAACATCTTACGACAATAAAACTATCTTGTGAAAAATTAAGTCATGAATCTGTGTGTTCTATTAGAACAAACCTATTTCGTTTTCGAATCACAAGCTTAAAAAAAAGGGAAATAATCTTTCAAACTGTATTTGTTTCTAAACCTTAAATTGTGAACTATATAACTACTATATACATGTTTATGTTTTACAACGGTGTTTAACGCTAATAAATCGACTTGGCTTTTCTTAATATTATGATTATAAAAGCAGACGAGTGTGTTTTTATTTCACATTACGACACAAACCAACCAGAAGCCGATTCTGCTCCTAAACCATGACAAAAACGTCTACATGAAAACACACATTTCACCGGTTGCTTCTATTTGTCGCAGCGGTTTTTCTATCGATTCACAACAATCGTGTTTCATTTTTACCCAGATTGACGACTTTCACCCCCTCTTCGTTCTTAAACAGTTCTATTGCGGACACTTTTATAAAATGAATTAAAACAAACTCACCAACATACAGAACTCGCTTATTTGCCGCCATGTTGATTTTGACCTCTCAATGTTTACCCCGGAAGTTGTTGAATGGTGTCGTCACGGAAGGATCCGCATCCATTGTTAGGATTATCTCCAGCGCCTCCTGTCGGAAAAGTCTTTTAAAGAACGTTGAACGTTTATTACAAGTCGAGTTGTTTGTCGTAAATTTACTTACTCGTTACTTTACATAAAAACTCGATGTTCTACATTTATGAGAATAAAGTCGTGATGTGAGTAAAGTTGTGTCGTGTCCAAATAGACCTTTTTCCTAATTAAATTACGACGTGATAAACATACAATTGCAACTTTAATTTCGGAATTTTCTGCTCAAGTACTTCGTTGTACCAATAATTTATTACGGATGAAAAAAACCAATGTTTTAAAAATAAAAAATAAAAATAGACTAATTTGCCTTTAAATACTTAGCTATATCCATTTTTATCGGAAAAATTCAGAAAAATGTACTTTTTTGGTACGTCAACTTTGTGTGTCTGTGTGCTTTGCATCTGTGTCTGCCTGTGTGCGTCTGTGTGTTTTTACGTGTGCGTGTGTGTCTGTGTGCTTTGTGTCTGTGTCTGTGTTTGCCTGTGTCTGTGTATGTGTGTCTGCGTCTGTGCGTGTGTGTTTGCGTGTGTGCGTTTGCGCGTGTGCGTGTCTATCTATGCATACTAAAAATGCACTAATTTGCCTTAAAATACTTAACTATGTCCATTTTTGTGGTTAAAATTCAGAAAAAATATACTTTTTTGGTACGCCAACTTTTGCTCACAGTAAGATGCCATAGCAATAAGTTCTGGAATAAATCTCCAAAAAAAAAAGTTTCTCAAAAATGACTAAAAATGCACTCATTTGCCTTAAAATACTTAGCTATGTCCATTTTTGTTGTTAAAATTCAGAAAAAATAGACTTTTTTGGTACGCCAACTTTGTATGACAGTGATATACTATACCAATAATTTCCGGAACAAATCTCCGAAAAAAAAAGTTTCTCAAAAATGACTAAAAATGCACTAATTTGCCTTAAAATACTTAGCTATGTCCATTTTTGTTGTTAAAATTCAGAAAAAATAGACTTTTTTGGTGTGCCAACTTTGGATGAAAGTGATATACTATACCAATAATTTCCG
>NC_024307.1:318736-329553 GCF_000523025.1 Cynoglossus semilaevis | reverse complement strand
TTGATAAAAATACTGGGCTTAAACTGATATCAGCATGAGTTCCAGTACTTGTATTGAACATTGGATATATGTCAAAGTATGTTATCATTTGGCTACAAAAGCCCAAAAAGATTAAATATGAAATTGAAATTTGAAAGAAAATATACTGGTTTAATCATAAATCTTGAATCTTGTCATGGAAAATTTCTCAAACTAATTCAATAGATTACATTTTAGGAATTAAAAACTGATGCTGGCAGTAGATTTAAATATTCAGTCTTGAACAAATGGAGCCATTGTCCATAGTTAAATCACGATTTATTACAAATTATGAACAATTTTTGCACAGATGTTGTTGTTATTTTTTATCATTATGCCATAATTGTCTGTTGACGAAAATACAGTACTTTGTAGCTTGTTAAAGTTTTGAAAAGTGTTTCATGGTAAGTTACGAGGCTAGCACATTTCCTCTGTGTTGATTTGGTTTGAGTTACAGTACAGTACAAAAAATACAGCCTTATAGTGAGCATTAAAGGAGAAGATCTGTTTGAAGGCCGAGTTAATGACATACTGAAGTGGTAACTTAATTAACATCGACGTCGAGTTAATAATATCTAGCGCCCAGCAGGAGTTTAAAGCTAATTTAAAAGACAACTGTCTTCTATTCATGTTTGAAATTCACAGGCTCTGTCATGTCCCTTTATATAATTTACTGTCATTAGGAGAAATATTTTTCTGTTGAAATGTTCCCAGCGATGAAAAGAGTTCTTCAAACTCGCAAAATGTTTCCACTGATAGAAAATTAAAGGTCAAAAGGGTATGAAAAATGTGTTAAACTACTTGACACTCAACTAGTATTGAGTACATAAACCTGCTTTGTTCAAGTCAAGTGTTAAACTACTTGACACTCAACTAGTGTACATAAACCTGCTTTGTTCAAGTCAGATAACAGACCAGTAACATTACCAGAAAGTAATGCAACGTTAGCAGCAAAAGCAAGGTCACACCTATGGTGTCTGTGTGAGTTTGATTTTATTTTTATCATTTATTGTCCATTGTGAGCTGCCCTAAATAATAAACACTTAAGTCGGGGGTCAGATAAGCCCTGCTCAAGGGCTAAGGTATCCAGCTGGGCTGCGACGTCCATTGTATAAATCAACGACAGAGGCTAGTAAAAACTACAAGGCTTTCCTTGAGTGTAGGATGAATATATTTGGGTGGAGAATGTTGTCTTTGGGCTCACATTCAATTCAACACATTTTTCAATGCATTTCAGGTCACACCCATAATACAAGGAGTGAAACCAAATACACTTAGTTTACATCATTGACACATTTGCAATATTTGGCTGTATGCCTTCTTACAGGCTTATCTCAAAAAGTCACTGGTTGTACCATGGGACAACACACTCTAGTACAGTAGGTGGCAGTATGCTATTAAACCAAGACGTAAGGTTCCTACTTAGTGACATTCAGGTGGAAGGAACTCTTTCCAGATCATTTTTTTTGTTTGTTTCATATATTGACAGTTAGCCAGGTCAATAAGACCAGACCAGTTTGAATTCCGTATGGTGTAAAAGCAAAATACTACCAATACAACCATAACTTTGCTAGGTCAATAAGACCAGACCAGTTTGACTTTCGTATGGTGTAAAAGCAAAATACAACCATAACTTTGCTAAATAATATTGTCTTCCTGACAGGACTTCGATTAAAAAGCACTAATAGACAAGATATAGACACCAGATATGACCAGTCTAATCGTCACCTTAACATTGACTAACTGTAAATGAGAAAAACCAGTTGCAGTGCTAGTGTCGTGACATCATCTTCACAAAACGTAAATATCTTGAATCCATTTATTATTGTATGACTTTTGTTGCCGAGCAACAGGCAGCAGTCGCTTGCGGTTGGTTTTAACGAGTTTGAGGGACACAGTAAAGCCTGAGAAGCCCATTCTTCTTTGACCAAATTTTTAGAGCTTCTACATAGTTCATGGTTTTCTGACAATTTTAAGGGTCAGAGCAGACGGTCAATAATGTTTCCTTCTGCCTCCTGGAAATTCTTGTTTACCAGTTTTAAAGTAGAATCCTAGTGTTGAACATTGAAACAGTGAATTTCGGCTTTACGCTCAATAACAGCTGTGGAGAAGGTGTTCTTTGGGCAACGTACCTCTCCTTTCCTTCTCCAAAAATGGGAAGTATCTCTGACCAAATTACATAGTACATAGTACAAGTATATCTCATGTACTTCTACCTCATCTTTAGCAGACTTTGGTCTGGGCTGTAGGCCTCTCTGAAGCAGAGGGGACGTTTTTCCTAGTCCGCAAATTTGGAGTTTTCAATTATTTTACAGGACTCTGTTGATTCCTAATCAATCGCTGGTGTTTTTATAAAGTGATTTAACACATCTGTTACTAGTTTTTTTGGAAAGTTTTGAGTTTTGATCTGTACCTTGCAGATATCTATAAGTTCGTCATAATGCTTTTATAACACATAATAATAATCGATGCTTTGGATAAATTTACAACTTTTGTTTTGCTAGCATCATCTGGTCTTTTCTTTTCGACTAAACTAAACTAAAGTAAATCCATTGATGTCATCAGCAATGTCATTGCTTTGTTTTCACAAGTGACTCTTCTACATTTTAATTTAAATTCTAAACTAAATAATACATTTTTGGACATTTTATTATAAGGCAAGGAAAAAGAGAAATCATTCATTAGCGTTATTGTTTAAAATAACTTCAAAAGTAACACTTTACAAACAGAAAATATGGCAGATATATGTGTTTTGTTATGGGGAACTATTGTACAATCCTTTAGTTTGAAGTATTTTGAAGACAGATAACGTGCAACTGAGTGCAGTTTGTGCGAAATTTTTTAACATTTTTTAATATGGTGCAACTGAGTGCAGTTTGTGCGAAATGTTTCATAGTTATTAACCTTTTTTAATATGACCAGAAATCCAAATGAAAAAAAAAACCGTATCGGTGAATCGCACTTACCAAATAATCGGACATCTCTTAAAGAAACGCTTTAGTTTTACATCCAGTTCAATGTTGAAAAGTTGGGTGTATTAATATCTTAACATTTATCTACAACTTAGTCTATTACTCATTAATAGGCAACTTCTCGGTGGTAGTAATAGAAGACGTTAGCATCGTGGATATTTCTTGAAATGATTATCTTTGTGAAATGTACCTGTTTGTATCTTAAAATATACTGCGTTTAAAATGCTACCTCTGCACGAAAGCATTTAGTCGATAGCTAATATTAGGACGTGTTCTGTGGTTTTGCTACTGTTAACATAGGTCACTTCAGTCAGACACCGCTCAAGCATTTCTCGTTTACTCGCTAGTTTCAATGGTAAATATCGACTTTTTCGACTCTCGGTAAACACAATTAAACCTGCCTTTGAGTTCGCCAGGCGGCCAAAACTAATGCAAATAAAGTCCACGGGGACGAAAGACAGTCGCCAGAGCGTATTTTGTCCGCGTTTTACAAGATTTGAAAGTCCAGAAACATCTGGAATGGAGGTTTGTGAACATCTGCACTCCTCCCACTCTGGACTGGCTCGCTGGCAGAACACAAGGCGAGTGCAGAATGCCAGCAAAACAACTTATACAAGCCCCGAATCCGCACTCCGAGCCTGTGAAACTTTGACCAAAGAGCTAAAAAAAAATAAAAAAAAGCAACGGAATAAACACACGTCGACCCAAATGACTTGAGTCGAAAAATAAACAGTTGATACTTTACCTTCACATTCAGCGCAGGGCGCTTTTCTCTCCATTGTGAGCGAACTCCAGAAACTTTTTAACTCCATCAACTGCGGGAAGCGGCGCCTCGGCGTTTATTGTTCCGTAGGAAACACCACCAAAAAGCCCAGCGTCGTGGCTAAAACACGCTAAAACCAACTTTTTTCCTAATCCCAGGCGCGCAGAGATTATCCGAAGAGCCCATTTATATTCTCGTATCTTTAATTCCAGACTGTAAATTCATGCGCATCTTGTTATCCTTCCAGCTGTGACTACTCCCCCTGCCTGACCAGAAAGGAGCAGCGACCGTCGCTGGGGCTTGAAGTCCTTTATTAGCTCCGCATGAACTCACTTTCCATGTGTGGGGAGGAAAAGTTGAACTACAGTCCCTGTGAAGCAATGGCGCCTCCGGACACCAACAACTACTGCGCATGTGCATTTCTTTTCCGTTATTCCAACTCTACGGTGCCAGTGAAAAAAAAAAAAAACACTTTATCCCACACGACCCGGTTTGGTTTGTAGCAGGCAGCGGCAGGCCGTCCAGCAGGACCCAGAGGCCCCCGGATGGATCCGGACCTGATACTTCGGGCTAACGAGTCAAAGTTAGTGTCAAAAGTTAACTTTATTGTAAATTCTGCAGCGTGTGCACAACACAAACAATACGTACGTCGTTTCCTTTCAGCCACGTTAAGCCAAATATAAAACACAGAATACACGCAAACAGTTTTTTACAAAAACGGAAATATATAACAAGTCTTTACAGTCAACACAATAACATTAAATTTCCCTGAAGTATTAAGTCTCATTGTTAACAATTTGTATATTTACCTTCACTTTAAATATCCACGTTTTTGTATTGAATCATTTATTTTATTGTAAAACACCGTTTTAATCGCTTTAAAGGAGCGAAAGACCAAGGGATAAGAAACGTTCCTAACGTTTTGTTAACCATTATATATGTTCATGTGAATATTGTATACTTTTATGGGACATATGTATGTGTATTTGTATGTACAATATTTATGTTTTTTATTTTTATCTTATCCTTATCCCCAAAAGTTGGAGTTTTCACATAGAATCAGCTCCAATTTTTGAACGATGAGTTCACAACACAGAGTGAAAAAAGTTAGAGAAAATAAAAAAAATGTCTCAGGTTTCAACATTAAAAAAAAAAACTTCAATATTGTGGAAATGAGGGGTCAACAATGTTGGCCCAGGCCATCAGTCCACCACAGATGTCCTTGACAATGATACTGTCCACCTGTAATCCACTCATCTGCTCCAGAATGTTCACTGCCTTCTGTGAGTCGTTCCCCAACTTACAGATGACAAAGACTGTAGGGAAGGAGAGAAAAAAACAGAGAAACCAGGTCATTCACCGACGCAGCAAAAAAAACCACCAGACGATTGTTATTAAGATGATTATAATCATGTAGCGTATAAATATAAGTAACCACTGCTACATAAAGTGCTGTGACACAAACTATATTTAGATCAGTGTTAAATGTACAACAGGCTAAATCCAGCGGACCTCCAAAATAACATTTTGAATATTAATTTGGCCAAAGCCCGGCCAGCTGCCCGGGCTGATCATGCTTGTTTTGGAAAAGAGATCGCCTAGCAACCTCATTATATGAGCTTTTCCTGCGTATCCAGAATTAGAGGCGACAGGTCGACTGTGAATTAGCACAACTAGCTGTTCCTGCACAATTGTTCAAAAAAAATTTAAAAAAAAAGGCATTTTCATTTAGCAATGATGCTAAAAATCGCAGTTTTCAACATCTTACCTGGAGGCTGGGAGATACCTGCGATCTGGTGTTTTAAGTGACTGATTCTCTCTCTCAGCAGGTGGATGTCGTCACTGTTTTTGGCCTCTAACTGTGACAGAGGGATGTCTGGGAGCAGTAGCATAAGGAACACAGGCAACAGGAAACACAGGCAACAGGAAATACGGGCAACAGGAAACACAGACAACAGGACACAGTGTTTTTGCACAGTCATCTCCAAAAGGATACTGAGAGAGAAGGGCAGGGAGCATATATCCACCTCCACAAGAGGGCGTACGTCCAACAAGAGATGGGGCTCAGCTTTATCCAGCATCAGCTTGTAAGCCTGTAATTTATTTATTTATGATATAAAAATGTATTACACACAGAGAGTAAAATGTAAAGTTGGAGAGAAGTGTTTAAGGCTGTGATTCATGCCCTCACAGTTGAACGGGGAAATCAAATTTCCCCCATGTTGAAATGAAGCTCAGACGTTTATATTTGCAGAGTAATTTGAGCCTTTTAACTGCTTTTCCTTAAATCGGAGGAAACAACGCTGTTCCTAACCGGAGCCCTTTATCCACAACCTCGATTGCAGCCCAATCAATCATGATCCTCATCTTGGAGCCTAATGACTCAGCTGCTTTAAAAAGTGCCAGCGCTGCAGAAATATAAACAGACGCAGTCCACCACCAGTGCTCCGGGAGCCAAATACAGCATTGTTGTTCTTTCCCAGAGAAAATCTACAGGCACATTTGAAGTCATTTCCCATTTTAGGCTGGGCCCACTGTGAGATGTAATCAGGTTATGAATGCACACGAAAACTGAGAAAATTAAGAATAATAATAATAATACAGTACAATAAACAGTAGAAAATATGGGGAGTCACGCAATGACCATCAGATTCTGGAGGAAAATGTTCCTCACCTGAACTGTGATCCTCTGATCCCTGGACAGAAGGTTGAGTTTCCGGCACTGAAACATAAAAAAATGAATTAAAGAATTCTCCTCTAATAAAGTGGTATTAATACTAGGGATGTCCGATAATATTGGCCAGCCGATATTGTAGGCCCGATATTAGCATACTTATGTAATATCTGTAAGAATCGTTATTGTTTTTTTCCTCTGATAATGAAAACCCGATAATCCGATTTCACCAAATGATGTGTGCCCTAAAAATAGTTTGGGGGAAAAACAACTGTATATGAAAGTGAAAGTCACTAGATGGCAGCATTGCAGTTGCGAAACTTAATATTGAACGTTCCTAATTAATACTAATGTGTATTCAATGTAACATGTAAAACTGTAAAACCAAATTATCTCAATTATGTCAATTGTCTTTCTTCAACAAACCTTATCAGTGGCTGCAGATCCACAGAAGCTCTCGTAGTCCACCAGTTTGGTCACACTGGGGTTCTGTCCACACACTGCACAGTCACTCTGCCTGGGCCGCAGCTTGATGGACCTAAATCTGGCATCCTGGGCATCGAACATCATCAGCTGCTGGTGTAAGGACGCTGAGAGCCACAGTCAAGGATTCCTGTTCATTTGGACACACTTGGTGTACGGCCCCCTACAGGTCACATCAGGGTGAGTAGCCAGACTGAACACTGAAAATCTGTTTTCTTACCCCGGTCTGGGAACCGTTGCCAGTCTTTAGGTCATTGGGACACAGTGAAAAAAAAGTACTTCAGTTTTGCTAATTTACTTCATTCCAAAAGAATCCAGTCATATCCCTTTACTTTCTTCATTCAAAAATAATCTGTCAATGTTTCAAAACAACAGGTCAAAGGTCATTCAGACTCCGATACTAACAGAAGAAAGTCTGAAAGAGGTTTTATTTTGTAAATGTAATGATCCTTCAACCATGGTGCAGTATTACTGGTCCACAGTAACGGCTGATATTGAACCTGGATTACCTGGACTGAATCGAACCACACAGGAAAAACCCAAATCAGGGATCTTCCTGCTGTAAGGCAAGTGCAATAGCCCACCCTACCACAGTGCAGCTTCTGTTCTATATTGATAGGTTGACTTTTTTAATCATCCTCTATTACAGTTGTCCCCAACATTTTTCCCAAAATGTCCCAAATGACCTTACATATGGACCAGCACCGGTCCCCAGACCGGGGGTTGGGAACCCCTGCTCAAATAAATGGAGGACCAAAGGATACATCCTTGTCCAGAGGCGATCTTGAAAACTTCTAAAGCCTGTAAACAGCCCATTATTCCTGGAACTTAGAGACAAAGTGAAGGATGTTAAGGAGAATCGACAAGTCGTGATTCTTTTTTTTTAACTACCAAACAAAGTACTTAACTCACCGACTCCTAAAACTCCTCCATCAGAACAGTTGGTGACTGTGTCTGGTGGAGGTGGTGCAGGGTACAGACATCTATAACAGGGGCCTCCTTTATAATTATATATTGTCAACTGTAATAAAAAAAGATAAAAATTCAAACAAACACAGGTTTGACAGAAAAAAAAGGTAAAAGACGAAGTTTGTAACAAACCTGTCCCTCCATTCTTAGAGCGCTCGCCGACACCAGAGGCTTTCCACTGAGGACGCAGGCATCGTTCACCAGATAACGAGTGGGCACGTTATCAGAACAATCTGCCACGATGTCATACCTGAGGTCACCAAGGTCAAGGTATCGTCACAGAATTTATTAGAAAGGCTTTTTGGTAAACTCTGGTTTTTGAAGTTATCAAATCAAACTTAAACAGTGCATGGTGGATGGATTTGAGGAATGTTGGAGACGAGGATTAGCCACTCGAGAGTTAGCTTAGCTGCAGGATACTGTTGAATGAGATCCAGGGCATTTTCTGGTGACAGTTGCAGCTGATATGGACAACACTGTACAGTGGAATTTAAACTGCAGGAAAAGGAAGAAGAAATCAAAATCAGTTTATAAGGAGGTAACGACAAAAAGAATATTATCTTTAACACTCGTCAGTTATGCATGAACGCAAAGGTTAAGATGAAAAAAATTATGAACAAATATTTGTTCTCATCAGAAATCAAATGGGAGACTTTAATTAAACGGATGTTCGATACTATGTGCATTTTTGAAAATTTAGTGAAATGGCGCCCTCATGTGACAATTACTGTGTATTGTACGCCAAATAGCAAGACTCCCACCGTATTCGTAGATTTGGGACAAATATAAAACAAACACAACCTATCGTAGTACTACAGTACACAGTTGCCAAATATAAACACACTAAATATAATATTTGTTTTGATTATTTTTCAACAATGTTTCAACTTTTTTTTTATCAGACATCTGCTCCAGATACACGTGTGTTTTGTACACACATGTATGTGCAGTACCTTTTAATAGCACTGGCAGCAGATAAAGCCTTGGCCTGTCCTTGGTTCTCTTCTCTGTGCAGCACCTGTCTGTGCAGGTTATTGAGCTCCACCTCGTCGTAGTCTATTAGACCCAGTCGACCTGGACACACACACAAAATTATTATCAAGAAAATCAGTCAGGGGTCAGCTTTGAAGGTGTAAAAACACAAAATAAAATAAAATCATACCAACAAAATAAAAAAAATAAAAATCTTAAATCATGATTGGGTTTCACACAAATTTCTTTTATGTTTAATTAACTTTTTTAATTAACAGTTTAAAAGAGAAAAGCTCAAAAGTAAAAAAAAAAGGGCTGTGAATACAGTTTAGTTTAACAGCACTAAACTGGTTTAAGAATTTTGAGAAATGTAAACCAATGGAAACATGTTTCTTGCAGCTTTATTTATATTTTATTTTATTTAGCTGTGAAGTGACTCAGACTTAATCCTGAACTATCAGGAGTTTAACCCTGGTTTGTTATGAACCACTTACATCTCAGAAACAAGAACAAAATGATGTTTGGTTTAGGACAACTTCACGACTCAGTTACCAACCTACGCCTGCCGCTGCCAGGTACTGTGCCAGGGGGCAGCCTAGTCCTCCGCAGCCGACGACCAGCACGGACGTCTTTGACAAGTTGATCTGACCTGCGGACGGTCAAAAACAAGCGCGTTGTGTTCAGTTGTGTTGTGTTATCTCGACCCTCATTCCCACACGGCCGTACGTCATCATGACACAGTCTCCGTACCTTTGACACCAAACTCAGGGAGAAGGAGCTGTCGGCTGTACCTCATGATGTCCTCGTTGCTGAGGGAGGACTTGGCTGTCAGTGAAGTGGGAGGAGTCACTTTGACGTCAGGCCTTGGAGCCGGGGTTTTACTCTGATACATAGAAAATGCTAATTGAGTTAGAACATAGTTAGAACATTCTAGTAGAATGTTTAGTATTCCTACGTGACAATCATTGTTCTATGTTAACCTTTAGGATTAACATTAAAATTACAACCTAAAGTAGTACTTGCTTGTAACATACTTTTCTTTTTAATTAACCGTTATGACGTATTCAATTGTCTCAAAGGGACGGCCCATAGTTGAGTTTTAAAAACATGTTCACATTTTCAGTAGTTATGAAATCTGTCGATGTTGTCTCCCATATAATGACGATTTGATTACAAGAATGATTTCACCTTTCATTTTGAGGTCACTGTGTCTTTACAGTATATCAAGTATTATGCCCATATAGTATCATCTGTACTATAGCTGTAGTATGTTCTAGTAGTCTGTACCACTGGATAGACAAATGTATATATTTATCTGTTATGAACAGTGATAATAATTAGGATTTTTTTTTTTTTTTGGAAATTTGACTAATGATTGTGTGTAACTAGGTAGGGAAAAAAAGCTGAAAATGAATTTCTATAAAAGTTATTTTAAAAAACTTTAAGTCCCAGGTCAATTTTACAAAAGTTACCAGAGCTTATGACATATTACTTTACCAGTTTACTTTAATTTAACTCAAAATATCAGCAGAAAAAAACAGAAAGCAACATAAACCTTGTTAAGACGTATCTTGGACAGTAATTACACACTTTTCTTCGTTAGTATTTTGACTTTATCACTTCTCGTACCAAGGGAATGTACAGCACGTGAGACTACTGACCCTGAGGCTAGCTCCTTATTCTGGCTTAAATGTATAACAAAAACGTCAACATTTGTTTGTTTGTTTCACTTACAGTGAGAAATTAACCAACTAGCGACTTTTTAATTCGCACATCTAAGAGTCAAACGGCGAATCACGACCACAAAATGTTCGTGATAAACTGCCTAGCAACACCTTTATACGCAAACATTCTAAAGCATATTTTTGAAATAAAAAGTCTCCGGAATCTTCAACAATAGCTCGTCTTCTGATTGGCTTATTCCCGTCCACTGTAGTTACTTAGTTTGTAATTACAGTCGTATTAA
>NC_024307.1:315862-317467 GCF_000523025.1 Cynoglossus semilaevis | reverse complement strand
GATCGTTAATCTACAACAATTTCTGTATGAAAAAAAACTTAATATGAGAGTTGTTAATTGCCTGTTTCTGTCCAAGGATTTTTGTTTGTTTGTTTTTGTTTATGTTTATACTACTGTATGTGTACAAACATGTATTTTTAAGAAACATAATGGCAGCAGTTAAAGTCAAAGGAGGCCTGGTCTACATACCAGTGGCCAAACATGGCACGTGAGCCTTATGTTGTCCACGAGCTGAGACTGATTCATCAACTGACCGTCATGAGTTGGTTTGTCGATTAAAAAGGAGGCAGTTGTCCAACAGTTCTCACGTACTCTTTCACACACACACACACACACAGAGAGAGAGAGAGAGGAGCAGTGTGCACAGTGACGCGCTTGAAGTCCTGCCTCCTGCGTTTCACATGATCAGTTGATCTGAGCTTTCTTTCACAGAGCGACGACAGACAGGAATTCTTGGAGCAGCAGCAGTAACAGCAGCAGCAGCAGCGATGTCTGAGCTCAGACACGGATCCTCCACGACGCGCTGGTTTTGCTCCGTGGTTCTGTGGATGACATTCATCCTCTGCTCCGCTGCGGTTCCCTGGACGCAGGAGAAGGTAAATCGGTGAATGAGACGATACTCTTATTATTATTTAGCTGCGTGTGTTGATTTCACCGACCGTCCAAAAAAAAAAAATCTCCAAATCTGACCATTACTGGACTTGACGATTTATTCTGATCAAACGTTACACTTGAAAATCAACTTTAATTTCAATTCCAGCTTTGTCGGAATCTGTGCCTCAGTTTTTCTACCTTTTTTTTTCCAAATACAACCACCTCCAGATTTCCATTTTCCATTTTTAATTCCCGGCAAAAATGATTTCCATAACTGCATCCAAAACGCTCCATCAGTCAGCAGCATTACTCCCCGACACTTGTGTAATCCTCCTGGGACACACCTGGGTATGCCTGTCCACTTTGGTCCCTCATTTCTGTTCGTCTTCTCCTCCTCTGGTTGCTATGGCAGCACGGTCATCGTGATTGATCCTTCAGTTGCAGGTTTTGGTATTTGTATGGCTTAATTGGACCCCGTTTGAACCAGCACAGAGCTGCCTGAGCCCCAGCCTTTTTCTTTTTTTTTTTTTTTTTTTTTTTGGAGGGCTGTATTTGGTCTGTGTGACCACATAATTACACCTCGTTCACTGAACACATGCCCCTCTGTGATTACAGGGCTGCTGCTTGACTCGGTTAATCGCGGTCCAACACATGCTGTGAGCACATGTTGTTGAAGATGATCGGTTTTTCTGATGAACTGACTGAATTAAGAACTTCCTAACTTGTCTAGGCACCACTTAAGTTTAACAGCAGCATTCTTATTATTTGTCTTTAAAAAAAAAACTACTCAACTACTTTGAGTCTTTAACTGCAGCACATGTTCCCCGATAAAATACAATATCGGTTTTACAGATTGTAATCCTGTTTAGAGGAAAATAGACGACACATCTGTTTTAAGAATTCATATTATATATACATATATATATATACATATATATATTCACTTTGGATAAAAGTGTCTGCTAAATGTAATGTAGTATATACATATATGTATGTGTATGTCCGTGTATA
>NC_024307.1:296485-298714 GCF_000523025.1 Cynoglossus semilaevis | reverse complement strand
CCTTGTTAAGACGTATCTTGGACAGTAATTACACACTTTTCTTCGTTAGTATTTTGACTTTATCACTTCTCGTACCAAGGGAATGTACAGCACGTGAGACTACTGACCCTGAGGCTAGCTCCTTATTCTGGCTTAAATGTATAACAAAAACGTCAACATTTGTTTGTTTGTTTCACTTACAGTGAGAAATTAACCAACTAGCGACTTTTTAATTCGTACATCTAAGAGTCAAACAGCGAATCACGACCACAAAATGTTCGTGATAAACTGCCTAGCAACACCTTTATACGCAAACATTCTAAAGCATATTTTTGAAATAAAAAGTCTCCGGAATCTTCAACAATAGCTCGTCTTCTGATTGGCTTATTCCCGTCCACTGTAGTTACTTAGTTTGTAATTACAGTCGTATTAATAATCCCCTTTCCCTTCTGCTAAATAGTTAGTAGTTTGTAAGCTAGCTCGCTGCGATCACATGCGGTCACGAGAATATTCGATTGTAACTTACGTTTCAAAATGCGGAACATAATTACAATAAAAAACATTTTTTAAAAATATCCATACCATTTCCAATTGAGCCACTTTCTCCCTAAGAGCTGCTATTTCCTTCTCCTGTTCCTTAAACTTTTCCCTCAATGTTGCTAAAGCCTGTGCCATGGCTGCAGGTAAGTTCACACAAAATAACTAATAATTCAGGTAAATTATCTCGTCTGGTTTTCTTTTTTTTCTTTTTAAAGTCACTTTAACACACGTTCTTTGGTCTGGAAACGAGACTTTATGGAAGCGCACGGAAAGCTCACTTCCGGGAACAGTACGTAACGAAACCACGTGACATGACGTAGGCGTTGATCTGGCGGCACAATAAATAAATCAGGAGGATTTTACGTATTTCCAGAACTATTTGGCGATCTGCGTACGTTCTTTACCCTCTACTGTTAATATAAATGTTTTTTTATAAATATTTATATAAAGTTTGTAATAACATAATAATGACTTATATATTATAGTTTAACTATTGTGACGAACTCGTAAACAGTACCGATCATATTTTAGTATCTGATTCAAGTTTATTTTATATATTTACAGCAGTATGTACAATATAACAAAGTTAATAAGTGCAACCAAAACAGTGTAATTAATTAATGAATACTTTTAGTCAACTATTACGAAGACTTGGACTCAAAATATCATCGAAATATCTGTGTTTTTATTAAATGTTTACTATAAAACACCATTTCACCTTTAAAATACCAACTTTTTAAGTGTAAACAATCCTGACAAAAATATATATATTTCCTGTTAACACACCAAAATAGCTTTTTTGCCTAAAAGTCATACTTAAAAACTAATACTACTGTGTTCCAGGCACAGTAGGTCTGAACAGGTCATTAGAACAGGAATATTTAATTACAATAAATATGCTTAACTGGCCTGCAAGATGTTAGATAATTTAAAAATATATAGGTATTATTATAGGAGATTAGCCGTTATTAGCAAACTAGAACAATCGCTGTCCTCGATCGTTAATCTACAACAATTTCTGTATGAAAAAAAACTTAATATGAGAGTTGTTACCCACCTGTTTCTGTCCAAGGATTTTTTTGTTTATACTGTGTACACACATTTATTTTTAAGAAACATAATGGCAGCTGTTAAAGTCAAAGGAGGCCTGATCTACACACCAGTGGCCAAACATGGCACGTGAGCCTTATGTTGTCCACGAGCTGAGACTGATTCATCAACTGACCGTCATGAGTTGGTTTGTCGATTAAAAAGGAGGCAGTTGTCCAACAGTTCTCACGTACTCTTTCACACACACACACACACACAGAGAGAGAGAGAGAGGAGCAGTGTGCACAGTGACGCGCTTGAAGTCCTGCCTCCTGCGTTTCACATGATCAGTTGATCTGAGCTTTCTTTCACAGAGCGACGACAGACAGGAATTCTTGGAGCAGCAGCAGTAACAGCAGTAACAGTAACAGCAGCAGCAGTAACAGCAGCAGCAGCAGCGATGTCTGAGCTCAGACACGGATCCTCCACGACGCGCTGGTTTTGCTCCGTGGTTCTGTGGATGACATTCATCCTCTGCTCCGCTGCGGGTCCCTGGACGCAGGAGAAGGTAAATCGGTGAATGAGACGATACTCTTATTATTATTTAGCTGCGTGTGTTGATTTCACCGACCGTCCAAAAAAAAAAAACCCCCAAACTTGCCCATTCCTGGCTTTGACGAT
>NC_024307.1:273731-296226 GCF_000523025.1 Cynoglossus semilaevis | reverse complement strand
GGGCCTGCCCCCCCCCCTTTTTCTTTTTTTTTTTTTTTTTTTTTTTGGAGGGCTGTATTTGGTCTGTGTGACCACATAATTACACCTCGTTCACTGAACACATGCCCCTCTGTGATTACAGGGCTGCTGCTTGACTCGGTTAATCGCGGTCCAACACATGCTGTGAGCACATGTTGTTGAAGATGATCGGTTTTTCTGATGAACTGACTGAATAAAGAACTTCCTAACTTGTCTGCGCTAGTGTTAGGCTAGCACCATTTAAGTTTAACAGCAGCATTCTTATTATTTGTCTTTAAAAAAAAAACTACTCAACTACTTTGAGTCTTTAACTGCAGCACATGTTCCCCGATAAAATACAATATCGGTTTTACAGATTGTAATCCTATTTAGAGGAAAATAGACGACACATCTGTTTTAAGAATTCATATTATATATACATATATATATATACATATATATATTCACTTTGGATAAAAGTGTCTGCTAAATGTAATGTAGTATATACATATATGTATGTGTATGTCCGTGTATATATATGAATACACAAACATATCCAGTAAATTATATATCATACATATATATAAATATATATATGTATGATATAGGTTTCACTCTGTATATGTGTGTATACATACTCACATATTCTCATATATGTACTGTATATATACTCACATATATGCACATATATATATATATTTATATATATGTTTATATATATTTATGTATATATTTATTTTCTCTTGTGGATGGGGCCCTTTGTTACAGAGTGACACACAGATACATTGACTCAGCTCTATGTTTTCTCTAGTTAACATAAGGTTGTTACCAGGACAACAATGATCTGCAGACACTGAACTTTGAGACCAAATAGGGTTAAAAAACTCAGTTGTGACAAATAGTATAGGAGTGGATCAATGAGATTTTGTAACTCCCGACTGTAATCAGGATCACAGTGGACTGACTCACCTCTTGAAACGAGACTCTAAATCCATATTGTTCTGCTGAATACGTACAAAAACGGGGCCAATGTGCTGCGGGCCGGCATGTTGACGAATCTCTTCATTTGTTCACTCAACACTGGAGCAGCTGTTTCTGTGAGCACTTCACTTCAATCACCGTCTCTTCACTGGGCTTTGATTGGCTCTTGTTGTTCCACTGAGGAGGTGTTTCTCTGCAGCACATTTAGACCAAACAACCTCAGACTGTGGAGACTGGTCTTTAGTGGTGAGCTCCAGTCACTGATGTCAGCCTAGTCCAGACGTGGACAAACTTTTTTGACTCTGGCCGGTTCAGGAGCAGATAGATGGAGCGCTTGTGTGAGCTAAGATAAATGACATGTAAAAGTCATGCATAAAGATGCTAAAATGCTTTACGCCATCTATTGGGGTAATGTAGGTATTGCAAGCAAAAGGCAGAAGTATAATATAAATAAATTATATCATTTTGAAAAGTTTGGCGGGTCGGATTAAACAGCTGAACGGGCCACATCTGGCCCCCGGCCCTTAGTTTGCCCATGCCTGGTCTAGTCACATTTCCTGAACCAATCATTTCACTTCATGCATAGTATTTTTGCATGAAATCACAAAACAGTTTTTTTCAGTCAATGCAGAGTGACAGGCAGAACTATTAAATACTCTTACACTAGATGGCAGCAGATGGCTATGAAAACAAAACAAAAAAAGAATCAGAGCTGTTGAAGATCTTTGTATGTCTTTCTTCAATTCCTGCAAGTATATCAGCATTTGTTTGTTTTTTTCAACTAAACAGGCAGAGATTTGACACTGAGTGAGTAAATTGTGAGTTAATTGAAACTATAATATTATTATATTTCACTACACATACTTCTTGTGAGATTTTTGTTTAGGAGGGGCAGTAAAAAGAAAAAAAGAAAAAAATAGTAAGAAACATTTCTCACCAGCAGGGGTCACCAAGTGTATTTGTGGTAGGTTTGTAGATTTTTTTACATTATATTAATATTATTATTACATAATAATATAATATAATATTTTATTATAATAATAATATTATTTTGTGTTTGTATTGGAATCCAGTTGTGGGCCGGATTGGACAGTTTGGTGGACTGCATTTGGCCCACAGGCCGCCAGTTGAAGATCACTCCTTGATTTTGTACTAACTTAAAATGGAAAATATAAAAATAAAAAAAAAAGATCGTATGAAGAGAATGTTTTGCAGATTTTTTTTATTTTGTTTCAGTTTTAGTCAAAAACTTTAAGGTGACCTTAAAAAGTAGTATTTTCATAGAAATCAGTAAAGTATCTTAGCCACGATGTTCTTAGCATGAACGTGGAGTGAGTAGCCTCCTTTAGCCCTCTTCTGATAATAATGGTACTGTCCGGTCACATGACCAAAAACATGGTCGCCACTCGCTGCTTGACAGTCATGATGCAGGTGTTGTTGAAACAACAATATTTTCTTCTCTTTTTTTTTTTTTTTGTCCGTTTTGTTTCCCTTTGCCTCGCTCTGGTTCAGCTCCAGCACAAAGCCATCACACTGACACGGGATGAGATCCAAACTGCTGTGTCCCACACTGATCTGGACAAGATGTGGCAGCGAGATCTGAAGCCGCTGCTGGTTACCAGGTACCCCAGCTCCGAGGGCAGCCAAGCTGTGCAGAACGTGAGTGGTTCCTTTGACCTTAAAAACAATCAGAGTATACATTACCAACAGATATCATGTTTACTTCCTGTACGTTCTTGTTCTTGTTCTTGTTCTTGTTCTTGTTCTGCTGTTCTCAGCATATCAAAGCGACCATCGGTTCCCTGGGAGCAGGCTGGGAAGTCACGGAGGATAAATTTAGGGCTCAAACACCCTACGGCCCTCTGCCCTTCACTAACCTCATTGCCACGCTCAACCCCTCGGCCAAGCGCCGGCTGGTTCTGGCCTGTCACTTTGACTCCAAGTACTACCCACCCCAGTGGCACGGGAGGGAGTTCCTGGGTGCCACCGATTCGGCGGTTCCCTGCGCCATGTTGTTGGAGTTGGCACGAGCCCTGGATGAAGAACTGAAAGCTCAGAAGGTGGGAGTCAGAGTCAGGATTCTCTGTGAATCATCACAGTGGTTTCCTCCAAATATGTTGTCAGTGGGTGGCGCTTTGGCCCAGAGGCAATGTCTCTGTCATTGGTGTGGAACCCCAGGGTTCACCTCCTGGGCAAGTTCGAATCCCGGTTAGGGCGGTTGGTACGGTGCAGTGTGATTTAGGTGGCGACTGCTGCCCCCGCGACCCGGTAACGGATAAGCGGATGAAAATGGATGGATGGATGGATGGATGTCCGATAATATCGGCTAACCGATAATATCGGCTAACTGGTAATATCAGCCCAATATTAGCATAATTATGTAATAACTGCAAGAATCATTATCAGAGGAAAAAACGATAATGAAAACCTAATAACTCAATGGGTTTCGTTAAATGATGTATGGCCTAAAAATAGTTTTGGGGAAAAACGGCTGTATGTGAAAGTGAAAGTCACTAGATGGCATCATTGCAGCGTATTTTATAGTTTTAAAGTGACAGTGAATTATTGACACAGCACACAGTGAAAATGTGTCCAAACGGCCCATATATCGGTATCGGAAATATTTTGGCATATTGGATATCAGCAAAAACATAATATCGGACATCGCTAATTTAGAGGCCATGTTGTGTTTTCAGTTACATTGCTCTTTTACTAATTACCATGTAACTGCCACCCACATGTTTTAATTGTTGCTAATGATACCATACGTCACGTCATTGATTTAGTTTTCACACATGCTGCCGCTCGGAGCTCGTCCTGTGTGACAGCTGGAGCCGCGATCCACTGGGAAGACCGTGACAGTGTCTTTCAACCGAGGGACATGTTTATCCGACTCAGCTGTCAGCCGCAAAGGTCACGGTGGGAGAAACAGGAGTCGCTGTGAATGTAAAATCAGAGGAAAAGTCCCGTCACTTCAGTGATAAACTGAAGTGATGGAAAAATGGAAATATTTTCCCAATCTCTGTTTTCATGTCATTGCTACTTCAGTGCCACTAGAGGGCAGCAGAGGCGATGGTTTAAAAACTAAACTCTACTGTCTGCTGTTGAAGCTACTGTTCAAATGTGCAGGCTAAAATGCCTACATTAAAAATAATACATATTTATTTACGCTGTTTAAAATAAATATACTTTATATATACGTCATATGTTGCAGTATCTGTATGACGTAATATGATACATCAATACATTTATGGACACAGCTTTAGTCCAGGTGATTAGCATCTAATTTAAAATAACATCTTGATTTATTTTTTAATTATATTATATATGTTATATTTTAATTGCTCTTGATCTTCCAGCACTCTACTGTGCCATCTACTGGTAGAGCACAAGTTACATATTAGGCGGCCCCTGGGTCTACAGTTTACTGTAAATGGATGGATGAATGGATGGTTGGATGTATGGATGAATGGTTGGATGCATGGATGGAGTGACAGACTTTATTGATCCCAAGCTGGGAAATTAGAGAAATAATTTGTCCCCCCATTGACCCATCCCCCTCCTCCCTGTCCCCCCGTCTCCCCTCCCAGAACTCCAGCAGTAAGCTGACTCTTCAGTTGATCTTCTTCGATGGGGAGGAGGCCTTGTTCCACTGGGGTCCCAATGATTCCTTGTACGGCTCTCGACATCTGGCCCAGAAGATGGCGAGCACCCCACACCCGGCTGGGGCGACAGACACCAACCAACTGCACGGCATAGTACGTGACCGTTCCAAGAATTATTGTTTGTCTTTAAACCAAACATCATTTGTTGTGACAGCCTGTGATAACTGGTTCTGTTAGTGTACACAGTAGTACTGTGTACTGTCTACTCTGATAACTCCGACATTCCTGTGTGGACAGGCTCAGACACAACAACACCGTGTGGAGTTTAAGTTTTTCTATCTGAGAATGTTCTTCTTAAAAACAAAAAACATTCACGCCGTTCCCGTCTTTTCTTCTCTAGGATCTGTTTGTGTTGCTGGACCTGCTCGGAGCCCCCAGCCCACACTTTGGAAACCAGTTCGCCAGCACGACAACGTGGCTCTCCAAACTACAGAACATCGGTACTGTAGAGATGAAGTAACATTTTACTACGACTGTGGTATTACGGGATGTTTACCTGGATCAAGGTGCACCTGAAGGCAACCACTAATTAGCCCTGAAAACTATAAAACTACTAGTTATGTTGGATTAGCCGTGTTGGACCGGGGGTGGTGTCAAACATACGGCCTGCGGGCCAAACCCGGCCCATTAGGGTGTTCAATCCGGGCCGGCTTGATGATTTTTTTGAGTAAAAAATGCACAAACATTTCATGTTCAGGACATTTTCTCAAAATATATTTTATTAAATATAAATATTGTCTAATATACTTGTACTTATATGTGGGAAAACAAAAAGGAATCAGCCGTTACTGCGGATCATTACATTTTTTTGTTCAGTCTTTCGTCTGTCAGTATCAGAGTCTGAATGACCTTTGACCTGTTGTTCTGAAACATTGACAGATTATCTTGATTATCTTCTTGAATGAAAACAGTAAAGGCACATGACTGGATTCTTTTGGAATGAAGTACATTAGTAAAACTACATACTAAGTACATTTTTTTCTGTGTCCCACTGTGGTCCAGTATCAAATGACCTACGGACCGGCAGCGGTCCCCGGACCGAGGGTTGATTTAGACCACAGTATTGACTGGTCACATGACTGCCTTGTACAAACACTGTTCTTTTGTTCAGCACTTTACTCCATGATGGTCTCTTTAAAAATGTATCTTGAAGGGAAGTACCTCATGTTGCACAGCACTTGTAACGATATTTTTAGAACATAAGGACAGTCGGCCTCATTGTTATATTTTCACAGATTCTTGGGGCAAATCGGATCGTTTGATCAATAATTCTTTTCTTTCTTTGGTGACTACAAAGATTGGAATCAGCTCTTGAAGCTTAAAGAACAAATAAAAACATATGTTTTTCCCTTTTCTGTGTTCAGAGAAGCGTCTCCATTCCATGAACCATCTGTTGGACCACCCTAGCAGCGTGCAGTATTTCTGGCCTGATCGTAGTGTGGGCATCATAGAAGACGATCACCTCCCATTCCTGCGCAGAGGTATTCACTGCCACACAAAAAGGCAGGAACTACTAGATGTCATGTGTTCTATGGGTGTCTCATCTCTCCGTCCTTCTCCGTCAGGTGTTCGTGTTCTCCACCTTATCCCCTCCCCCTTCCCTTCAGTCTGGCACACGTTCCATGACGACGAGCAGAACCTGGACCGCTCCGCTATCCAGAACCTCAATAAGATTTTTCAGGTTTTCGTTCTGGAGTACCTCAACACCAGGCCTGTTGTTCCCTCAGATACTTCAAGCACTTCAGAACCTTTGACACAGGAAGCACCATAAAAAAAATATATACTTTTTTTTTTTATGTCTCACTGTTCTGAAGGTCTTTGTTGTTTCACCAACCTGTAATTACTGCTGTTTTTTCTATATATTTCATTTTCATACATATATACAGTGTGCCTTAATAGTAGGGATGTCTGATATTAACATAGATTAACAAAATAAGCTGCAATGCTGCCATCTAGTGGCTTTCACCTTCATATACAGCCGTTTTTCCCCAAAACTATATTTACGGCACACATTATTTGGTGAAGCTCAGGTGTTGGGTTATCGGGTTTTCATTATCGGCGTAAAAACTCATAACGATTCTTACACATATTACACATCCCTACTTAATAGGTTAAAAAACATCAATATACTGTATATATACGTACTATCTGTTGCTGTGTGTATAGTACAAAGTATTTAAAGGCGTATTCCAAGTATTTCAAAGTGTGTATTCAAACTGTCTGTCTCACTGACAGACTGATTGTAAACACAAGCACTGAGTAAACGCTTCCCTCAGAGCTTTACCTTTTAATGCCAGGTGTTTTATTTCACAGCCAATGGCATTCAAAGCCTACTAGGCACTCTGGGTCAGATACCCCCACAGTGGTATACACACTGGATACACATATGTGTGTATGTTATATTTGGAAATAACATAAAAATGAGCACACATATACGGTCTTAACTTTATATATACAATAATATAAATTATGTATATATATATATATGTATATATATATATACATTTTTTTATTGCCATGGAAATATATATATATATATATTTCCATGACACGGTATATATATATATATATAATGTCCCAAACCCAGCCAAAGGTTGAAAAAAAAGTGCGACTTATAGTCCAGAAAATACGGTAATTTCTCATGATCTACCAGCACTCCCTTTGAGATCTACTGGTATTGGACCCCCCCTGGTTTAGCCTATAAGGAGGCACTTGGTTCTCATGGCAGACATCTTGGATCTGCTCGACCTTTTTACGAATAGTGATCATTTGAATTCAGGATAAAACTTGAGTCCGATTTTTTTTTTTTTAATTCTATGATTTCCAAAAATCCCAGAGACAAAACAGAACATGTGGTGATTTCATAGCTACTGTATAAACGAGATCGACACATACAGGAGAGCGTATGTGTTTTCATGACAGGATGTGTGACATTTATTCCCTCCTGTGCCGTGAATCTGTTCAGTGTTTTCCATAGAGAAAAGCCGTCGGCGGCAGGAAGTGGGTGTAGCTATAAAAACACAGCATATTTAGCCCTCCTCATCCTGTCATCCTACAGTACTGGACAACGTCCTGTGCTGCTGCGCTACACGCCTCCAGGTTCAGTGCGATCCTCGTATACCTCGAGATCGATCCCAGACTGAGGACTGAAGCAGGACTTCCTGTATTTAAATAAATGTTGTTTTAGATCATGAACCAAAACACGCCACGTCTCTGATCTATTCATGTGTTTATTTGAATGTTCGTATTTCTGGAGCCTTTAATAAAGGCACTGATCCTGTTCTGATGCTAGGTCGCTGCGTGATAACAAAGGTCACCTTTTATGTGAGGAAGTGTGGCCTTTAGCAGTAATTACAGCCATACAAACGCCAGAATAGCTGGGACTCTGTGTTCAGTTTCAAGTTCCCTCTTCGGCCTTCAACCTTCTCTCCGCCTCATACATCTGGGAGCAACTGCATACAGTATATTTCACTTAAAATATAGCATAGCGCACCACCAAAAGAAAATGTCACAAATTAAACATAATAATCTTCTAGTGTCAGAGCGTCAATAATTTAATTTTTCCGTGTGAACCCCGAGCCTGTTTAGTTGAACACAATGCTTATACACTGGCAGGAATTGAAGAAAAACACAAACATTTATATATATATATATATATATATATATATATATATAGTTGTTATTGCCATCCGAGGCCACGTGGTGGAAAAGTATTTCGTTGTTTTACCAGTCACTGTTGCGCTGACAAGCCAAGACAAATTATAATTAATTCGTTTAGTTTAGTTAGAAATTAATAGTTTTCACACCAATGACGTGAAATTACACCAGATGGTCCAGAGGTTGGGTATCACTGTCGTACAGCACAGGCTAACGCAGACCACTGCAGTTCCACGCCCCTCTGCTTCACCCCACCAACAATCCCATGATTCCTATAATCCCCCTGAATTGCACGCCGTCCAAATCCCGTTTAATTCTTCCCACAGCCATGAGAACGGAACACGACTCATCCATCGATCTGAGCAGCTCTGTGTTGTTTACTGTGGGTTCAACTGACGCCAACTGTGGGATAAGAATATCTTCTCCTCCGCTTTTTATTTGTTGACTCCAACTCTACCTCAACTTGTGTTTTCTCTGCAAAACAACTCGAGTCAAAGACAGTAACAGAAGTTATTAAAAAATAAATAAACCTGACGCATCACAGTCTCTTAATAACCACTGAACTCTTATCAGCTTATGGATCAGCATCCACGTCAAAGTAGGTTTAATGCACGTCATGTGTTCATGTGCGTCAACCTGCTTACTTGCATTTAAGAAAGAACACCAGCAGAGGTCAGCGGTGAGTCGTATCCATTTGGGTGCAAATATAATAACTATTTTGAAATTATTTGTCACTAATTTATATTAAAAATGTAACTATATGAAACTTATATAACGCAAATTTGTGATAATACTCATTTGGACTACGTTGAATACTCGATATTTAAATTTGTTTCAATTCGAAAGACAGATTGGATTTTCTGAAGTCCTTTTATTTTTTTATTTTTATTTTTTTGCTGATTTTTTTTAGCTAATTCCTTTATGCATTTTTCCCAGGAGTAACTTAACATAAACCAAACAAAACAAACTGCTCAGTAAACGCCTCCAGTTTCAAACGAGGGCGGTGAACACAGAAACTACTGATTTCCACTGATGCATTCACGTTTCTCACGTATTTTCTTTGTTAACGTATTTGTATACAATATACGTCACACATTTTTGTAATGTATAGTGGGTTAACACTGAAATAAAAACATAATAACACAACACGTTTTGATTTAAAAAAAATAACCGCAAAAATAAGTATTTTCACAGCTCCAGTCCCATTTCTTTTACACTGAACACTGAGTCTGCCGAGTTTTCCCGGTGGTACGTGAAGGCAGCACTGATCCCAGACCGGTCTGTGGGTGAATAGGAGCAGTGGGGGATTTCAGAGCACTTCCACTCATGCGTGGACACAGTAGTCGAGAGAGTGGACAAAAACAGACGAGCAGCTCCGAGCAGTCACGAAGAATGTGACACAACTTTCTCTCTTCTTCTTCTTTTTTTCAATTTCATCACGATTAACCGGGGCTCGGTTTTGGTCTTTCTCTTCTATACGGTGTTATAGAAGCCATGGAGCCGATAACGAAGTGGACGCCGAAGCAAGTGGTGGACTGGATGAAAGGTAGGCTCAGCTTGGACTGCAGCACTTTATTTATTTATTTATTTTTATCTCTCCACATGTAACACACTTGTATTTAGTGTTAATGATACTGTAAACAGCAGCTGTAACTTTAGCGGTAGCTGTGTCTGTGTCTGGTTTCGTAGAAACTGCTACTGTGTGACAACATAACCTGCTCCACAACAATGAAGCCGCATCATCTACTCGGACTTGTTGAACACTTTCTCTCAGCTGTGGTTGCTATTTTCTATAAAGCCACTGTAAAGACGTCTGTCCCAGTCGTTCTATAATAATAGAAAACGCTATTTTTATTTATTTATTTTTTGTTGTTATTTGTCGCTAACTCAAAACACAGCAGTCTGTGTGTGAACAGAAAAGTGATGACAGCAAACAACTCAGTCATTTGTCATAATCTAGTGAAATTATGTTTCAGATTAGTGGCTGTCAGAATATTACCATCGTCTTTTTATATGTGACATATATGTATATATATATATACAATTTATTTACTTATATACTTTAATTTCTGCTGTGGCACAAATAAAAATAACAATTTGACCCGTGATTTAATACGTGCCCCCTATGTTTGAAACCACTGTTTGATTCAAACTACTTTACATCAACATTTATGATAAAGTCTATAAGTTTCCCTTAATCTGACGTGCAGTATTTTTTGAAGTAGTACTTTCACATACTGTATGTCCTCCCATTTTTCAAAGCTCACCTGGTATCACTTATGAAGTAATTGAGTACTTTGTATATTACTAAAAATGTCTCTATAATGTCAAATACTTAGCAGGTAATTACTTCAGGTTAACGTCTAAAAGTGCTGCATCACATGACAGGTTTTTATTTTTGGGCACATGGTTCTTTCTGAACACCTACACGGAGTTCAGAAAGTCCAATCTCTTTTGTTTCGGTTCAATAGAACCATTGTTAAATCCTTAAAACTGTTAATCGGTTCTTAGTGACTCACAGTGACCAGGTCGTTTTCAATTCTTTCAAGAAACCAAAGAAAGAAACAAAAAAGTCTTTTTCTTTTTTTTTTTTTTTTTGGTACTAACAATATTCGACTTATTCTGATTTTTGACGACTCCACTGGCACTGATTCATCAGTGAATAGTTATTGTTATTGTTATTGTTCCGTGAGGAAAGTTCCCTCTGAGTCCCTCATTAGTCAGGTCTTTGTTTTGGTGCTTTCCGTGGCCTAAAATCCCCAAACAAACCATATTCCACAGGTATAAACACACAGCGTCGGTGACATCACTGCTCTTTGAACCCAGCTCCGGCGTCAGTCATAACAAAGGTATGTGTGGTGAGGTAGTGAGGGACACCAGTCGGTATGTCAAGTATGGAGTTACTTGCGCTGCGTTCATTCCTCACACACATAAGTGAAGTGTGTGTGTGTGTGTGTGATACACTTCAGAAAAATCAGCCGGCTGTTTATGTTACACCGACGTGTTTGTCTTTGCCCCCGACTGTCCCCAGCATTTTGGACAACTCCCAAAAGAAAACACAGGTGATTTCCTTTTCTCTCGTTTGTTGAAGTGAGGACAGATTTGAACGCACGTGTCAGGAAACTCCTAGCCCAGACTTTAATTAGTTACTCATATGTAGCAGGAAAAATGAAAACATTAAATCATTAATACTTTCTAGTAGGGATGTCCGATATTAACCTCTGGTTGATGTCCGATATGCTAATATTGTCCGATATCAACTGATACCGCTCACTATGTCGACTGATTAAAGCAGTGTTTTTCAATTATTTTCAAGAAAAAAAATACACCTCGTTTTGTCTGCAGGGGCCGCTGTGCAGTAAACAGCACAAAACCAACATATGGGTTGCAAACCACAGACCTAGTCTGGCTGTAGACTTTGTCTTTGTAATCCTGTCCTACCGAGAACGAGCTCATCATGTTGAATGGGAGGTCATGGCCTCGTGTTGACCCATTCACACCAACGGCAAACACGGGTGTTTCCAGAGATGTTACCACTGTGTGAAAGAGCGCCTCGTAAGTGCCGTGTGCGGACCTTTGCTCTCATTTGCCTCAGGTTGTTTTTCCCACCAAGACACTGGGGTTTTGTGTATTGAGGCACTTGCTAATCACTTGCATTGTTCTAGAGGATCAAGCGGTGGTTGGTGGAAGTTGGTGGAAACTGGTGAAAGGGCGTTTTAGTTCGTTTAATTTAAACACTGTTTTAATGTGTTGGGAGGCTGTAGAAGCCCTGAGGCTCTCATTGGATCAACCACATGGTCTGGTCCTCCAGCTGGACCTGTGGTGTCATGTGATGACTGTGCCATATGTCATGTGTGTCAGCTCTCTTGCCCTGAGGGGGAATAATGCACTTTTCTGATGACAGTAATGGCTGTAGGACGTAACAGGTTTTAACAGAAACTGAAAGAAATGCGCCGTTCTATGTTGACGATGTGTTGTTGTTGGAGTTGATTCATGATGAGCTGGGACATTAGTGCGTTGACTTCCACCCTGAGATCACAAAGTCAAAAGTCATTTTCCAAATATAGTCCTGAATTCGTAGGGGCGGGGCTTCAGCGGAGACATGTTGGCACGCAGCGAGGAAATGTTTAGCTTCAATTCAACCCAATATGTTTTCATCCGTGAACACAATCTCTTTTTGTCCTCACTGCTCGTCTGCCCTGTGGCAACAAATGGGAGAGTGACTGCCAAGATTTAACAAGGCGACCTCGACATAAAAACCTACACAGCTGCTGTCCGACCCAATGGTTTTCCAGCCGTTCCGTCCACACTGGACGTCCTCCAACATCTTCTATACTTAAACACTGGCTAATCAAGTTACAAAGCCATATATTTGGACGGGGGATTGGGCATGTGATGGTTTCTGATGAACTTTATTGGAGGGTCATGATTAAAGTCCTGCTGACCTAGTGGCTTATATTCACATAACCCCCCCCCCACCTCCCCTCCAGTTTAAACCAAACTGTCTTTATTGACACATACATCTAAGGCCAGACTCTGTTATCCTGCGATGGAATGTGCGCAAGGCCTCGGTTGCAGATGTGTCCCTGTCTTCTGTGGCTGTTCCCCATAACAGGAAGTCTGGTACGAATGTTGATTTATCAGCAGGTTGTGTTATATAAGTCATTATCTCATGAGTGTCACGAGGTTGGAGAAATATAAGCGGTTGCAGAGGTGACTGTGGTCGTATCCTGCCTCTCAAGTAGCACCGGAGTGTGAAGGAGGTTAATTGGCCTGTCATGGGGGGGCGGGTTGGATACCATTCGTTTTGAAGGATTTCAACTTCAAATGTAGCACCTCCTTTGGAGGATGTGGGGTACTTTTGTTACCATGTGTTCTGCCAGAGCATTACATCGACCATATCTACGCGGTTCTGTCTTAAGCTTGGTCAGGGTTCCCAAATGTCCTGGAAAATACTTAACAAATTATATGGTTGTGGAAACCTAATGGAAAAAAATAAAAGAAAAAAAAAAGGCCTGGAAATGCTCAAGGTATCCTAGGAATTATCGTATTACTACAAGTCAATCTGTCAGCTAGCAGCTGTAAATGTCCTTGAACAGCCTTGAGGTTAATTTAGGGTTCCCAAGTGTCCTAGAAAATCTGGATAATAATCAATAAATTATAAGGTTGTGAAAAACTTATGGAAAAATTAGTAGGGAAGAAAATGTCTGGAAGTGCTCACGGTATTCTACAAAAAAATATCATATTACTATAAGTGATCTGTCAGCTAGCAGCAGGGTTAGGGTTAGAAGTATTTTTTTTAGAAATATTGAATTCTTTTCAAACATTTTAATCACTGCAAAAATCATGACTTCATTACTTTAGGATTTCAAGGTGGTCCAAGCTGCAGCTCTGGGTCTGTGAAGGGACAAAAGTATTTGGCTCTTCAGTCCACTCCACTGGTTCCAGTGATGGATGCCTTCAGCGCTCCTATCTACTGAGCTGATAGTGAGGTGAGGCCGATGATGAGCGCTAATCCTCGTCTGACCAAACACCAGCGTCAACAGACGATGTGCAGTCACCTCTACCTTATAAAGGCATCTCCTGCCTCTGGTGTGGTACCGGCTTCATTGAACAAGTGAAAGTCTATGTTTGGAAAGCCAACACTGGCACCGTTAATCCAGTTTGGCCACAGTTATAGTTTATAGTTTCTGTAAAATAAGATTCCAAAACGTTGTCGCAATCAATCGAGATTTTTGACCGGCAGGAATCGGCCTAGTTTGCACACAGAGGCTAAAAAAAATGTGTTCAAATGAAATTCATTCTTCCCTCGATGCCCTTTTGTCTTTTACCAGGTTAAGTCACTCCGTCATTCAGCCTTTAAAATCGACCCATTGTGTGTCATTGATGGGGAGATAACCGTGTTAGCCTTGCACAGAAAAAGGCCTTTAGAGTTCAGGAGTAGTGCTGTAAGTAGACTCCCCCCCTGGGACTGATGTCTGAAAGGCATTGCCACGGTTTCGTTCCTGTCGGCCCCTCCGTGTCCCGTTTCTCACATAGCCCGCTGTCCCAGCCTTGAAGCCCCAGGAGCTTTAACGCATCAGGAACTCAAAAAAAAAAAAAAAAATAGATGTCACTGTGTTGAGGATCAAACAACAAAAGTGTTGATTCTGTTGATTAGCACAATACTGTTTTTAATTCCGTGGTTGGACTTCCTGTTTTTGGTTATTGTGAAATGCGAAGTGCGGCAAAATTTATCATGAGAATTTGAGTATTTTTATGTGGGCTATATATCCATTATATTCGGCCAGATTCTGACAACTACTGGATGGACTTTGCTCTAATTTGCTCTCGGAACTCAGAACTGTTTGGTGGTCGTTCTCCCAGATGTTCCCAGGTTTTCCCTTAGTCCTAGTCCCGGACCATAGACCCAGTGTTTTCAACCGGTGTTATTATCGTCATCATCCCACCTCTGCCAGCTTGGTATTGACCAGTTTGCCCTTTTATAAGAATTTAAAATGTGCACTATAAATCTCTGATCATCTCATGTGGCTTTGATAATATTAGGCCCTGATTTGCCTTAAGAGACCCTGTCTATATCAGAGTATCTGGACCAATCAGGTGTCACTTTTTGGTCACCATCTCTTCCTCTATTTATAACACTTAAACTGTGGTAAAATTTAACCACTATAACATGGGACAGGAATATATTGTGTAGTCATCAGCAGGTTTGTGATTAAGAACAACATCGTCATGCGGTAATGAGTTACTTCTGACTTGTCTGTACAAATCTGTACGTATTAAAAACCGCCGACAGAAACCATAGATTTTCTCATGGTAAACTTATCTGAACAAATTTGAAGTGTTCTTCCAGAACTCTTTGCGAAGCGATTTTTTTTTTTTTGGAAGCTCTTTTCTTCGCTGCCTTCGTCTGTTCCTGTTGACCGTGTTTACATCAACACAAAGCTATAGGTCTAGGTTCAAAAGGCTCTAATATTATGGTAAATACAAGTAACCTTACTAGTAATGGTACGCCCCCTGCCTACATCTGCTGGTTTTGCAGAATGCAGATCATGACATTCCCATAATGTCCCTAAATACAATGTTGGCCAGGGGTTTTCAAACATACGGGCCGTGGGCCAAAACCAGCCCGGCAGGGGTTCAATCTGTCCCACTTTGTGATTTGAAAGTTTTGAAAAAAAAGAACAAACTCTTCATGTTGGTGATGTTTTGTCAAATTAGATTTCATTCAATATGAATCTTTTCTGATGTACTTATTTGCAGGAAAACAAGAGGAGGGAAGGGGGGGGGCATGGACTTATTGTTATTTATAGGTAATTATGTTTTGATTGTGCTGGTCCGGTCCACAAATATGGGCCGTATGTGGCCCCTGAACCAGAATGAGATTGACACTCCTGATGTAGGTGTGGCTAGCAGCAGCAGCAGCAGCAGCAGCAGCATATTGAAGTCTCACATTGCTGCTGCTGTAGTTCCTTGTTCAAACGTTGGTGAAATGGAAAGGGGGGTTGTGGGGGGGGGGCTACGTCTGTGTTGTTACTGCCTGTCAAAGCAGCGCGAGTGCAGTTATGCTCAAATAATAACAGAACGTAAGAGGAATGCAGGGAACTGGTTTTTTATTTTTCCTTCCCTGACGTCGGAGGACTGAGCAGTCAAAACAGGTCGCACACGTCCTTTGTTGCGTTCAGGACCATCGGTTGCTGCTAACGGACTTGAATTGCCGAAGTCGGTCCAGATCAGCGTTCCCCTTCACTGACCAAATACACACAGAACTCTTTCATCTCACCACTGGAAAGGGCAGCAGCGGCACGATGATTATGAAGTGATCTGTAATTTTACGAACTGTTACCCACTTGTGGTTTTTCAGCCCGGCAGTTGGGCTGGTGCCAGATCAGAGCGGGTTTTTTTAACATGTCCAGACTAGTCCTCCGCTGAGCGTGAGCGAATTCCTGTACGGCCATTAAGACAGTTTTTAAAATTGCAGTCCTGCGGTTGAACTTAATGAGGACAGTTGACCCGGTGATCACGCTGTTGTTCATCACGTCTGAGCTGTTATTGTTTGTGGGCTCCCGTTCATGTTTTCACTTGCAGTGAAATGTGTTTGAATCCGTCAGCGCCGTTGCACAATTAAAGAGTGCCTGGAGACACGACAGTGTGAGACAGTGTGAGTTTGTGTTTACACAAAAGCGTGGAACGAGTAAAGCTTCTTTTAGCCATACTTTAAAATTTAAAAAAATAAAAGGAGATTAAAGGAGAGCTTCAATTTTTTTGGGCAGGTTTTCTGGAGCGCACAACAACACCGTGCGCTGCTATGACAGGTCATTAAGGTCACAGGTGATGTGTTCGCCTTTCAATTAATCACATGTTAATACATGTTGTGTGAATCCAGGGAAACATATATACCATGTATAATTACAACTCATTAGTCAAACATAGAATATCTGCCAACAAACATGAAGAAATCTTTCTCAGTAACCATTCAGTCAGATACCAGTGAAGGATCCTCAAACGTCAGTAGGATTTTTGTTGTTACACTTCTCGACTCTCTGAGGTCTCAAGGTCGCCTCGCTGTGATGTTGCCAGAGGCCAAAACCTCGAGTCATTGATGTCATATTGCAATGACATTGAACCTCAAGGTTGGAAACAGCAATACTTTGTCAAACAAAGTAGTTGTTTGGATCAAGGATCTCGTCTCCGAGAGGATTTACAAAGGATATTAAGTTAGCAAAGTGGTTTCTGAATTTGTTTGAGCAGGGAGTGGCCGCTCCTGGAACTGAAGATACAATCATGGGGGAATCATGACGACTCTGTCTTTTGTTTCTGTCACTGCAGACTCCTGGGAAAAAAAACAAAACTCCCCACCTGCCCTTTATGTTTGTTTGTACGTATGCGCCCTTTACAGTCAACACATGACTGTCCCTTTCTTGATATGTCGTAAGTGCGAGGGGGGCGGGGGAATCTCAGGAGCTGCTGAGAATACAAACAAACCTCACCTGCCAATGGACTGAGGTTTGTGCGGTGAGGAACCCACGCGTTAGTGTTGTTAAACAAAATGTTAGCGCGTCCCTCGAGAGCGTCCTTTTAAATAGATAGATAGAACTTTATGAATCCCTCGGGAAATTAAGGAAGAGTTAATTTTCCCACATACGGTGCAGGAATGTGTCAGTGTGGCTGCGTCACAGGTGCCCTGTCCTGGCGTGTGCTGTTGACACACTGGCATTCTTACCGCTACCTTTCAATTAAGATGAGTCACCCTTGGCCACCCGCGGCCGTCTCACAGCAGGGAGAACAGGATCAGCGGCCCACACCGTGTGGGCTGCCTAGTGATGTCGTACATTGTTTAACATTTTCTTGGTGAGTCATGGAGAAGCATTGGGGAAAGTTAAAGGACCTTTGATGTCGGCCAAGGCTGGCAAAGGCTTTTCCTAAGTTGCGTCGGAAAGAGCGCTTGGCTATAAATCGTGTTCATCCCTCATTCCACTTCCCTCTTCCTCTGCTTCTTTTTAGAGAGCTTGATCATAGACTTTACTCAGGAGAATGGATGGTTACGACCTATAGTTCGGCTGGCTCAGGAAATACCTTCGTATAAATGTACGTTTGTAGTATTTGTGGTCTCCATCATCACATTTCAAATGCCAAGCTGTCACTTTGAATACTGGAAAACACCGGGCTCAAAGTGATCTTTGGTTCACGGGTGTATACAACCTAATTAGATGTCAAGTGGGCGGGACCAGTAGCATCACAACATAATTAACTATAAATATCCAAGTCCATGTTTTTCACTTTGTATACAACCTAAAGAAGTACAAGTGTTTGCGTTTTTTTTTTGTTTTTTTTTTCAAAATTCATCAAGTGGACCAGACTGAACACCCTTACGGACCAGTTTTGGCCCACGGGGCATATGTTTGACATCCCTGACCAAGAATGATACCAGAAAATCATGTCCAATCTACCTCTGCTTTCGTCACTGAACGGTCTTGTCCATTCCTTGCGGGTTGTGGGCAGCAAAGCTAATCAGGATCCCTCAAGAACCTCACCAAGTTTTTCAACTTAACTTTAACGAGATTTGAAAAAGGAATTTGCTCTTAAAGACGTTAATGACATTCAGTAGGCCCCAGTCCAAGGGAAACAACAGCAGCCAACTATATAAGGAAGCACGAAGTTGTGTATATACGTAATTTAAAGTCTTGTGTCTCGCCTGTCATAAACGTCCCTTTAATGAAAGGCCAAGGATTCTCACACGACATAAAACACTGATGGGAAAAATGGACGTTTTTTTAACTTTACTACAATATTCCCATGGCAAACTAAGTAAGTGGAGCCTGTTTCCTTAACCAAACCTAGTTCATCTTTATTGTGGTTTCCATAGGCAGCTATTATGGCGCTGGTAAACTGCTCTGTAATCAGCATGCAGGGCCACCCTGCTCATGCACTCAACATGCAATAGGGATGCAACCCTTTCACAGAATTCACCGGCATTTTCTTCTTCTTCTTCTTCTTCAACCTGTTTGTGCGACTGTGACTTTGAACCCAGGAAGAGTGGCGATGTCTCAAATGTGGTCACTGTGCTTCATATTCTTTCCTTGTCTTTTTTTTTTCCCCATCTGCCCTTTGTCGCTCCTTCTCCTTGTCCTTTTTTTTCTCTTCCGTTCCTGTCTCCTTGCGACATCTCTTTAATTACAGTTTGCAGTAAAACAATGCACAGTCAGAATGAGTGAGTGTTTTCGGTGGACTTGTTGACACACAGGCAGCACTGTCAGTTATCCAACTATGACTCGGGCCACACAGAATGAAAGTCCTTTTTCGTTCTCTGGTTTAACACCTATTGGGATTAGAACCGGAACACGCAGGACCACTCCTGAATTCCTGAAGGTCTCAGTTGTGTGTTTGGAGTTTTTTTGGGACATAAATACTGTGACTATCTTGGGTCCCTTGTCAACATGCGGAACCACAACAATATGAGCATTGGAGGGGCCAGGAAAGACGGAAGATTGTGGTGGGTGGGGATGCAGGGCTGCGAGGCTGGGAAGAAAAGGGGAGGGGGGAGAGGGAGGGGGTGGTGGAGCATTTCTAAAGGCTTTGTTGCCTTCTTTGGCGGGTGTTTATGCTAGTGGTAATGAGCTGCACCATGGCCAGACGGCCTACTGACTGGAGAGTGATATGTCTTTGCATCGGCCTAAGAGGCCACTGATCCAATCAGTTGTTTTGTTTTTTTTGTTTGTTTGTTTTTTACGCTCCTTGTTTTGCTTATGAATTGATCAGTATTTGACAACACACTCATAAATTACTCAAAAATAAACGTCGTCTGCTCGTTAATGTTAGAAGAAATTCTGCCAAGAAAGTAACAGATAATTTACACTTGACGCGATTAGGCAACATTGTTTGGCTTCTTGACATACCAACGCGCCTGCGGTGGTTTGTTTCCTCCCTCACTCAACCGTCTGTCTCGCTTTATCTCGTCGTTTGTTTTCATCTGCCTACGACCACAAACCATTACGTGTGGATCATGTGACTTCCCTACATACCTCCCATGACCTCCTGTGCTCTTCGGCTTTGACCCCAAACTATTTACACAAAATCACCCTTTAACCCCGTCCAGCCAACGTTAGTCGGCGATGTCCACCACTCAAAGTTTGAAGAGTTTAGAAACTTGATGAGGTCACAAACAATGTGCCTGAGGAGGTGCTACTGTTGGTGTGCTTCATCCCCAGCAGCCCCCCCCGCCCCCCCAACTTTGACCCATTCTTTTCTCATCAGTCATCGTCCATCACCCTGTAAGAGACAGAGCTGCCTTTGTCTGTCCGTGGAAGGACTGGTCTCAGCTGCTTTTTCTCACTTGGCGAAGCCCACTTGGGACGTGTCGCTGACGTTTTGTCTTCGCCTGTGTTTCACATTAGGGTACATGAAGTGAAACACCCTTTTGTGAGCGGGAGGAAGCAATGATAAGATTAAAACACGGGTCATGTCGGGTCACGGCCTGTTAGGGCAGTCAAAACAGACGTCGTTCGAAGCTCGTCTTGTGACAAGCAGGAAGTACTGATCCAGTTACCAAACGCTGAAGTTGAAATGAACAGAAAAGATTCTTCTGTTGGTTGGGCCTAGATTAGAAACTCAACTTGCTGAGTCTGGTGATGTGGAGCACCACCGTTGTGTGACTCCTGTCCCCAGTTCCCATTGGAAGGGCTTGTCCACTGTGTGCACAGACTTTGTTGTCGTCCTGTGAAGTCATGCAGTAGAGGATAGCTTAGCGGTCGCCGCAGAAAGCTTTTTCTTTCTTTCTAATTACAACACAGCCTGGTCCACCCAGGGACTATTGTGCCGGAGCGATGAGAATTCCCACAATGGCACTGCTCAGCTGAGAACAATGGGTCGAATTCCTGAACATTCCCCACAGGTTCATAGGCCGCGCTGACGAATAAAGACAGTGGAGTTACAGTGGCAGCGCCATTCTACACCCAGTGGCTATCCCACTGACCACCCCAGTGGGGGTATTGGTTTGTGTTGGTGTGTGTGTGTGTGTGTGTGGGAGGTTGCAGCTCCCAGCGGGAGTAAAGTGAAGGGTTTAAAAGTGGGGGAGGTGAAGGGGCTTTTAGTTCTTTCTGAAGGAGGCGAAAGAATGTTCAGTGTAATCAAAACTGTGAGAACCAGAAGCTGCGTTGTTGATTACAACTGTTTACCATATCGGTCAGAGCGGCCTGTAGAGGGCACCAGACCTTATTGGACCTCTTTAACATTTACATTTATGCATTTATCAGATACTTTTATCCAATGTGACTTACAGGATGTGGATTAATGTGGTTCCTCTGGGAATTGAACTCTGGACTCTCTGCGTCCGATGCAAAGATTCTCTTTAGGAGTGACAAAAATGGACAGGATCAGGAATGAGGTCATTAGAGGGACAACACAGACAGGAAGGTTTGGAGAAAAAGCTAGAGAAGCCAGATTGAGATGGTTTGGACATGTGCAGAGGAGGGACAGTGGATACATTGGTAGAAGAATGTTAGAGATGGAGCTACCAGGTAGGAGAAAGAGAGGAAGGCCAAAGAGGAGATATATGGATGCAGTGAGGGAGGACATGCAGATAGTTGGAGTCAGAGTAGAAGATACAGAGAACAGGGAGAGATGGAAATCAATGATTTGCTGTGGCAACCCCTGAAAAAGGGACAAAGCCGAAAGAAAAAGAAGACTTACTTGTGACTTGCAAAGCAATGACTTGGTCCCACCTCTGCTGTCCAGTAGCTCTAGCTCTAGCAGTACACTCTGCTAAGGCATTGCCCAGGGACACAAGATCAGTTCTACCAGTGTATGCCGGGCAATGTACAATAGTACAAAAGCTGAAGGAAGAGAGAGAGCATGGCATAAGTCTTTCAAAAGATGAGCATGTTTTACTGGACTGCCTGATGATGTGGAGAAATCACGAAGATACCACATAGCTGTGTGTGTGTGGCAAGCATTAAAAACATATTTACTATCAGTGTAAATTGTGACTGGAAAACCAGAAGCATAGCGGAGCGCCATGCACATAGCTTTCAGTTCTGCTGCTTGAGCAGAAAAGAAGATGGAAGTGTGTCAGAGAGCAACACTGAAGTAAGAGTTGTCACAGCGTATGCAGTACAGGTGACACCAAAGGTGTCTTTCACAGATGAACCATCAGTAAACAACCAAAGTGAACCAGGAACTGGTTGATCTGACAGGTCTGGTCTGGGTAAATAAGTAGTCAAAGAACAGTCTAGACAGTTATGTGCTTCACCATCTTGTGATGTAGGCAGAAGTGTAGCAGGATTCAAAGTTGTACATCTAATCACAGTCAGATGAGGCTGTGAAAGTAATGTAGTCATGCAGTGTAGATGTCGTGCAGGTGACAGAAAAGAAATACGGTTCTGATTCAGCAGTACTGAGACTGCATGTGGGACATGAAGTGTGAGAAGGTGATAAAGTACAAGGTCAGCACAAGCTATCACTGCTTCTGCAGCTGCAACAACAGCTTGTACACACGGTGGCAAGCCTGCAGACACATTATCTAGCCGTTTGGAGTAATAGCACAATGGTCGTTGTGATGGGCCGTGTTTTTGAGTCAACACAGCAGTCGTGTCCATCTTTTGAATCACAGTAAAGGCTAAAGGGTTTGTTATAGTCAGGTAATTTTAGAGACACTACGGATTGTAGTGCTGTTTTCAATGGAGCCATGCACCTTAAAT
>NC_024307.1:262195-273289 GCF_000523025.1 Cynoglossus semilaevis | reverse complement strand
CTACACTGTGGAGCCGACTTTAACAACACAGTCTGTTGTTTACTTTTTAAATACTGTTTGCTCACACAGCCTCTGTGCGCAGTAGGCTCCGACAGGGTCTGGGTTCCACGTGCAGCAGTTCTGCTTTCCCAGCTGTCCAGACAATGGTTGTGTAAATGACCATGTGCGTTCACACCGTTGTGTTTTTAACCCGTTTACTGAGGGGGAGGACGCCAGGTGGGTGAGACGGACGGACAGGTGACACACATCACCTGCTGTATTGTTTATTTATTGATCACTCGTGGTGATCTGGGGATGTTGCTTTTGAAATATTCACGTTTGATTGGACGATTCCAGCAGCGGGATGGATTTGTCTTTTCATCTCTGGTCTGAAACTACTTCAACGACGACGACAACGAGTGTAATTCTTCTGTTTTTCCACACGAATACATCTCAACAAAGGTTTCGTACAAGAGCCAACAACCTCCTTAAGGCAGAGGTCTTCAACCCCTGGTCCAGGGGCCGGTGCCGGTCCACCAGGCTGCAGTGGAAAACAAATGTACTTCAGTTTAACTAATTTACATCATTCAAAAAAAAATCCTGTCATATCCCTTTACTTTTTCATGTTTCAAAACAACAGATCGTTCAGACTCTGACAGAATAAAGTCTAAAAGATTTATTTTTTTAAAAGGTTTATTTTTCAAATTTAATGGTCCTTGCTACTGGCCCTTACTGCGAGCCAGTAGCACTGTGTTGATTGTTAAATTTTCAAAATAAAACATTTTGTTCTTGTAGTATCAGAGTCTGGATCAGATATTATTTTACAAGATACTACATTATTTTACTGTTACTACAAGAATAAACTCTTTGAATGAAGTAAAGTAGCAAAACTCAAGTACATTTTTCATTGTGTCCCACTGCGGCCCGGTACCGGCCTGCGAACCAGGGGTTGGGGGCACCTGTACAACAGAGTGGTGTGGTGGATGTGGCTTCACGTTGAGAGACATAACTTCTGCAGAGTGAACACACATCGTTGGAAATGACAGTTGTTTTCTTGGACAATCTGATGTTTTTTCAGGGCAGGGTCTGTGCGTCCACAGCCGCGTGTCTGTTTGTCTGTGGGTCTGTTTGTCTGTGTGTCTGTTGCGCAGTCACACCCACTTGCGCTGGTTTGAGGACATTTGCCAAGTGGTTCTCAGAGGCCATTAAACGCCTCTAAAGTGTTTCATCCTGCGTTCACGCTGCCTCCTCTTTTTCTCAACTCACAATAATGCGACACTCAATCTCCTTTATTACTTTGTCCCACCTTTAATGAAAAGTGATAGTCTCACACACACATACACAGATCCCAGAAGCAGTTGATCAAGGCCCTGTAAATGTTTTATAAGCCCGTCTTTAAGGAGGGGAGGGGGGGGGGGGGGGGGGGGCGACTCCTTTATCCTGGAGGTGTCGATGACGATTGTTAGTCCTCGGGGACAGATTGCTGAGCTGTGTTATTGTCCTTAGCGCTCATTGACACCCATTGACAGTCACTGGTACTGTTGGAACTGTTGACCTCTTTCCTTAATGCACGTAAACAAACGTACAATTATCCCTCTTCAAAAAAAAAAAAACAAACACACGGATCGGTTTGAACCTCCGGGCGACCTGAAGAGTTTTTTTTTTTTTTACTTCTGAAATCTAGAAGATGGGGAAGAATGCTGAGCTGACGATCAGCCCACAGGAAAGGAAAGGACTTTCATTCATCACCCCCCCCACTGAAGAAGGGGGGGTTGATGAATGAACCCCCCCTGCCCCCCCCCCCCACTGACTCTGGTTTTTCCATGCTGACTTTTCCATATCTAGCTTGTTGCTCATTTCACAGCAGCCCGAGCTGAAAAACACTGGAGTTTTATTGGGAGCTGAAGCGCTCGGTTCCCTGGCGCACGTTTCCCTTCTGTGCAGCGAGAGTTATGGCTCAAATCCATAGGAAATGCCTTGTTAACACAGCAGGAAGAGACTTTGTTCCTTCTGTGTCCCGCTCTTCGACTAGCCCAGTGTTCGAATTTAAATCAAGTGGACGTCAGGGGTTAAGTTTGAAACTCTCTCCTAAAGTCCGTCTTTTTGGGAATGAGAGGTAATTTAATCAGCTTAAATACAATCCTGTGGCAGCAACAAGGAGTTTTCTGTTAAAATTTAACGCAGGTCTGGTATAAACTTCGGGACTAGAACCATGTCATTTGTGAATTTTTATGTCATTATGGATATTTATATTTCTTTTTTTTTTTTGTGCCTAATGGATAAGGCACTGGCATCCTAAGCCAGGGATTGTGAGTTCGAATCCCATCTAGGTGGTCTAGCGAAGCAGCTTTTTGCTAGGCTCCGTAGTGTTGTGGCTAGCACGCCTGGCTTGGAACCAGAGAGTCATGGGTTTGATTCCCAGAGTGTTGCAGCAGAGATGTTGTTAACACAAGACTTTCCCAAATATGAAATCAATGAAGTTCAAAATATTTTTTAAGAGTCATGGGTTTGATTCCCAGAGTGTAGCAGCAGAGCTGTTGTTAACACAAGACTTTCCCAAATGTGGAATCAATGAAGTTCAAAATATTTTTTGATATAATTGTCATGTTAATTTAGTGAAAAAAAATCTGTAACTGATTAACAAAAAGACCAGTTGAAAGACTAGTTAAGGTTAAAGATTTGACCCTTTTTTTTGTTTGTTAAATTGGACTTGATTGTCATTCCGGTATTAACTTCAGAAAAAGTAACAAATTACACTATATGCAGACGACGGCTTTGTTTACATTCGCCTTTTTTTTACCATTTTGCCCATCATTATGGCTAATACACACGTAACATAGACCACAGTGTGAGCCTAGATGAGTGACACTGGTATTTGTGTACAATTTTTAAGTTGCGACATACGAAAATCAAATAAACTTGGTTGACTTAAACCACCTGGTTAAACAACAGAGATAACGTCCGACATGAAACGACCACAACTGTTGAAACAGAACGTTGAGTGGTGAAAATTGACTGAGCTTCAAGACGCAGCGAAGTCTCTAATTATTTACTCTTAGCCTTTGAAGAGGTTTTGTTTGTTGTGTTCCGTCCACCCTCAGTAGCACAGCGGTACTGCAGCTGCTTCTGTGCCAGTTTCGTAAAAAAATATCTCTAAATCCTTAATGCCTTTTAGATGACAAGCTAATAAAAGCTAAAAAAAACAACAACACTGTAAACTGTTTTTTTTTTCCTCCATGTGCAACATATGCACTGAGTTAAGAGCCGCAGAGACACGGAGATGGGAAGTTCAACTCAGGGAAAAAAAAATAACGAACTGGAGCGACCAGAGAACACACCCTGCGTCTTTCCTCAGAACGACATGCTTTGCATTTTATCTGGACTGCCGTTGAATCGTTTGTTCCTCAAACAAGTCCAGCTATTGTGTGTTGACTGTTAAAGTCAAAAGTGATCTGCCAAATCTGTACATGTGGAGTGTGCACAAGTGTGTGTTTGGTGCAGCTGACAGGTCTTTCAGAGGACCGGGGCTCAGAGCCATGTATCTGCAGCTGCCTCGTCTCTGTGCGCCCATTGATTGGGGAGAGAGACGGCGTTCACCGCTGCAGCCGAAGCTAGCTGCACGCAGAGACGCACAAAGACTCATTATTTAAACCTGTTGTATGGACACTGGCTCTAACGTCCACTGGAGGTGGGGGCACGTTGAGCTGCACGAAGCTGGTTTTGCAAATCTTTTCCCCGTCGTCCAACGAATTGACTTCCACGGGCCGTTGAGCAAATACAGCGGAACCTCGAGATACGAGGATTGCATGTCACGGAGCTGCAAAGATTTTCCTCGTGATACGTGATAACAGAGTTACTAGTGCTTTATCCACTCCACACGGTGGCGCTGTGGCGCTCTGTTTTACCCATTTTTATAACAATAATATATATTGTTTTCTTAATAATTATTATTTTATATGATTTATGTCTATGTTTTTGATGTTTAGATCGGGGGTTAATTTAATTAATTAATAGTATATTTCTGGGGGGCTGGAACAAATAAACATTTTTTTTGTTTTTTTTTAATTTGATCGAGATACGAGTGCTGTTGTGGAATGGATCAAACTCACATCTGTTTTTTGGTTCCCAGCAGTTGGTAACATAACGGTCTCACTCATTCGTTATGATCGACTCAATGCCAAAAAAAGTCGACGCCTCTTACACACACGTGAACATATGGAGTATGTACACACACACACACCAACGTAGGCACACATTGTTTAACCAGTTTAGCAGAGCCAGAAGACTTAACCGTTACCCTGTTTATACTGTGTGTTTATCTGGCTTGGAGCGCAGATAAAGAACCCACCTGTTCCTTATCTCCTCTGTGCATACACTCACGTTATAATACATCACCTGCTAATTAGATTAGATCGACAGATACAGCGACGGAGCTGATGTTAGCATCCCGACAGTTGGCCACGCCTTTCAGTGTTTCATGGTTGACATTATCATTCACCTTACTGTATTTATTTATTTTGTGTGTGTGTTCAGGTTTGGACGACAGCCTGCAGCAGTATGTGAGCAACTTTGAGCGGGAGAAGATCAGTGGAGAGCAGCTGCTGAAGATCACCCATCAAGACCTGGAGGAGCTGGGTGTAGCCAGGATCGGACACCAGGAGCTGGTGCTGGAGGCCGTGGACCTGCTCTGTGCTCTGGTCAGTTCTTAACCTGGTTGTTCACGTGTCCAACCATCCATCTGACTCTCGTGTTCCAACACGACCGTCCTGTAGTTTTGAGTTCAGCAGCCAGGAAGGAGTGATGCATGAGGGCTTATCGTTTCCCATAAAGCTCAGCAGGGCGTGGAGGAGGAGGAGGAGGACACTGGAGGACGACAGTGTCACTCCAGCCCCGTTTACATGCAATGACTGCGACTCAATTCCATAGGGGTGTCAAACTCATTTTGGTTCACTGGCCGCATGCAACCTAATTAGACGTCAAGTGGGCCGGACCAGAACAATCATAATCTAATTAACTATGAATAACCACAAGTCGATGTTTTTCCCCTTTGTTTTCATGCATAGAAGTACAAATATATTAAATATTTATTATTATTTATTCATATTTAATGAAATATAATTTTACAAAAACATATCTTAATACCTTTGTGTATTTCTTTAATTTTAAAATTCATCAATCTTCATCGTGGGCCGGGTTGAACACCCTAGCGGGCCAGTTTTGGGCTGCGGGCCGTATGTTTGACACCCTTGCGATACCAATCTGAATCCAGAAATACAGGGATCCAGCGCAAAAAAAAAAAATCTGCATCTAAAAGGTGCTGACTCCAGTCCCTGCAGTACATATGCCAGGCCTGTGTGTGGTGCTGTGTCAACCACGATATAAAATAGCTAACAGTAGCACACCAGATAGTTGAATGACTATGATAATTAAATCTCTATCTTGGTTCAGTTAAGTCACTCTAATAGTAAAACAGTCGACCGTCCGTCAATCATCGCAGCTCAGAGAAGACCTGACCAGTAAAAAAAAAAAATTCAGTGTGCGTGAAGAGAACGATGAAAACCATCCTCACTCCAACCGAAGTAGAAGCAGGTTTTTTTTAAGCAGATGGGATTGGTTTGAAGTTTTATCACATCCTGCGCTATAAACTTCACGGATTGCGGTCGCAATGTCAGCGTTTCTCTCAGCTTACACTAGCTTACGTTTAAACCTTTGGCTGTTTTTTTTAACCGTCTTTCTTCCATTAGATCTAGTTTACAAAAGAAAAAAAAAATGATTACATTAATTTTTTTGGATTCTGAGTGGAGATAAAAACAGATTCATCAAACTCATTTAGTTTGAGCTTCCTGTTCAGCTAAGCCGATCACGGTTACTACCAAAGCCGTCACATCTGACACCTGGAATTACTTGGTTTCCCACTATATCATATACCCACCATATATCATATCTTTGATTATATACCATAATTTTTTTTTTTTAACCGTCCCAGTAATCAGAGCCAGATTCTTTTCACACGAGAACTCACGAGTTCCATCTGCAGTGATCGTCCTGTGGAGCTGCTCCCAGTGGTTTCATAGTTTCATAGCGGTTAGCATGCATCTTCCTAATGGCGCCACCTGTGGCAGCATGTGTCGGTTCTAACCAGGAGTGTCCTATAAAGTAGATCGGGATCTACCAGTAGATCGTTAAGTGTGGAGTGCTGGTAGATCATGAGCAATACATTTAAAAAAAAAAAAAGTAAACAAAATATATATGTACATATATTTATAAATACATATATATATTATACAGTGTATGTGTGTAGTAGTGACCGTATACTGTAAGTATTTAATCGCATTGTGTCATAGAGCAACATGCACTTATTCAGGTACCCCCAACGTATAATGTATTCATTAAGTATTTTCAGTTTATATGAGTAAATATATATTTATTATTTTCAATGTAGGTCGATCACTTTAGCCTGGTCATTTCAACATTAGCTCCCCAGCCAAAAAAAACAGTGTGGACACGCCTGCTTTAAACCCTGACATGGTAAAATATAGTTAGTCTAGTATATTTAACTAAATATTATATATATGTATATTATTATTGTTATTATTCTTATTATTATGCCGGACCTTTAATTGGATCAAGGAGGTGAAATGCGTTTTGACCCTTAGTGTCCGTAATAAGATTCAGGCCTAGGCCTTCCCATGGGCCCCTTGGGAGGAAGTGGGGCCCAGATACAATTTGTTTTAACTATGCGAGACCAAAGACCAAAGTGCTGTCTCGGGACAAAGAAAGAACATTTCAATTAATTTACTCGGTGGGCTGCGATGTCTTCTGCAGAGTCGGTGTGGAAACACAACACTTCTTTATTTGTTCTCAGACCCTAGTGGCCAAGAAACTCACAACTGTCAGACACCCACATTCGATGTTTCCGACTGGGATCATCTGGTTGCAGAGCAGCTGTTAATGTATTTTTCTTTAGCCTCGGGGTACAATCTGTCCCAGGATATATTGCGGCGCTCGGCGATTTTAGCAGGGATTCACAGAGCAGCCCACACTCTCTCCGACCAGGCCACTGACGTTTGTATTATTTACAGTCAAATCACAGCCAAACAAAACCTGCAGTGGGGACAGGAAGTACTGCGTTGGGATATCAGGTGTATATTGTGACTGAAAAAAACCCAAAATAGGTTTCCCAAGATTAAAAACACTTCGTGTCCTCCGTTATGAAAATTCAGATTTGGTTCTCATCTCGGTCTGTGCTTCGTTAGCCCGCTAATAAAATACAGAGAAGTGATAAAAGTTCTGCGAAGTGACCACACTGTCTTGAGTTGAGGTCTAAGATTCAGTGAAAACAAAAATGTCACAAGACTTTTCTTCCTCTTTTCCGTTCGTTCTTGTTTCGTGCGGTGTGCACTTCTGTTTATTTCACATACTTGACATATTTCATGTCAAGTGTGGCAGAAGTTAGCGGCCGACAACTTCTGTTTTGTGATTTCAGTCATTGTCAGTCAGTGGGAAAATGGATCAGATCCAGTTGAAGGTTTTGTGGTTAATTTGTCCAAGACACACTTTGTCAAAAAAAAAAAAAAATTTATTATGGACATAGTCTGAACAATGTGGTACATATTTGAGACCATTAGTTAAATGTACAGCTACTAAAATTATTGTTCTATTGAATCTAATCCTAATAATAGGTCAAACTTTTCTCTTACAAGAACAAATTAACATTAAACAGTATGACTTTTCAACGGTCTGTTCTTCTGTAGCCATAGACCAAAAATTAAAAGAAATATATATGTATGTATATATATATATTTGTGTGTATATCTATGTATGTATGTATACAGTATATATATCCACATATACACGAACATGCATAAACAAATATGTATACATATATATGTGCATATATATTTGTGTGTATATTTATATATGTATACAGTGTATATATGTATGCACATTTATACCAACATGCATAAACAAATATATGTATACATATATAAATATATGTATATATATGTGCATATATATTTGTGTGTATGTTTGTGATGCACATATATACAAACACGCATAAACAAATATATCTATACATATATATATATATATGTATATATATATATATTTGTGTGTATATCTGTGTATGTATGTATACAGTATATATATGCACATATATACAAACATGCATAAACAAATATATTTCTACATATATATAAATATATGTAGATATATATGTGCATATATATGTGTGTGTATATTTACATAAATACATATATATACATATATACATACATATACATATATATGTATGTACATATATACATATATACACATATACATATATATTTGTATATATATATAGATGTACTTCACAGCTGGGCTACACTGCATTTGAGACTGCTCCCTCGTCCTGTAAATGAATGACCTATAAAGTGCAGGAATGTAGTAGATGGAAACAAACCCAGGTGAAGAATGCAAACTTTGTTCAGCTCGAAAGGAATCAGGCGACGTCACACGTGAGCACTTCAGTGATCTACAATGAGGGGACTTTTTCCTTCCTTGGAGTCGAGTTCATTTAAATCTCACCTGTTAAATACAGTTTTGTTTTTTGTTTTTTAAACCTCCAAACTACACTGTCCCAGATAAACCGTAGTCACAGGTACTGTTTATATTTTTTCTTATTTTGTGTTAAATGACTGAATGTTTCAGAACTACGGAGTGGAGACAGACAACCTCAAGAACCTGGTGGTGAAGATGAGAGCTGCCACCAACAGTCTGTACATGGCCACAACTGACCGACGGAAAAGCCCAGCATATGATGGCAGCACATCTCGCAAACCACCCAACGACTTCCTGACCTCAGTGGTGGAGTTGATCGGTGCCGCAAAGAGCCTTCTTGCCTGGCTTGACAGGTAACTGGACAGTTCCGTGAACCTTCCAGAATCTGTTGCAGAACTTATGAGACAGGTTGGACATCGATGTTCAAGATTTGATGAAATTGAGCTTCGGGGACAATGTGTGGCCCACTGTGTAGGGATGGACCCAAGAAAACGACTCAATCCTGGGAAACAATTCATATTAAAGTTTGAAAATAAAAAACTTTTAATCGCGATTAATCACAGGCTAGATGTGGATTATTTACAATTAATCATGATTAATTGAGATAATTCAACAGATAATAACATCAGGGACATATATTTGTTTTATATCATGTGTTTTTATTTTTTGACCAAATAATGGAATGGAAACATGTCGCGAAAAATATGTAGTGAAAATTTAGCTTTGAAGCGTTGGTGGATTTTAGGCGTTACTGTTCAACATCGAGTTGGCGTTTCAAACACATCGAGAAACACTAGTGAAGTTGTTGTCCTCAACAATACACAAAATATTTTTGGGTGTCAAGGTCCTGGGTTCAAGCGCCAGAGGAAACAGGTACTATATATATGGGACTATATATTTACATATATATCAGTCTATGTGTCCTAGACTCACTGACTGTCCTGATCTCAGTCATGCTGATCTGACACAAACCTGGCCCCTGACCTGAGGTTGAGCCCCTTTGCTGGCCACTGACATGGTATTTAAAGCTCAAGGTGCTTCTGCGAAACAAAAACACAACAACGTGTCATACAGCTAGAGACAAAAGCTCAAGTTTCGACGTCTTTACTTTTAGCCGCTTGAACCCATTGTGTGTCAGGCCCTTCAGTTAATCTGACACCACCAGACTGACACTGTATCTTTACACACGAAGGGTTATTAAGTACAATTACCACAATAAAGACACTAAAGACGTGATCGAACAGGTCCTCACTTCTAGTTAAAAAATATAAAGAAATAACATGGGTGGGTGCGGAGGTGGGGGTTCGTGTGGGGGTTATTATCCAGTTGGTTGAATCTTTGCCCAGTCTCGCTGACGGCAGAAGAAAGACCAAAGTTGTTTAAATATTTACCTGCGGTATTTGTTTGGATTGTAAAGATGACAGATAACCGACGGTACATTCCATACCTTGAACGGTGATCATACAGGAATACATTTTTACACATGTTCAGTTTCATACGTGCACAGACAGATGTCGGCAAACTGTTGGTGACGTGTTTGGAACGAATGTCAGACAGAAAGCGAAGCTTACAGGAGCCGAGCACTTTATGAACTCGCGTTTCAACTTATTGAGTGCTGAAATGTGACTACATAAAAGTATATATGTTCAAAACCAAGACCTCTGAACTATACACCAGATAAACCAGAACAGTTCCGTTGAGTTGTGCTGCACAGTGGTTGTTTATCCTAAGGATGTAATTAGATTTCATCTCTAACGAGGCGTTCAGGGCCTAATGTTTTTAAAGCTATTTTTGAGTTTCGGTATTTTAGATGTGATCGGGGGTGGAGGGGAGAAAAATGCACCAGAACAGAAATATTCTTAATTTACAACCGAGTCAGTCTGTGGCCAAGTCACCCACACATAGAGAGAGCAGATAAAGGTGCAGTACATCTGTTGTAACGCTCCGTCGTACCGCTGACTCGACAAAAATGTGCGGTTGTATTTTTGGTTGCCTTTTTTTCTCCAGTGTGTTTTGGCTTTAGTTTGTGATTTAAAAAAATCATATATATACATCACATATATTTACATATATGTGTATATCTACATATATGACTTTTATATATGTATTTATATAGATACATACATGTATATATGTATAGTTGAGACTTTTTATATATGTATGTATATATACACATACATATATGTATATATGTGTATATGTATATATGTGACTTTTTATATATGTATGTATATATACACATATATATGTATATATATGACTTTTTATATATGTATGTATTTATATATGTATGTATATATACACATACATATATGTATATGTTTATATATGACTTTTTATATATGTATGTATTTATATATGTATGTATATATATGTGATTTATATATATATAAATATATATATATATATGTATAAATATATATATATATATTTATTTGAAAACGGTGCAGAAAGGCTGTTCAGCAGTGCCCTGCAGACCATCAATGAACCTAATGTTCTCTTTCTCCCTTCTATTGTCTGCTCACAGGACGCCTCTTACAGGGATCAGTGACTTCACAGCCACCAAGAACA
>NC_024307.1:194676-262126 GCF_000523025.1 Cynoglossus semilaevis | reverse complement strand
GCTAGTTAGTTTAACAGCACACATGTAGACAGCCCCCGGGGAAATGCACGAACAGCTTTTTCCATCGGCCTAGGAAGCACAGACACGCAGGGAATACTGTGTAGGAGAACGCTGGTTAGGGAAATGCGGTCTGGCAGCCGCTGCGTTAACGTAAAGCCAGCAGTTTTTCATGCGTTATTGCAGTTGCAGATGTTTTTGTTTTTGTTGGGGTTTTTTTTTTTTTTTTTTCTCGTTCATTCTTGCTAAGGAAGACCTCCATGTTCTGGAGCGTTTAATCGTTAAAGTCACTTTTGTTTTTCCAGTTTCATAAAAACGTTTTAACCGCACATGCTAGCGTTCACTAGGCTGCCGTCCCCGCCTCTCCATGTGGGTTCCACTTTTGTTTTTACAACATGCTCGCAACGGGAGACCAAACGTTCTGTAGGGTAAATGCAGGGGTGTGGAGGTGGTCAATCCGACTGCCTTCTTAGGTCGTGTTTATGACTGCGATAACATGCGACTTCAGTAGCCTTCAGATATGGAGCATTTGCACAGATCCAGTGAAGGAAAATTCAGCTTTTAAACTGAATACAACTCCACTCCCTGTAGTACATATAACAGGCCTGTATGTGGTGCTGTGTCACAAACACTCTAGCATACTAACACCAGAATAATTTGTACCAAAGAGCATGCATACAAATTAGGGATGGCCCATAATATTGGTAAGCCGATATTACTGGCCCGATATTAGCATAATTATTTTATATCGGTAAGCATCGTTATTGTCTTTTCCTCCGATAATGAAAATCCGATAACACAATGCCTGGGTTTGGACAAATATGCTGGAATTGCTTATAGGATCCTGAGACGTTTACCTCAGTTGTGGGGCAAACGGTTGCATATATTGGTATTGGTTGATATCGGAATCGGAAATTAAGTGTTTGGACAATATCGGCAAAATGTTAATATCGGACCACCTTAGTATAAAGCTTGCAAACTTGAAAGAGAAGCAGGGATAGACAAAGGTGGCTAACTGTAGCACACTAGATAGCCAAAATTAGCTTCTCCAGCACGGTCAGAAGGAGCATGGTCTCCACCATTGTTGTTATTGTGTGGGGATTAACAGGGTTGAAAGGTCACAGAGAGGCGGGGCTGACCATGTCGTCTCACCTTCCTCCGTTGACACGGAAACGCAAGAGTCGGAGTTTATACCAGTACTCGTTAAAAACACAGAGTTCCTGCCCCAAAACTCCGTATTCGTCTGAACGCAATAGCTTCAGGATCCGTAGTGGTATCATCGCCGTGTAAACGCGACCTTATTGTAATCATTTCAGCCTAGACTTCAGTCCCGCTGCACCCAGACTCAGTTGGGTGTTCGGTTTCTTTCGAGCAGTGTCAGCTGCTCAGAGGCCTTTGTATATACAGTTTCTTAACCCCTACTTCAGCCTTTGTCCTGTGCAAAAACTGATAATTTTACGCTGCCAGTGACATCGACTGCTCGGACCACAGGTGTCATTTTTTCATTGGTTACGACTTCAAAATAAATTCCTTTCCCAGAGTGCCTGTTTCCTCACCAGAGGCTGGGATTTCACCACCTCTGCTGATTTACTACAGTCCCTCGCTCATGGTCGTCCAGTCAAGTGGGGGTTATGGATTTCCCACAGTGCCCTGTGAAGTGGGGAAGTTGTGGTGAAAAAAAAAAAAAAAACGGTTTAGGTGCTGTGGGAGTATAATTGAAGCGATGTGTTTCCTCGAGCAGCTGCGAAGAAAGTGTTGTTTTTGTCACTTTGATCTCGATCAACTCCTGAGGTGAAAAGCTGCAGAAACAATCATTATGTTTTTAAACAAATCAAACAGGAATCTAGAATGTTGGTTCGCAGTAACGCACAGGCAATCATGTGTCGGGATGTTGGATATTAACTTATATACGATATGCCGATATTGTCAAAACACTTAATTTCGGATTCCGATGCTATCTGATACCGATGTAGCGGCCTAGTGGTTAAGGAAGTTAAGTGTCGCCTGCTCACTAAGGTGATGGGTTAAAGCAATGTATCTCAATTATTTTCTGCCATGCCCCCCCTAGAGGACAGAAATTTTTTCACCCCCCCAAATTGAAATACTATTGAACGTCTGAGTTGCTGCACCAGAATTCTGCATAAAATCCCCTGATTGTTCAAATAGATTAACAAAATGAGCTGCAATGCTGCCATCTAGTGACTTTCACTTTCCTATGCAGTCGTTTTTCCCCAAAACTATTTTTATCTGACACATCATTTGGTGAAAACCTGGCATTGCGTTATTAATGAATCGTTATCGGTTTTTCCTCCGATAACGATTCATGCAGATGTTCCATAATTAGGCTAATATCGGGCCGATAATATCGGTCAGCTGATATTATCGGACGTCCCTAATAATATGAGTAATGTGCTAACAAGGTAGGGTTCCGCATTGGTAGGTTTCATGATGCGGTGGACGGTCGTGAACCTTTCACGTGATGAAGCCTGTCTGTACACAATCCTACACGTCCATAAAACTACAGACACCTGACTTGGTCGCCGTCTGTATGAAGGTCACTGTTCTTTGAATATGATTTACATCTTTGTCCATGTGACTCGACCACGAATTTGTGGGTTCGACATGGGCTCGATGTTCTCTCTGTTATAACAACATGTAGGAACGCACTTAATGTTTAAGACAATAAATCCACTCCAGTATAAGTGCAGCTTCTATCCCGACTCCCACACCGTGCTAATTCATTGCCCCGCCATGCAGATCTGCCCATGATGGCAGATCAAAGGCCCAGAGAGCAGCACATCACACACACACACACACACACACACACACAGTCATCTGATCTCATGAGACCAGGGATCACGTTCATAACTTGCCGGATCACTACACCCAGGGAATTGTCACTCGGCCCGTCTCAGTTCGTAGCCGTGTCTGCTGAAAGGACCGCGGGTTTGTCACAGAAACAGGATTATTTTCCACATCACAAACGGATCTCCGACGGATTGTCTGCGATATTATTTCCACCTGATTTCGATGACGTTGTGAAACAGGAGAAAGAGCCTTGTGTAAATGCTTCCCTGGAGTCGTGCCAAGTGGTGTTCACAGCACGTTAACGTTACAGTGTTGTTCTTCGTGACCTCTGAACGTTGAAATATATATTTTTAGCCCTTCCCTGTGGGCGCAGTCGACAGTGAAGTCATCCCGGTCGGAGACATTTTGCAGTTGCTTGTTTATACAAATGTAGCCAAAGGCTTCCTGAAATCACCGTGTGGCTGGATTTACAGAAATATAAAAAAAATATATTTGGTATCAGAGGTTCAAACTTTCTCATGTCAAGTCAACCCCAAACAGCATTAGCTTGTTGCGAACAGGCAATGCTACAGGATGTGCAAAGAAACATCAACAAATCTTTACAAACATCTTTTTTTTATCTTATTTCCACTCAATGATAAACTTAATAACAAACCAGTGATCTGCTCCTTGGTCTATTTCTCGTCAAAAACGTCCATTTTGCGCTAGCTAGCTACACACGTTCAGGTTCCATCGGAAACTTGAGAACAGGACAATAATGGCAGTGTCGTATACTATGTAATCTTATCTTCCCTCCAATTCACCGAGACTCCCCCATGCGGCCCCATGAAGGGTCCACGGGCCCTCGCTTTGACAACCACGCTTTTATAGATAAATGCCTTTTCTTTACACATAAGAAAAAATGGAACGTGAAAAGCCATCAAAATATGGAAAAGGAATTCAGACACCCCCTCTTTACCCCCCCTGCCCCCCATTTGCAGCCACACAATGGGACAACAAAGCCCAACAGAGCAGGCATTGTAGAGACGACACATGTCCATGCATGTCCCTGAGACACTGAGCCACAGCACCAGGTTTACTTCATTATGTGTCGACAAAGAGTTGTGGCCTTGTGAAAAAAAAAAAAAAAAAGGGTTTTTTTTTTTTTTTTTCTCCCTCGTGTTTTTGACAGAAGCGTTTCACCTGTGTTTTGATGGGTGGCGTCCCTCAGGGCATTCCCAGCGCCCGGTCACAGGAGCCCTCCTACTCAAAGAGGAAAACAACACTAACAGTGTAGTCCCGGTCCTAACACAGTTGTCAGGAGAGGCTGTTGCCTCAGCTGTGTCCTGTCCAGCTGCGGTCTGAGGGTCCTGTGTACTGGACGGTGGTGGTGGTGGTGGTGGTGGTGGTGGTGGTGGTCAGTTGGCCCGTTTTTCCCGAAACGGTCAAGATCACGACAACTGTGCGTTGACGAGGTGGAGAAGATTCGCCCCCCCGAAAGGCCCGAGCGTTACTTTTCTTCTCAGTCCATATTTTTGGTGTAAAAGTATTCCTCTGGTATTTATGGTATCTGAATAGATCACCGAGTCACCCTGGGTATTATGGGTATTACGCAATTATAGAATCGCCCACATTTTCCACAGAGAGGTCGTTTTGGGGAAAGAAAAAAAGGCAGTTTATTTGCGGCCTTTCTTCATTTTTCTCCGTTCTTCGTCTGCGACGCTGATTATATCGTATTTACTCAACCCCTGTACTTTTTCTCTCTTTAGAAACCCTGTTGTTTACTCCGCTGCAGTCTAATCTGTCATCTGTGTCGTCTGTCTTTTGTGTCACAGGACTGCAGTGTTTACGAGATGGAGGAGAAGATTCTGGAAGTGGTGAGGATCCTGTCATATCTAATATAAACTCGTCTCTGAAGCTGAGGGTCTTCTAACATCAACAGTTTGATTGTTGCTTTCAAAATTGACGTGAATCGTGTGACGTGTTGTCAAAGTCAAACGGAGCAGAAAGGTCACTGGAACAGTGGACAGCACTCCGGTCTGTAGTGGAGGGGGCGGCTCGAGTACGCCCCCAACCATCAATCAGTGTTTCCTGTTGCTGACACTTGAGCCATCTCCCCCGTCTGTCTGTCTCTCTCTCATTCTCTCTCTCTCTCGCTCTCTCTTTCTTGACATTTCTCTAAATTGATAATTCCGTCATTTGCATTAGTCAGGATTCAAACAGCTGTGAAACACAGACAGATACAAAATATTTTTTTAACATTATACATCTATTTTTATATTTAAGAATGTGAGAAAAAAAAATCTGGATTAATCATGATGAAGCGTGTCTAATTTACGTCACGATTAATCACGATTAATCGTGTTAAATCCACTTCTACCCTGTGATTCACCGGATAGAAAAATGATCTAATCTTTTAACAGCCCTTATTTTGTTTTTCTGTCACACACCAGACGTGTGTAACGAGTTAAAATAATCACAGGCGTCAGAAAGACTGACTTGTGACTCATGTCACACATCAGAGTCACCCCTTTCATCACTTTGTTTAAAAGTTTTCTGGATTCTTCAGTTTGTCGCAAAGAATGAGGAAATAATTCCTTTTCATCATCATTCGTCAGTTTATGGCTAAATGTGTTAAAACAGGGGGTGTCAAACATACGGCCCGGGGGCCAAAACCAGCCCGCTGTGGCGTTCCATCCGGCCCGCTTGAATGAATTTTAAAAATTAAAAAATACAAAAAATATATGTGAACAAAAAACATTTTATTAAATATGAATACAAAATAATAAATATCTAAAATACTTGTACTTGTTTGCATGAAAATGAAGGGAAAAAAAAAAACATAGACTTCATGTTATTTATAGATAATTATGTTATGATTGTACTGGTACGACCCTCTTGACACGGCCCCTGAAACAAAATGAGTTTGACACCCCCGTGTTTGAACTAAAAGACTGTGCTACAAAAAGAACGAGGAGGCAGTGGGTCAGGATGTGAACCAATCAGCACCAAGTACGGCAGTCAAAAACAACGACCTGACACAGGGAGGAAGTATTTATGTTGAGGATTCAGGAAAAACACCGTGACCTGTTCCGACCTGTCAGGCCGACACCTCAGCTGCCACTTCTTAAAGACACAGCGCACCGTCGGAGGCGTCAACACTTTCCTTGTTGTCAACGTAATAACTTAATGAGGGTCTTGTGTTCCGTGTTTATTGTTCTTAACGCCCCACGTTTTGTTTCCCTGTTTTTCTGCAGTCTAAGATTTTGAACAACATCTGCGATCAGACGGTAAGGACGACCTCTGACCCCCTGATGAGCCAGTCCGCCTGTCTGGAAGAAGTCCAGCTGAACAACATCAAACCAGGAGAGGGCCTGGTGAGAAACCCCCACCCCTAATTCTAATCTCACTTTCAGATTTTAAGGCATATCTTCTTAGGAATGCCTGTCCAATCAGGATCATCACTCATGTCCATCTGTCCTCTGATTGGTTGTAGGGGATGTACATCAAGTCTACGTATGACGGGTTGCATGTCATCACCGGAACCACGGAACATGTGAGTTTTACTACGATGCTCTTTATACTGAGTTATTCAGTCATATAAAGCAGGGGTGCCCAACCCCTGGTTCGGGGACCGGTGCCGGTCCATATGTCATTGGGTACCGGGTCGCAGTGGGACACGGTAGAAAAAAATGTACTTCAGTTTTACTAATTCCAAAGTAATATTCCCTTTCCTGTTTTCATTCAAAGATAATTTGATACTAACAGAGGAAAGAAATTTTAATGATCTTTAATCGTAACAGAAGAAAGTCTGAAAGATGGTTTATTTAGAAATTTTAATGATCTTTAATCAATTCTTCAACGATGGAGTGATATTACTAGGGCTAAAGGTTAGGAACCGTTGATCTAAAGAGATTCAAACTCTTACAAGTCACAGAATTCGGTCCATATTTATAGTTGTTTTTTTCAAGCTCCAAATGTGTCATACTTCCTGTTCTTTTATTAGTCCTGCTGTGATACAGAGGACTCTGGGAGTTGACTGTAACTGGAGGAGTGAAGAACTACTCATCCTTGGAGAAACTTCTTCATTTCCATACTTTTCGTCCCACTTATTATCACCAAAGGCAGCCAAAATCAGGGGCGTCCTACCTTTTCCCGACACCGAGACGACCAGTCTGTGACTAATGCAGCAGCATCTCCAGCTCCACCACAGTGGCTTCTTCACACCTCCGGCTGTTAGTCGTGACTCAGGCCCTGAGTCATCCGCAGTCATTACCTGTTATCTCGTTTGTCATCTGACTGACATGTGAACAGATATTGATCAGCAGTTTTAAATATTATTTTGATTATTTTCTCACCATATTCAGACCTTACTAATGGAACAGGAATGAGACGACAGAAACTCCAGCGTCACTAAACATTCATGTCTTCTTCTGTCCAGTCTGCTGCAGACCTGAGCCGGAAGATCCACGCAGGAGATGAGGTGATCCAGGTCAACCAGCAGACGGTGGTAAGAAACAAATCCACTTTGTTTTTCTGATTCCAGGCTGGGTGAAAAGTTTGAGACTTTAATGACTTTAATATGTTAAAACACGTCTGTGTGGCGTCTCAAACAGCTTCGACGAGTTTTATAATTACATCTCTGTCGAGTGTCGGGTTGTGTTGTTGTCACAACTGATTTGATCAGGTTTATTCAACCCAAGAAATGAACCAGAGCAAACGTCTTCATTCCTAACCAAACATGAAAATGAACCGTTAGATTAGATTAGATTAGATTAGATTAGATTAGATTAGATTAGATTAGATCGGATTGAGTCGGGTAGGGTTTGGTTGGATTAGATTAGATTTGATTGAGTTGGATTTGATTAGATTGTATGTGTACTTTTCAGATACACCATGTTTTAAATGTGCAACAAAAACTTGCTTATTATGACATTTAGAATTAAACAGTGTCAAAAATGCTCTAAATAAAAATTGGACTAGATTAGATACAATTAGATTAGATTAGATTTGACTAGATTAGATTGGATTAGATTAGATTGGATTGGATTAGATTAGATTGGATATGGATTGGATTGAGTTGGGTTAAGTTGGGTTGGGTTCGATTAGATTAGGTTAGGTCAGGTTGGATTGGATTGGATTAAATAAGATTAGATCAGACTGTCTTAGATTACATTAGGTTGGACTGGTTTAGATTGGATTTGGTGGAACCAGATTAGATTAGATTATGATGTGGTTCCCTACTGTAGTAGTGTTAAAATGACTGCCTTAGAACCAAAGAGCATGGAGTCCTGTGTTCGATTCCCAGAGGAACCCCTTAGGAACTAATGGCGCCTCCTCCTCTTTTGCGTCGCTTTGAATAAAAGTGTCTGCTGAATAAATGAAAATATTAGAAATGAATTTTCTCTGAAACTTTAAATCTTGATTTGAATCTAAGATTTTAGTCCTGAATAGAAAATATGTGGCCAAATAACCACACATATCTTCTAACTTTTTGAGCTACTCGTGTATATTCGACCAATCAGTATCCTACACTTCGGTCATCACCCATGATGTGAACGTATCTCTGTGTCCCCCTGCTGGTCTCCAGGTGGGCTGGCAGCTGAAGAATCTAGTCGTTAAACTGAGGGAGGACCCCAAAGGTGTGGTCCTTCTCCTGAAGAAGAGACCCACGGGGACCACAGGGTTCACCCCCGCTCCACTCAAGAACATGCGCTGGAAACCTCCAGTACCTCAGGTACAAACACACACACTCACAAACACACAAACACACACGGCGAGCAAAGCCATGTCATTGTCAACAGGTGATCAGATTTTAGGGAGTTGGTTCTTTCAACAACAACAAGTTCAGACAGGTGTCACACACACACAGATTCTCGTATAGAGGACTTAATAAATGCACATTAGAGAAGTCTGGTGATGTCACTCCGTCTGCCGGATAATCCTGCCAGATTTGACTGTTTACCGTCTGGTGGGATTTCATCTGTGTTGTTATCTAAACAAAACCAAAAAAAAAACCACAGATAATCTCCCCAACTCTCAGTGTTCAAGAGAAACCCACACAGGATCGGGGGGGGGGGGGCTGGATTAGCAGTGTAACCGCAGCTCCACAGCTGGGTCCACGTTTGACAGACGAGACAACTGTAAGGCTACACTGCCAGAACCGAGACACTAACCGCGCTTCGTCGCAAAGTTGTTTTTATATACGGATACTGAGGAGGAAAGATGAGAGGCTCCCCGAACAACAAAGAGCCTCTGAGCTCAGAGGTGGCGGACGTCAACATGTCCAGCAGCACCTCGTTTTAACAACCACTGGGTTGTATCAGAGGGAGCCGTCTCACCGTGGAAGGGGAAGGCTCCGGAAGGCGGAACTGAGTGAAATCACAACCGCTGTGTTTCAGAAGTGAACGACATTGACTTTGTAACGGTATATCATTTATATGACGTTAGAAAAAACCAAAGAGTGAGAACAGTGATCTATGAAAGGATCAGAAGGCCTGGTCTTAGGTTGTCATGTGGGAAAATGTCAACTATTTGCTGATGATGTCATGATAATTTTCAGTCTTGTTTTGCAAAAAAAAAAAAAATCTGTATTTACTAAAAAAAACATACAGGCTGCAGAAAGAAGTTACACAAAACAACAATCTGATACTTGGTGTCGGTCCGATATATAGTCCGTCCGATCCGATACCTAAGCCCAAATGCTCAACATAACACTATCGCTAACACTATGGACACTATCGCTCCAACAACAGCGGCCCGTGGTTAGAGGAGAACAGCAGGTATCAGATTGATATCGGTATCGGCAGATACTCAAAGTCGCAATTGCGTTGGTATCGCACATAAAAAAAGTTGTATCGAGCCATTCTTAAGAAGTGCCTTAAAAGGCCACGTAACTTTGGAGCTACTTACGTCGTAAAAATGCATTTCATCATCATTTCCACTGATTTAAGTTATTTCGCTATATTTATTTTTGTTGGAGAAATATATTTGCGTGAATACCTGTGTTAACAGTTCCCGCTAGTTTTGATTAACAGCTGTGACTCCTCCACCTTCTTCAGACCAATCACATGTCAGGTGGCAGCGTGCCTTATCAGCTGATATTACAGAGGCGTCAACTTCCTGTCAGGAAGTTGACAGCTAGGTTACGCCTCCTGCTGTCAGGTCAATCCCTCATCGCAGTTCATCATCCTGAGTGCTCGTTTTTATATTTTCACTGACTCTACGATCCATCGATGGTATCGGTTTGGAGCAACTTCGCTAAACCAGACTTAACTCTGGGAATCTGCCGTGTTTCACTTTAATAGTGCGACTGAAAAAAAAAACAACTTTGGAGCTCCCTCACCTGGAGTAAAAAGCTGGAGTTTTCCAAAGCTACACATTCAGGAATAGAAGAAAATTTCTTGGTGCCCTGAACGCGATCAGCGACTAGTTGACGTCAAGCTCTAAACCTCGTGGTACGATGAGTGTGTTCAACCCCTGGTATATGGAATCATCTGGTCTGATGGCAGGGAATGGTATTCCAGGGCACCATCTTGTTAAGTGTGGGGGGGGAACATAACTGTGGTAAATGAATACAGTTTTAAGTACACGTCTCCGCGGCTATTTTGGACTTCACTTACAATCTTTCCATACCTCAAACAAGAAGGTTTATACTGGAGGAGACGCACAAGTACTTTAACGTCTCGCCACATGTGGTGGGCTCCTCCCATCTGCCAGTGTATTTACAAGAAAAAAACACAAACTGTTGGGAATTACAGACGGTGTCGCAAATTTGTCGTTACACGTTTTTTTAAGCTTCTGTTCACCGGTGTGAGTGGAAACACGTTTCTGTGTGTGATGTTATGCTGGGGTGGTATATTTGTATATGGGTGTGTATATGTGTGTGTGAAAGTGCTAATTATTTGTGGTGTGTTTCCCAGGGCAATTCCTCATTCGTCAGAGCCCAGTCTCCCTGCGGCTCTGCTAACGGGTCGACCAAAAAAGAGAAACCAGCAATCTACGACTTGTACATCCCCCCTCCTCCTCCCATGCCATACACTCCACGGTGAGCTCTCTTGTTATTATAATTACACATTTTTATTATTTTTATTTCATCGACCTGTCTTTTTTCTGAGATCTTTAAGTAGAAACACGTGGATAAGTGGTTGAAGAGTTGAGTCATATATTTGATGCCTGTAGAAGAAACAGATGAGTCTGATTCATATCATTCTACAGTTAAAGTTGTGTCTTGGTTTGAAATTTATTTACTTCACATCTGGTTTTTAACAACACATCTGAGCAAATAAACCATTTGATTAGACTGGATTGGATTAGATTATATTATATTAGATTAGATTAGATTAGATTAGATTAGATTAGACTGGATGAGATTGCATTGGATTGGATTAGATTAGATATGACTGGATTAAATTAGGATGGGTCTGGATTAAAATGAGATTAGATCAGATTGGACTGGATTAAGATTATATTAGATTAGACTGGATTAGATTGGATTGGGTTAGATTAGATTAGATAGTACTGGATCAAATTAGGTTAGATGGGTCTGGATTAAGATGAGATTAGATTAGGTGAGATTAGATCAGATTGGACTGGATAAAGATTATATTAGATTAGACTGGATGAGATTGGATTGGATTAGATTAGATCGGATTGGATTGCATTAGATTAGATCGGATTAGATAGGACTGGATTAAGATTAGATTAGATTAGATCAGATTTGACTGGATTAAGATTATATGATTGAACAGGAAGAAGAAGAAAATAATTAAATATTCTTAAATGTATAATAAAGTGGAGACTTTGTTAAAGACAACTTGGTTTTTAACAACAACTCAAACTGAGCTCGATGTCTGGTTTAAAAAAAACAAATGTAAATTTTTATTTCACACGTTGCTGTCGGTGAAGTCAGTCAGCAGCGAAACATTTTCTGCGTTCGTCCCGACCCTCGACGGAGGCTGATGTCGATGGTTCCGTCCTGGTCTTTTATGCTTTCTTAGCTTCCAGCCCAAACTCAGCGGTCCAGGCCGTCGTTCAGTCAACCGTTGCACACTTCCTCACCCAGGCCTGCGATTAATGGTTCCTCGGTGTTCTTTTATAGTTCCACTCCGTCTTTCCCTTCCAACTGTATTTTCTGCTGTTCCTCCTCAGCCAACTGGTCCCGGGACCAGTTTCACCACAAACGGCTTCGTCTTAAACCCAGGAAGACGACAGAATGTACAAACTTGGGTTGAAGTGCTTCAGGGCCTTAATCTTTAAAAAACACGTTTGAAACCGTGTCACATTGATATAAATTACCCCCGTGACGTGAATTGCCCTCAAATCATATCGTAATGACGGTTTTCTTCTTCCCACCTAAACCCTTCCAAATGAGCACGTTGTGCCGCGGCCAATAACAGCGCTTGAATCTCCCCGCAGAGAGACGAGGATAGAGTCCTTCTCCAGCATCAGCAAAAGACCAAAGGGCTCCGAGTCACCCAACTCCTATCTGGACCACGAGAGTCGGAGACGCGGCCCCGTCCCGGACTACGACAAGATAAACATGGGCTGCCCCATCGAGGCCAACGTCATCCAGCCCAGAATGCGGGAGCACAAGCCTTCACGTTGTAAGTGTATTCTCCACAGGGGGCAGTATTTCACCCTGTGTAAATAAGAAGTATAAATGTGAATACTCTGTACTGTCCGCAGGTAAGCCGAGGCCGCTGTCGATGCCGGTGGACACCTGCGTTGGAATCGTTGATCCTTACGCCAAACCTTGGGCAAGAAAAGGTCAGGAGTTAATTTTTTTTTTTTTTTTAAACGACAGATAGTTTAGAAAAAAGGGAAGGGAGGCAGGGTGAGGTGGGGGCAGGAAGGTGGAGGAGGATTTACCGGACAGTGATGAGACCTTGTTGGGAAACAGAACTGAAGGAGCCCAAAAAATGCCCCAAAAAATTCTAGAAGAAACTGAAACCAAATAATAATAATAACTGAGTCCCTTATTTGTCCCACAAAAAAGTACATGGTTGCAATTTACAGGTTGCCACAGGAGGCGCCATTAAGTACATGGTTGCAATTCACAGGCTCCAACCGGAGGCGCCATTACGTATGTGGTTGCAGAAGAAGTTGCGATATACTGCGATACTATAGGCTCTACGCTATATTGAATTTTTTTAAACAAATTGATTGTAGTAAAACTGTCAGCATGGTAAACACAATGTGTTGAAGAATATCGATATGGTATCGCAAAACGATGTATTGACATATATCGCGTATCGGTATTTTCTTAGTTGATCGATCGTGGATTTTCATTCGATTTTTTTTTCTTTGCTCTTCAGGTGACGACCTCTACAGATACCTGAGCAACGAGAGAATCCCAACCATCGTGGAGGAGGCGCCCTCGGTGTCGTCACCCTACCGGCCCAGCGGAGAGCGCCACCTGGTCAGAGTGGACCGCATCCGTGGCAGCCGCTACTACTCCAACAATGACCTCCACAGCAGCGCCACCATCCCCTATCAGGAGGACACCAAGAAGACGCCCGTAGCCTCCGTCTCCAAGCGCACCACAGCAGATCGCTCCCTACTGGTCAGTTGGATCACGCGGCTTAAGCTATTGACTCACTGATGATGCGCTTCCTGTCCAGGGCTTCCTGTCCCTGTCTTGTGTCCTTCTTCAGTGCCTTTAATTTTTTTTTTTTTTTTTTCAACGTCCAGCTGTTTTTTTTGGCAGCTTTGGGCTTTTCTCACACTACTTTCTCCCCCCGACCTCCCATCCCCCCCTGGTGTTACTACTACTAGCAACTACTACTACTCTTCAGTCGAACGTGTTTATGTAGTACTCACTACATCACGCCATCACCCCTAACACTGCCTCACAGCACCCCCCCCACCCCACCCCCCCGTGATTGTTGACTCCAGGTCCCAGCTCTGCCTCAGGAGGACACGCTGTGATCAGGGTTAGGACACTCCCTGTCCTTTTGGGCACTTCCTGTCCTCACGGTCTGTCTCTGGACTCTGTACAGATGTGACGTTGTCTTTTAGTTCTATATACTCCCCCTCCCCCTCCCCCCTGTTTTTGTTTAGTTGCCTAAGTTATTCAGACTTTTGAAAGACCAACCGTATCATGTTAGAGAAACTGCTTTGACGTCACATGTTTGTCTTTTTCGTTAAGTTCCACTCCTGTGATTGGTTGTGTTGCGTTGCCAGTCGTTGCCTCCTGTAAGCTATGCATTTTCAAAACAATCGAATTTATATTATCGGCCTGATATTAGCTTAATTGTGTAATATCGGTAAGAATTTTTAGTGTTTTTTTTCTCCAATATTGGAAATCCGATAACACAATGCCTGGGATTTGCCAAGTTTGTTGGAATCGCACGTAGGGTCAAGAGACGTTTACTCAGTTCTCGAGGCAAACGGTTGCATATATCGGTATCAGTAGTTTGTATCGCACGTAGGGTCCTGAGACGTTTACTCAGTTCTGGAGGCAATCGGCTGCATATATCGGTATCAGTTTATATAAGTGTTTGGACAATATCGGCAGATCGGATATGGGCAAAAAGTTATTATCGGACATCCCTTAATTAGTCCCTTTATCTGACAGCGCTGCTTTGGTTGTTAACGGGACTTTAATATTGTGTTAGTGTCGAACATATCTGCGCTGGTCTAAAGCTATGCAGCACATTTACTAAACCTACAGTTACCCCCCCCCACGCCCCCCAAAAGGGACGCCTTTTTACTTACAGCCGGATTCACAGACAAATCCAGTATTTTTGCAGCAGTGGTTTAAATCGGTCACATGACCCTCGTGTTGGTTGATGCTACAGACAGACCTCATTTTCACAACAAAACAAAATTACAGTATTATTTAAGACGATGCAGAGAATGGTTGTGTGTTGTTGCTTTTTCTGCCTTTTGTAAAAAAAAAAAAAAATATTTGAGTAACGTTTATTAAAAATGTCAGTTTTTCTGTCATATTTTGTATTGTCTTCATTTTGACTTTTTTGTGGAGTTACTTCTTTGCTACAGCTAACGAACACCCCCACCGCACACACACTGCCCTGTTGTTCTTGATGGGCTGCTTGCATTACACGTGTATCTTGTGCAGCAGATGGCGCCCTTCTGACCTCTGGGCTGAATTTGTAGGTGTCACTGAAACTCAGTAGCTAATATCACAGGAGGAGGTGCTGATGGAATAATTCCTGCTTTGAAAAAAAGGGGTCGGGGTGAAAAGCAGGAAACCTTATTCCTGCACATATGTTGAATTTTAAACATTTAAATGCGAGGTGTAGGGTTTCTCTGCCTGGAGCTCGGCTCACATCTGAAGATCTCACCCCTGTAAAGAATGACCCCCCCACTCTCACCCCTCTCTCCCCTGCATGTCTTACTGCATGACTTTGTTGATGTTGACGTAGACCAGGGACTTCTTTCCTCTTCTTCACTTCCTCCTCCTCACGCCTCGCTCTGCCCCAGCCTGTCGAGCTCTGGTCGCCTGCGGTCCTCACTAATTTGCACTTTCTGAAAACCCTAAACACCACCTGCACTCTGTTCCTCTGACTGCTGAGCATGCTACCTGCTAACCTGCTAACCTGCTAACTCTGCACCACACGCTGTAGCACAGGACTTTCATGATGAAATATTGATTTTGCATGTGAAATAATGGGGTGAATGTTCAGGGTTTGGGTTGTTTTTTTTTTTTTACTTGATTTTTAAGTTAAAGTTTAAAACAAAAGATTTAAATGGATAAAGTATTATAATTCATATCATGCAGTCGTGCTTCATGAAGCTCAAAGAAATACCATTGACAAGAGAGACTCCAGCTTCCACATGCGTTAACACACAGATCTTTATGTATCGCAGGAACCTGATTGGTACTCTAGCCGTGACTTCCTCAACCGGTGAGTTCTTCTACTTTCTTCACACACACTACGTGTCAAAACACATGCACACACACACGTACAGTAGGTGGAGTAGTAAACACACGACGAGGGCGGGTCTGATGTGGAATCCCTGTGAAACCATCCAGGATCAGTGGGTAAAAAACCTGCTGGAAATGATGTATAATTACGTAATATCTGTAAGAATCGTTAGCGGTTTTTTATTCCGATAATGGAAAACCCAATAACGCTATGCCTCGATTTTGCCAAATGATGTGTGACCTAAAAATAGTTTGGGGGAAAAACGCCTGTATACGAAAGTGAAAGTCACTAGATGGCAGTATTGCATCTCATTTTAAAGATCATTTGATTGTATGCAGAATGTTGGTGACAGCAACTCATACAGTGGTTTGTACAGATAAATAAATAAATATTACCAGGGTTTCAATTTTTGGGGGGGCTGGAAAACTTCTGTCCTCTAGGGGGGGCATGGCAGCAAACAATTGAGAAACGCTTCTTTAACCCATCACCTTAGTGAGCAGACGGCGCTTAACTTCCTCAACCACTAGGTCAACACTGCCCGTCTATATTGGTATCAGTTGATATCGGAATCGGAAATTAAGTGGACAATATTGGATATCGGCAAAAAGTCGGCAAAAATCCCTAGTGTTGACAGCTGTCGGAGATAGACAGGCATCTTATTTCTATCGCATGCTTCCAATATGAAGTTGAAATATGTGCTGAGGATTCTCTGTTTTGCACAAAAGCACCTGGGAAATACTTCAAGTGAAGTATAAATAGTCCGACTCATCCCTGCTGTCTCCTGTGGACGTCACTACTTCCTGGTGTGTGACCAACAATTGCCAACCGCCTACAAAACACCATCACATCCTGGAGAATCTTTAGAAATGTCACAGTCGTGACAAATCCTGATTTTTTTTTTTTTTTTCTGCGCGTCACGTCTATAAATACCTGCACTTCCTGCTTCTCTCCAAGTGTGATGACATCAGAGGACCGGCCGTCCGTGGACGGAGGACGGGTCTCCTCTGCTGTCCGATGAGGGGCCTGAGGAGGTGTGTTTCCCCACATTAGCAACGTGGTCAATGACTCAGGCCTTGCACAATACTCCTCACCCCAGTACCCCCCCACCCCCCCACCCCTCCCTCCGCTCCATCAGGTCTATTCTGAGCGCCTCCCTCCAGCGCTTTCTGCACGCTCCATCACAACGCGTTTAGGATTTGAATGGTGATGCTGTGGTAAATCCTGGAGGAAAACAGAAGACTAACCTCTGAGACGTCAATCAGAGATTCACCGATCCATCGATTGGGTCTGATTGGTTGACAGGTCATGTGGTAGATGAGAAGAGACATCGTCTGTCAGGTGACAAAGCAGAGATGATTTAGTCGGAAAAAAAAAAAATTGCCATTAAGGAAATATCAATTAGCTTCTGAATACAGAAAGTCCCAAAAAATACGAACTAGTTACGATCCATTTGGTGGTTCGTTAGTTCATAATATTCGTAAAGCTTTAGACCAGTGGTCTCCAACCGTTACTGCGGACCAGTATTAATATAAATTTTCAAAATAAACCATCTTTTAGACTTTCTTCTGTCAGTATCAGAGTCTGAATGACCTTTGACCTGTTGTTATGAAACACTGACAGATTATCTTTGAATGAAAACATTAAAGGGATATGACTGGATTATTTTGGTATAAAGTAAATTAGTAAAAACTGAAGTACATTTTTATCACTGTGGCCCAGTACCCAATGACCTACGGACCAGCACTGGTCCCCGGACCAGGGGTTTTTGGTGAAATTTTTTTTTCTCAATGGCAGAGCAAAAAATAATGTGGTGCAACAGTTTCACGTCCAAGTTTTGGGAAAAAAAAAAATTGTTGGGTTTTGTCAGCAGAACATATCTACACACGTGTGCAAAGTTACAAAACACCTGCAAAACAAAAAAACCAAACAAAAAAAAATAAAAACGTCCCCAGCGCCTCCTTCACCAAACGTCTAATTTCACAAGGACACTGAGACACAAAGATTTATGGACGACAGAAGGAGGAGAACACAAAAAAATGTCAGCAATCAGGCGACTGGAAAAACTACCCAGAGACAGTTTCATACCCTGAAATTGCAGGGTGAGGCCCCGCTGAGGTAAATGGAGTATTTTGAGAATTGGGAACAAGTTTCTCGTCTGCCTGTTCTGCTGCGGCTGCTGTTTTAAATCTATTATCAGAGCAGTGACTTGACACCGAGAAAATCAATGATCTGTGGAGTTCAGGCCTCGTCACAGCGAGTCGTCAACTTGATCTGGATAATGAGTGATTACATAAAAAAAAAAAATCAGTCAGTCGTTTAAACATAAACATGCTCTTGTCTGTTGGACCTCACAGGTCTGTCACCTATCACCATGTTGACGTGCACTCCCTCTGCTGTGTTTCCACAGGTACAGCGCGCCACATCTACGCTCATGGACCTTCTCACAAGCAGTAAGTGACAGCTGGGTGTTAGCAGTGAGCTAATGTGTGTGTTAGCATCTGCACACAGTGCAATGTGAGGAATGCCTCCGCGCGCCTCAGATTTGGCAGATGGAGCCGTATTTAAAAGCCACAGTTGCCGAGTCATTACATCTCACATCAAGTATGAGAGCATCTGCATTTTGATTTTCTTTTTTCTTTTTTTTTTTTTGTCCTGAAAACCATGACTATTACTGTTACCACCACCAGGGGCTCCGGTGTCTGGGTCAGATAGAAGCATGGGTCAGTGGGCTGCACCGCAGTCTGTACCATAACAAGGTTAAAAGACTAATAATTTAATGAAATTGTTCTAAACGGTTTCCAAAACACAGGGTCGGGGACCAATATCAGGCCACACAGAAAGCAAAACTGCGTTTATTTTTAAATATTTATTTAAATAGTGGCGCTTTGGCCCAGAGGCAATGTCTCTGTCATTGGTGTGGAACCCCAGGGTTCACCTCCTGGGCAAGTTCAAATCCCGGTTAGGGCGGTTGGTACCTTCCAGTGGACTCACCACCCGCAGGAAGGTTTGGTATGGTGCAATGTGATTTGGGTGGCGACTGCTGCCCCCGCGACCCGGTAACGGATAAGCGGATGAAAATGGATGGATGGACGGATGGATTTATTTAAATATTTATTTATATTGGTCTCCATGGCGTATTTTCAAATTCCTTCAGTTCACTTACGTTTTCTTGTAAGCCGATGGTCTGAATCATGTGATTTTTTTTTCAGCCTAGACTGGAAACGTGTGATCAGGGTTTTTTTTTTATATAAGATGCTGACAGAATGATTCTTGCCGGTTAACAGAAACAGGAAGTGGAATGTGTGGAGTGAGGAAGTGTTTCGACACCACCCGTCAGGGTCAACAGTGGCGGCAGAGATGAGGGTGCTGAGACCGGGTCACCGCAGCCTTAGGCTAGCACTGAGGGGGGGGAGTGGGGGGGGGGGGGGGGTGGAGTAGTTCCAACTCTGGAACGTTCTGGATTACTGTGTAATGCAGTTGTTCCCAACCACTAGTGTACCGTGACAGATCATCAGGTGTGGTGTGGAAAATTATCCAATTTCATTTAATTGGTCTAAAAAAATTAATTGATCATTAGCCCTGATAGCTCGGTTGGTAGCGCAGCAGTCTTTTAAACTCAGAGTCCAGGGTTCAAGTCCAACTATTTTGCGATTCCGTGTATAGTAGCGGCGCAGCGGTTAGCACGCCTGTCTCAGAAGCAGAGAGCAAGGGGCAGCGTGTTGCGGCAGATCTGCTGTTAACGCAAGAATTTCCCCAAGTGTGCGATCAATAAAGTTGAAATTATTGAAATACTTTTGCTACGATTACAAAAGGGGGCAACAGAGAGCTGTACAAACTAAAAAAAAGAAGGAGAACGTGAGCTGTTGAGGAACATTTTTCTGTTTTTCTGTCTTTCCTCAATTCCTGTGGAGGCATCAGTGTGGTGTTCAACTAAACAGGCCCAGGTTTCACACAAGGAAATCGAACTTATAAGGTCTGGTAGTGGTGCAAATTTTCAGATGTAAAATATGAGATGTGGCTCAAAATACTGTAGGTTGGTTGGGAGAAATTTGTTTATAAAACAAAAAAACGATTTTGTCTTTTTCTTCCGGAGTAGCTGTTGAGAGACGTTAGAGACCAGACAACCAGCTGAGCTCTAAATTGTTTTGCTGCCAGGTAGTAAATGCTAACACGCCAACACAATTACGATAATTACACGAAGATTAAAGTTGTTAGAACTACAGCTTCACACATTAGCTACATGGCGGTTCCTGCCATCGGTTCTCCTTGAAATCACATTAAAGCACGCAGCACCATTCCACCAGGGCAGACGTACAGTAAGAGCGGGACGACCGCAGGAGCCACCGTGCTGTCTATACATAAACACGATCCGACTGAGTACCGCGCATTAATGTCAGTGCCTCGCTGACACAAACCACACTTCACCTCCACATGGGTCAGATGGATTTAGAACGCAGTCCAACGTGACAAGTCAACAAATCATGTAGTACAGATTTATGGTCCGGGGGAAACGTGTTGTTGCAGGAAACGGAAGAGCCTTGACCTCGCTGTCATCGTTGATACTGGACAGAAGAGGAAAAATGGCCGCACGCAACGGTTTATTGCATTTGGTCTTTGGCAGATTTCTCTTTCCTTTGAATTATAAAGTCATTGGTCTGCAGCCTGCCTGGGTCCGACACGTGCTCTATTGGTTATCCAACAGTCCACAAGAGGGCGGTATTACTTTGATGTAGATCAGGGGTTTCAAACTCAGTTTTGTTTCTCGCGCCGCATACAACCTCATGAGGTGTCCAGTTGGTCGGACCAGTACAATTATAACTTAATTAACTATAAATAAGAATAAGTCCATGTTTTTCCTCTTTGGTTTTTATGCTAAGAAATACAAGTGTATATTAGATATGTATTAGTATTTATTCATTCATATTTAATGAAATATCTTGAACGTGAAGGGTATGTGTGTATTTTATTTTTTATTATTTAATGAAATATCTTGAACGTGAAGGTATGTGTATTTTTTATATTTTATTCAAAATTCATGAAGCGGGCCGGATTGATCGCCCTAGTGGGCCAGTTTCAGCCCGCGGGCCTTATGTTTGACACCCCTGCTGTAGATTTATTTGGAAACACACAACCAAACCTGGTCCAATACCAGTACGATGCTTCTCAGTTGATGGTTCCATAGTGTAGCGGTTAGCATGCCCGTCTCAGAAGCAGAGAGTGGAGAGTCCTGGGTTCAATTCCCAGAGGAACCATATACTACACAAAATTTCCCATATATGGAATCAATGAAGTTAAAATTTATAATTATTACTAATTAAAGCTGAGGAAGTCGTACCTGCAACCCAGGTCAAACACTTGTTTCAACCATGTTTCCACCAGCCTCACGTGACAAGACTGACCTCGAGTATCGTTAACCGTCGTAAAGACGCCACAACTTTTACTTTCCTACATTTTCACCAAACTAACTCTTCAACCAACCATTAACGTGGCTCTGGTACAACTAGTATTTAGTGGCACTACTTGATGACGTGTAGACTTCACGTAGACCAAAGACCTAATCTGGATTGATAATCTGAGCCGCTCCATTCACAATCCTGATTTCATCTCCAGCCCTCACGGCCACCACTTCCCCCTTTTACACCGTGTGAGATTCCCCAGCTAGATAATAGCCACTCTGTTTGGCTCTCTGCTACACACACACACACACGACAGTCTCTGGGGGGGAGGGGGCGGGGGGCGGGGGGGGGACATTAGCTAAGTACCATGACAATTCCCAGCATGGATCATGATGGGAGATTGAGCACGACAATGGTGTGACCAATCTGCATTCCAGTGAATCCTCCAGGCCCTCCACGCCAGTCGTAGAGATGACCTCAGCTACGGCTAGCTTCGCTGCAGTCGCCGCGCGGACGTAGAACGACTTCTTAAACTTAAACATCCAGAAAGAGACGTTTTGAGTTTTGAAAAGGTTCAATCTGATGAAAGTTTGAAGAGAGACAGTTACTGGATATGGGTGAGAAAGACAAAATGGGAGGAAACCGTGGGGTGAGAGTGTGAGAGACGTAGAGGAAGGAGGGGTCTCATCCATTCTCTGTGGTATAATAGTGAGTGAGAGTGGGAGTGGGAGTGGGAGCAGAGAGAGTTGGCCCCCCGCTCTGTTTACAGCAGAATTCAAATACAGACTATAAGAACCACAGACTGGGGGGATGTGGCTGCTGGTTTACCACCCTCAGAGCACAGACCCAGGCCGGAACATCGGAGGCTCGGCTCTGCTCTGTTTCAGCCACAGAGCTACTGTCGTGTCTGCCAGACCGAGACGGTAAAAGACATCAATAACCAGAGCAGCACTCAGCCAAGAGGCTTCTGTAACATGAGACTCACACAGTGTTCAGCAAATTAAAAAGAAAAAACTAAATTATTTTTACCCCCCAAAAAAATATTTTTCTCCTCAGCATCTTCACCAAATACTTTTCATACAAACGTAAAATAAATTAAGAATTTGTGAATTAACTGTTAATATATATATACATATACATACCATTATCATATAGTGATATATATAGTCATATATATTTATATATATATGACTATATATATATGACTATATATGACTATATATATGACTATATATACAGTATATGACTATATATGACTATATATGACTGTATATATGTAGTCATATATAGTCATATATATTTATATATATATATATATATATGACTATATATGACTATATATATACATATAGTCATATATATGTCATATATAGTCATATATATAGTCATATACTGTATATATAGTCATATATAGTCATATATATAGTCATATATAGTCATATATATATAGTCATATATAGTCATATATATAGTCATATATAGTCATATACTGTATATATAGTCATATATACATATATACAGTATTGGGCTGCAACCTAGGGAAATATGACGCACTCTTAAAATCATGATGTCAGAGCAAAACTAAAGCAGGGTGTGTCAAACATACGGCCCGCAGGCCAAAAAAACGGCCCGTTATGGGGTTCATTTGGGCCCGCTTGACGAATTTCGAAATAAAAAAAAAATACACACACTTCACGTTGGTGCTGTTTTGTCAAATTATATTTAATTAAATATGAATATTTTCTAATATACTTGTACTTATATGCAGAAAAACAAAGGGGGGGAAACGTGGACTTATTGTTATTTATAGATAATTATTTTATGATTGTACTGGTCCGGCCCACTTGACATCTAATCAGGCTGTATGTGGGCCCCTGAACCTGAGTGAATATTTGACACAACCTGATCTAAAGGGACCAACAATCATTACATTACAAAGCTGTAGGAACTGGGAATTCTCCAAGACTTTCAAATGAAGAAGAAACATGAGGAGTTACAAAATGAAGCTGTCGACAAGAAGAAAAAAAACTTCTGGGGAAACAAAAGGGACCAAGTGCATCCCCTAGAGGGCCAAAGTGGGTTTTATTGACTGGCCTACACAAGCCGTGACTTAAATCCCATAAAAAGGTTGAGCTGAAGTCCAGGGTCAATGCCAGATGATTTCCAAAGATTAAGGGGCGTGACAAATCTGTTAAAGAAGAAGGGGCTGGAAGACCTCAGGAGACTTAGTGTAGAATGAATGAAGTCGCGTTTCTATTGGTATGATTGAGTTGCAACGTTCAGAAAAGTTAGTAGAATAAGGATAAAACGTTGAAAAGAGAGTTAAAATAATTAAAAAAAATTAATATATTTTCCTGAATGAAAGAACTGTAAGGAAGAAGCAGTTGTTTTTAGAATTATCTGATTACGTAAAACAGCTAAACTTGACTAAAACAACTCACTCACAAAATACACATCGACACATCTATGTTTATATATATATATATATATATATATTTCTGTTACGCTTTTGACTGAAACACAATCTCTTTCTCTCCCGGGTTGTTTAGTCTGGCTCCAGCCTTTTATGTGTCAGGTATTGACGCTGACATCTAGCGGTGCTCATTGGTAACTACATATTTAGATTTTATTTTATATTATTTATTTCGCTTAATATCATTAAAAAAACACACACACATGGACTAAAACAACCGCAAACACAGTTTGGAGTTTATGTTTCATGTTTTTGTTTTTGTTTTACTTTTATCCAAAAAGTCATAACGCACGGATCAGTTCTACGTCCCGCTGCGGTTCTGGTGGAAGCTCACCTGTAGCTGATGAGCTAGAACTTTCTGCTGCGTTTTTTTGTTGACATGCTAGCCCAGGTTTGGTCGGACTTTGAGCAGAGTTTTCGGGCCAAGCTCCAGACGTTGACGTTATGGTGGAAGGTACAGTGACATGAATGTCGCGACGACACTTCTCTTGATGTTGTAGGTTTTTATTTTTAGTCTAAAATATTGACGTATGCCCGGTTTTTGTGTGTTTTACGACCTCCTAATGTGACGTCATAGCTAACGTCTTCTAAAGTAGTTTTGCCGCTTTCAGCTAATTTAGTAATGTACAACCTTGATTGCAGTAATACTTTAGAAAAACCACACAATTACAGAGTTGCATGAAGATGAATAGGACATTTAAAAAAAACAACAAGATTTCTATCAGGAAACAAGTGTAACTTGTCGAAGTGTTGTTACAAGAAAGTAAAAAAATAACAACAACAAAAATCATGTGATGAAAAAGTCAAAAAACATGGCCTTAAAGGTAGTTTAATGTGAGAGGTAAGAGAATTCATGTGCTAAATAAATTAAAATTTCCGTGTGTGTGTGTGTCCGAGTGCATCACAGACCAGAGGAAAAGAGGGAGAAAAGTAATTGTTGGCACCTCAGCCACTCTCAAAGTTGCCCTTGGCTTTGTGCTCTTCACTGCAACCTGATCTTTTCATTCTCCGCCTCAAAAGAAGCCATTTTCTATTAGCCTCCACTTCCTCTCACTGTTCAAAGGTGTTTGAGTTTGAGTGTGTGTGCGTCGGCGTGTGTGCGAGCGTTCAAGAGCATCTTTCTCAGTGGGAAAAAGAGGCTTTTTCCACCAAAGGAGAGGGCACGGCGGCAATGTCAGCGCCACTGATTAGAACTGGCCACATGAGAGGATGGAAGGAGACAGAGGGGGGAGGGGGGGGGGGGGGGGGGGGGGGGGCGTTGGGGGGAGGGAGTTATTCATTCAGTGAGACGTTTCTGTGAAACCCAGAAAACCAAACGCGTTGCGTCGTCTATGCAGACATAAATGTTTAGTATGTGTTTGTTTTGTAACTTTCCAAAAAAAAAGGAACTTCTCATGTAGAGGAAGTTAGTCAATAATGGCAGCAGAGATTTCTCAATTATTCCTGTCACAGTTCGTGATAAACACAAAAGAAAAACCCTGAAAGAACTCCGTCCGTGTGTTTGTGTCTGTTAAAATTAGCACTTTTTCAGGAGTCGTACGTATGTGGACGACCCCCTGCTATACATGTCACAGATACAAACTGCTGACAGACACTTTTCTTTTTCTTTTTGCTCATAAATTCTGCTCCCTGCCTCACTTTCAATTCACTTTTTTTTTTTTTAGTTTTTAATTTAAGCATCAAAGGAGGAGGAAATACTGACATCACTTCCTCTTGTCTCTGTGAATCAACACTTTTTCTCAACATTTTTCTTTTCTGTGCCACTAGTGTTGTCAACGCACGCATCTGTTAAGTTGGATTTTTTTTTTTGTCTTGTCGTTTCTTCAGGCTGCCTTTCCCATATCTGTGCCGCCCTCCATGGCTGCTGACGACTACAACCCTGTGAGTGTTTCTTCTGCTGCTGTGGGGTTCCAATTTTATTACAATAAAGGGCAAAATGTTTTTTTTAGTTTTTATTGAACATGGAAACCACAACAAAACACTGGCTTTAAGAGGAACAGTCCAACCTTCAGCCTCACCCTCTGCCTTCCTTTCCACAGGTCTCCCTGCGGCACAAGTCCAAGAGGAAGAGTCGAGGAGGTAAGCTGTCACCTCGCCGTCGCTGTTGCTAGTGTAATTTTCGGGCCCTCTGTTGAGGGCGTGTGCGAAGTGGAAGGGCAGTTAGTGTGTGCAGAGGGTGTGTAGGCAACACTCGACTCTGTGAGTTTCCCCTGCGTTAGCGCTGCGCCTCTTTTGCCTTGCGTTCTGCCGAGCAGCAAAGCTTCCTTTGAGTCTCCCTTGCCGTCGTTGGTTCTGTCAGGCAGCAGGTGGTTCTGCTGGAGAACGGCCTTTTTGAACTGAAACACCCAATGGATTTATTCACTTTTGTGTCTTCTCTCTTCTAGGAAATGGAACGATGAGCAGAAGACGGATCTCAGTCAAAGAGCTGGGTCAGCCTGACCACCAGGGCTGGCTGTACAGGAAGAAGGAGAGTAAAGGATTTCTGGGAATTAAATGGAAGAAGTACTGGTTTGTCCTGAAGAAGACTGCGCTCTACTGGTACACCAACCAGCTGGTACGTGTCCTTTAAAAATCACTTTGTTATGAGTATTATTAAAGAAAGTCATTTTGACAACCTGTGTCAAAATAAAATACCTTTTTTTACTTTTATCTTTAATTTGTACAAAACGATTATCTATAAGTGAAGTTATTTTTAGATTTGTTTTTTTTTTACACTGGAACAGTAGTTCCTACATATTTAAAAGAAGAAAAATCATTGCTTGATTGATTTTGAACTTTTATTTTGTAATTTTTTACAATATTGGTTCGTAGGAATAACAGTGTTTTAAATCATTTTGAAGCAATAGCTGCATTTGTGCTGCATGATATCGAGGGGTGGGGGAGGGGGCAGTGCACTGTAACATGGAAAAAAAAGACAATCTAAAACTTAACCTGAACAAAGACGTCGCATCTCAGTCTGTTGTTTTGACTCACACTTGTTTTTGTGTGTACTATAAACCAGCCACCAACTCAAATCACATTATCATCACAGTGGAACCAATGGTTCCACTGTCACCACACGATATTCTATCAGCGGTGCTTGTGTCTAATATTGACTTAAAGTTACCGGCAGGATGACTCAAGTGTTGTGTACTGTATGTAGCGCGACGCGCTAGGAGGAACTTGAAGCGGTAGCTGATGGTTCATCACCAGTAGGTGTCATTGGCAGGAAGTGGTGAGATATAGCTGAAATCTTTTTTTTTTTTGGCCACACTCATTCTTGTTCAATCCGTGTGTTACAGGCAGAGAAGGCCGAGGGTTACATCGACCTCAGCAACTTCATGATCGACAGAGCCATCGAGTGCAAGAAGAAACAGTGAGTTCAGGGCTTCCTGTGTTAACGCCGTGTCGTTTTCATGGGTCACTTCACGTAGCCTCCTTACATCACTCTCATCAATAGATCGGCTTCATTTGTTTACTATTGTATTTCAACAAGAACAAAAGATGATTTTGACAACAAAAAAAAATAAACAAACACTTTTTATGTTCTTAACTAGTATCTGCTCTGTTTACTTTACTACGTTATAGATTATATGAAATAATTTTTAAAAAAATATTTGATTTAACAAACAGTCGATGCACACGTTATCTGCACACATTGTTGGAAAATGTTTTAATTTCACTGAAGAACATCTTGACTCCCAGAATAAGTTTGTGGAGGTTTCAGTTTCAGGACTCATGTCTCACACCTACAGTTCTTCTTATTGCTCTTATTGTTTTTCTTCTCACTCTTCTTTGCACTCTTCTTCTCACTAATTTTTTCTAATTTTTTTCTCATTTTTCTTCTCACTCCTCTTCACACTCCTCTTCACCTTCTGATTCTTCTTCTCACTCTTGTCACTCTTCTTCTCCTCCCTCTTCTTTTATCTGACTCTTCTCACTCTTCTTCTCACTCCTCATCTTTTTTCTCACTTTTCTTCTAACTCCTCTTCTTACTTTTGTTGTCGCCTTCTGATTCTTCTTCTCACTCTTCCTCTCACTCTTCCTCCTGCAGTGCGTTCAAAGCCTGCCACCCACACGTCATGATGTTCTACTTTGCTGCCGAGTCCCACGAGGAGATGAACCTGTAAGTTGCCCGACCTGGACTCTCTTTTTTTTTTTTTTTTTTTTTTTTTTTTAATTTGTCTCCATTTCATCAGTTCCCTGATGTATAAATATACATTCTCCTCAGGTGGTTGAATAAACTGGGATTAGCCTCTATCCATTATAAGCCAGCTCAACAAAACACTGCAGCAGGTGAGGACAACATATTCAAGTTGTCATTAAAAAGTTTTTTTTTTTAATTTTTATTATTGTCTACTTTGGTTTCAAACCAACAACACTGGAGAAACTTCTTGGACTTCAGTCGATAAAATCCAAAAATACGCAGTGACGATGATTCCTGAGGCAACAGTCACTGATTCATCTGTCGTCCACGTTTGTGATTTTTTTTTTTTTAGAATGTTACAGTGAAGCCAGTGACCATGAGGAGACCGAGAGCACGGAGATCCCGCCTCCACCCTACTCTGAACAGAGCCTGCGGAGCTCAGTGGAAACATCTGTGACTCCCGGCAGCACAAATCAGGTCTGGTTCATCTGTGTGACCTCAAAACAAAACAAAAATATTTACATATATATTATTATTTTTCACTGACTGTGGAGTGTTTTTCTTTTTTTTTTTCCAGGGCACTCTTCCTCCTCCCTATTCCTCTACAGCGCCCAGTGAAGCAAACGGTTCCCTGTCATCACCAGTCAGTACCATGACGTCACAGAGCTCCTCCTCTTCTCTGGCCAAGCAGCGGCAGTCGTGGCTCGACCTGGTCTCACGAGCTTCGCCCTCTGCTGGGGAAACAGCTGTGGTGTGTTCAGTTCAAATACACTCACATCAGCCTCCTCCAGAGGAGCAGGAGCAGGAGGAGGAGGAGGAGGTGGTGAGGGAGGAATCTTCAGTCTTGGAGAGTTCTGGACCCCAGGACTCAGGAGGGACTGGGTCTAATGAGAGGAGCGCTGTGGCAGTCGGGGAGACACCTAGTGGTGGTTCAGGGTCTCAAAGTGAAGGTGAGAAAAAAATTTAAATATGAATCTTTGATGATTCTGTAGAAACTCTTCGGATGTTCCTACAAATATTTTCAGACTTTTATTCTTTGAACTGAAGTTGGTCTAAACTTTTTGTAATAATGAATGTTAGAAAATATTGATACACTGAAATATTGCAATATTTCTTTTCACAATATGGTATCGATATTCTTCAGCATTGTTTAGATTTTTTTTTTATAACAATTAACATGCAGATATTCATGGCGTTGGTTCATTTTTGTGTTGCATTTAAACCTCCGACCACTAGTTGATCGTACAGAGACTGAATATATTTGCAAATATTTGAGTCAAATAATTTTATTGTTTTCATGTGTTTATCCAGAATATCCTTCAAAGAATTGTCTTCCTTCTCTAGTGATTCCAAATGTAGATCCCTCTGTTCCAAAGTCATGCAGAGTATAATGTGATATCAAATGTAGATCCCTCTGTTCCAATGTCGTGCAGAGTATATCGCGATATATATCGTATCGTTGCCCCTGTATCGTGATGTGTATCGTATCGCCAGATTCTTGCCAGTACACAGCCCTAGTAAATACGAGGGTAAATCTAACAACCTCAATACAGCGGGTTTTAATTTCAACCATGTTACGACAACAGTTTCACGTTGTCTTCATACAGATGATATAAAGTCAAAGTTTTTTATAGTCGGAGAATCCAGGTCTGCCTTAGGAGTGTCACATGATGTCACTTTTTTAATAATCGTAATAAAAACACGTCACAGTGACATCCCTTTCTGAGAAAGATGGGAGCTCAGCGTCGAAATGTTTTTTTTAATGAGTTCTGTTTTTTTGAGTTTGTGATAATGACGCAGTGTAATCTGGTTCCATAGACCCTGGAAGCTGCTCAGATGAGATGGAGATGCTGTACATCCATCTGAAAGCGGCCAGTCTGTCGCCCATCGGAGATCGAAAACCCTCCACCAAAAGAGAATTCCGAGCCTCTTTTGTAAAACGCTGTAAAAACCATGCTGTCAATGACAAACTCCACCTTATACGGACACTCAATAGCACATTAAAGGTACATTTCTAATTTTTTTTTTTCTTACCTTAAAAACCATTCTAATGTCATATAAATTGTTAGGAAATCTTCACCACATTCATTGCCATCTTCTGCTGTTCTCCAGTCAAAGGAAGCGGACCTTCAGGCCATTGAGCAGGTGCTGTCGGAACAGGAGCTAACGTCACACAAGTTCAAGGAGTGGAAGGAGGCCAATGCACCTTTGGTGCAAGAGATCTGTGTGAAGCAGGTCCAGCAGGGGGCGCAAGAGGACAAACGAGCTGCAGCATCAGTCAGTGCTGCTCCAGTGGTGGAGACTAGTTTATGAAGTTTTTTTTAATTTATTTTTTTAATCAGCACACACACACACACACACACACACACCTGTACTGATGTTTATTTTTGCTGAAACTACTGTCCCTCGTCAGTGAGCTGCTGTTCTACCACACAGCATGGAACTGGATCAATGAAGAATTGTGTTTCTAGAGCCTTAAACGGAGATGTTTTATTGATTACAGGTCACATTTTAAGGTGACGTGACGTTTAGTATTATGTCAATAGCAAATGTCGCTGTTGTTTTTACAGCGTTTTTTTTTTTTTTTGCGTACTCCGGTTTTTATTATTTTGAATGATGGAGGTCGTTGGAATAATGAATCCATTGTTCACTGCATTAAAAAACACTGTTGTTGTTTTGTTTTTAGTTTTTATTTCAGTGGTGAACACATTTTTAAATCTGTTTTTATGTCTCTTTACTGGTGCCATGCACCGTCACTGCATGTTACACTTTTGACAGAAACTGTTGTGAATAAATGGTTCTTTGTTGACTTTGGTTTTATTTACAGACTGCACATCTTTATCTTTGACAGGCAAACTGATATGTTCAAGATAAGTTCGGACCGACTGTTGGGGAACAGTTTTACAAACCTACAGTACTGCAGTCTGGGTGCAGACAAGCTGCACACAACAATGTATTTTTCTAAATAACTTTCATCAGATGTGCATGTTAAGTATTAACTACTGTTTATGTAAATACAACATGAATGTTTGATGTTCATTTTCTTGGAGGTTTTAACTGTAATAAATGCTTGTTTGTATACAGGAATTAAAAAAAAAATTCTCAAGAGAATTGTGTTTGTGTTTCTTTACAGTAGCTGTATTTTAAAGAGTCAGAATGTTTTTGTTGCAGATTGTTTTAGTGAAAAGGGTTCAATAAACAGTTACTTTTAACATCTCATGTTGCCCAGCAGAGTACAATGACTTTATTAAATTCACAAGTATGGTTGTTTTTTTTCTCTTTTTATTCCTTTCATTTGTTGAATTTTAAAATTTAGACATTCTGGTGGAAAGCACCACAGAACGTCAAGGAGAATTCTGATACTATTGTATTTCCTTTTAACACTCAGGTATTAGGAAACATATATATTATATTACACTTTCTCATCGCATTTATTTAATAAAATAAATATTGTTTTTCAAAAACAAACGTTTTACGGTTCTTTGATCCTGCAGGGCTATGGCATGTTTCAATATCAGACCCAATTACAGTGTCCTGACTTTGACGCTGGGTGTCGCCCGTTCCTACGCAGATGCCTCGCAGTGGTTCTGCGCCATATTGGCAGTCTCTCCTCCATCTCAGCAGACGTCGAGCATGCACGCCTCAAACCGGTTACTAATGAGATATTTCTGATTGCAGCCACCAGCCAGTCCTAGGGCACCACCATGGAGGCCGTAAAAGCCTTCAATAATGAGGTTTGTTTCAAAGTTAAAAAGTTGAAGTAAAGCGGTTACAGTCGATTGAGATATGTACCTGTTCGCGTTAGCTTTATTTAAGAGTAGGGCGATGAAGGCCGCCGTCTGTACACATCAAATCAGCCATGTTGTCCACAATTTGGTCGGTGGTCTAAACAGTAATCAAAGGCCAGTCCCCAATTCCGGCGAAACTCTGTTTTCCCGTAGTGCCGGCGTCTTGTTGCTGTTTTCACAATAAATATTGTGGTGCGGTATCCAGCTAAGCCCAACAAGCTAACTCCAAGTTAGCAAAACCGCCCTTAGAGTTAGTAGCACAGTAGGCTACATCGTACGTTTGTAGACATAAAAGAAAACACTCCTATGTTTTCCACTGACAGACCTGCTACATCGTACGTTTGTAGACATAAAAAAAATGTTTTCCACTGACAGACCTTTTTTTGGTCCAGTGTAATATATGCCATTAATCATATTAAAGTGTATTTCAGACGTATGTTAATGTTCGGGAATAGATATCGTTGTAGCTTAGCATTATGACTCCCCAACCGCTAACGTTCTCCTAAAGCGCAGCCATTATTCGTCTGCAGTGGACAGGAGTTTGGACATAAATCACATGCTGTGCTATTATTAAAGAACATGTATAAATATATGATGTATTTATTTCAACGTGTAATGCAGTGTTTATTACACAGTACCCACGCCTTACTGGTTAATAATATAGGTATCGTATCAGTATCGGAGGTTTGCGCATTATTCCTTTCCATCACTAACTTTCGTGTTCTTTATTAATCTTTCGAAAAACGGCGATGTGCACAGAACCTGATAGTGTCTGATAAAAACAGAAAACTACAGTCAATAGTCTACAGTACTGGTTTTACAACGATGTCCTCTCTTGTCTTGTGTTTTTCTTTTATAGCTGTACTCATTGAATGAGTACAAGCCGCCGATCTCCAAGGCCAAAATGACTCAGATAACCAAGTCTGGAATCAAGGCTATTAAAGTAAGTATGGGAAGAATGAGGCAGGTAAAAGACATAACAACCGAGTTTCCCAGTTTCCTACTACACAAAATAAATTTTAAAAAAAACAAACTAAATATCAAATTAATGGGATGTAGTAGTCAGGATTTACTTCTAAAGTAGTATTAAAACTCTAAATGCTGCTTCGCCTTCGTGATGTACCGTATTTTTTCCAGATTATTTTTTCCATCCTTTGGCTGGGTTTGTGACTGATACTCGGGTGCGACTTATATATTAAAATATATAATATCACGTTTGTTATTTTCACACTGACAGCCGCTAGAGGGCACTCCAGCTGGCTGGTGCGACTTGTACTCCCTAACGACTTATATTCCGGAAAATACGGTACTAGCTTTGTCAGAAGTTGTTTGAATATCTTACGTCAGTGATTTCGTCAACGTACAGTACTTTCAAACTGGTATTAGGATAGTGGTGATTTGACACAAAAATGTTGTTACAAAAAAAAGACACTTTTTTTTGGCGCGGTAAAGTAGCAGCAGTGTTTCAATTAAATGTTACAAGTTTTCTTCTCAAAATTTGACCAAAAACTGGACAGTTCAGAGGAATGCTTCTGGGGTTTGGCCTCACTGTGAAGGCTACAAAAATCAACAGTACACACAGCCTAATACATTTTCTGTCTGCTGAGTAGGGATCTATGGCTGACACATGATAATGTCAGAGTTAATACTGAATATTATTGGTATTTGTAGTGATGACATGCTTCTGTAGAATTAAATTTGAAATTTATGTTGCAGTTTCATGTCAGGAAAAACACAAGGAAAACCAATCGGTGTATTACGAGTATCCGTCCTGTTAAAAATAGTGTACAGGATTTTGTCTTTAATACATCGTGGTTTCAAAAAGGACCTGAAACTCTTTTGGTCCATGTCAGGTCACCATTCTCTTTTCAGTCTTGTCGGCTAGCACGCAGCAGAGGGGAAAGTGAAATTACGCTGTTGTGTCAGAGTCCAAACTTCAACCCCTGAGTGGGTTGACAGTTACTACATGAATTATCGCTGCAAATGTAGTCAGAGTTGGTGAAATTGGCGTAAAGTAAAAAAAAAAAAAAAAAAAATTAGTTGCAGCTTTATGTCCAATGTCATCAGTTTGCATTCTAGGTGTAGTGTGTGTTCATGAGGATGACCATTTTTACACCATACTAAATATTTCAGATTTTTCGTAAAATTCCGATTCTTCGGAAAACTAGTTTGTTGAAACAAGTGAAACCATACATACTGTACTGCTGGTTCTATAGTGTAGCGGTTGGCATGTCTGCCTTTGAAGCAGAGAGTTCTGGGTTTGACGGAGCACATACTTGGCGCCTCCAGGGGGCGATGAAGTGCAGCAGATCTACTGTAAACGCTAGAATTTCCTCGCTGTGAGATCAATAAAGGTTATAAAAATGCGTTTAAAAAAACAATTATTTGTACGGCCTTTTTATAACATTTTACAGAAGTAGAATAATTCTGTCGCAAAGACATCAAATCTCATCCTGTTCAAAGGCTGTTATTATTTTGTATTTAATTTTCTTTTTTTCTTCTTTTTTTTGGTGTTGCTATGCCTCGTACCACCTGTGAATAACACCTCTTTCCCCTTCCCTCAGCAGCTCTCCCAGCTCCCCCAATGCACTGAAAATGAAGCAGGAGGATGGGGTGGAGAGAGTTACAAAGAGATAAGAGAATCCCTTACCAGCTTAGGTAGGAGTATGGGTTGTTTCACTAGGAAGATGGAAGAAGACTTGAGTTTTATCTTTAATTTGCTCCCACACAGCCAGAGATGCCTCACATCTTCTGTTGCCTGTGTGGACACCCTCTCTGGCTGTCCTGTGCTGCTGTCACTGTTGGTGGTTTACCTGCCTGGTGCATCCTGGCATTTGGGGTTTTTGTCTGCTTCACAGGGAAGATGTTTTTTTTTTTTCAGAATTCCATTGGATATTTACACACATACAACATGTTATTAACCACGTCACAGCTTGAGAATGACACAGATTGGTTTGGTGAAAGGAAGATTGTTGGTTGTTTTGGTGATTTTCATTCACACATTGTTTGCAGTCATATCTATGGGGTTTGAGACAAACGACGCAATTTGTATCACCAACTGGTGAAGCTTTGGTTCGTTGGTAGTTTTCATAATCTGCCTTTTGCAACTTGCAGTACACTTCATAGCATAGCATAAAGTGTACTGCGATGTAGTACGGTTGTCACAGTACTCGATACCAATACCAGTGATTTATTTTTACGATTCTTGATACTTATCCGATACCATGACAGGTATATAACAGGAACCTGTTTCAAACTATAGTATTTAAGATCACTGTGCTTCAACATGTTTTTGCACAAAACTTAAATTGCAGGACCAGCTGTCAACAGCTAACTTTACATTCCAGAAAAGAGCAGCAGTGACCTGTAGCCTTCCAGTGTAGTTAAAACACTGCGATCATATATATCAGCAGTCACCAACCGTTTTTGTACCGAGGAGCGGTCGGCCTTTATCAGCCATTACTGTGGATCTTTAATACTGCACCATCGTTAAAGGACCAATACGTTTTCGAGAACGACCTTTAGACTTCTTTCTGATAGTATCAGAGTCTAAGGTATATGTTCAGATAACATAAGGTCAGAGACTGTCACGTTACATGACAGCATTAGCTTAACCACCTGTTAAAGTAAAGGAGCGACCACATCAGTATTAGAAGCCTGCACTTCTAGAAACTGATAGAGCTGGCTCCCAAGCCCAAATAACGGCATGTATATTTGGCTTTAATATAACATGATTTAAGTGATAATAAAGTGAAACTCACCTTGAATTATTTTTTATCAACTCGTGATGCCTGGTTTTCAGCCAGATTCAACGTGTTTCCTCATTTGGTTTGTAAACTTGGGAGGCACCGTTTGCATGTCGGTTTTGTGGATTTATTATTGCTTCGCATTCATCAAATGCAAAGCATCTCCTCATGCGACCACTACCTGGCTTATCGTTAAGCCGAGATGTGTTTTTTTAACCACACTTGCTGAAGACGTTTTTTTTTTTTTTTAAAGACAGCAGACGTTCTTCTTCTGAATGTAATGATGGTACCAGAAAAAAGCAGATTTATTATTTTTTTGTGTGTCGCCATCAACTTGGTACTGAGGTATCGGTTCTTGTGACAACCCTACTATGTAGTTTTTTGTATATTTTTAGGGATGCAAGGTATATATTGTTGACAACCATTTCTGATGATTAATTATCTATGGCTGATATCGATATGACAACTGATGATGTCATATCTTCTATTTATGAAACAATGGCTTCATGATCTTTGTTTGTTGACCTGTCATTAGATGTTTGTCTGACCAGAACAGAAAACAGAACTTAAACTTCCCTTTTTATGAAACTTTGCCTTGTTTGTGTGGACCACGGTCAGAGCAGTAGAAATGAATCCGTTGGTTTCTTTTTTGCCTGTTGTGAGATTCAATTTCAAGTTGAAATTCTAGTCTAGTTTTCATCTGGCAACGATTGGCGGTGATTGTGAACCAGAAACTCAGTTATGGAATTGAAATCATTCGCTATAACAATTAGCCGTTACTATAGCTGGTGATGTTGCAGACACAGGTAGCTCATTTAGCTTTAGTCATTTCCCAGTGTCCGAAGAGTTGCAAGGAGACTAGCTGAGTGACTTTGGAATAAGACCAGTCCACGTCAGACACCCTGGAGGAGGTTTTTAGTATTTACACAAAAACATTGGCCTGAGCTGTTTGTTTTTGGGCAAATGCTGTTTTTGCAGTTTGTGTAGTTTCAGTTTTTTATACCAGGTTCAACCACTGGGAGTAAATAACATGGAAAATAGAGACGTTTCTTCACTTCACTTTTTTTGTTTGTTTTGTTTGTTCAAATTCAGGAGGGTTGAAGAGTTCTGTTAGGCAACTGAATGTGAAATTTTCTCACGTCTGATTGCCTAACAGAACTCTTCAACCTTGACCATGACTGACATGTGTAAATTTGGGAGCAAAGATTAAGTGCAAAATTAATAGGGAACATGGAAATCATGCGCCACAATCCATTTTCAGTGCACATGTTGTATCTGCTGCCACACAGAAATGATCAGTTCTTCATGAAAATGTTAAGGTCCAACTTTACAATTTTAATCTGTCAAATAACTTCATTGAAGTTGTTTCTAGATATTTAAAAATGATTTAACCTTTGTTGATAGGTTCTGTGTTATCGGTGTCTTAAATGGTCAGTTTACCTGTTAATCCGCCATGTGGAAATATTCAGTATGGTAGGATCCTACCAGTAGCTGGTAGGATTTCACACATGTGGCCCATGACTGTCACTTGCAACTTACCTGCAACGATCCTGAAAATATGACGAGATAAATTTGGACCTATTTTAACTAAGGATGCACTGATTGACAGCTCGGAGATCGGAATCGTCCCATTTTATAAGCGTGAATGGCTCTGACCGGCAGCTGGGCGGTCAACACACCCCTTCTGTTTTATTGCTGCCGATAACTTTGCACATGTATTGTGTCCATAACAGGAGAGTAACCTCACATGCTCACAAGCTGAAGTTAACATATTGTTGACTTTCAAGTCACTCTTTGATATTTGTAACAGTAAAGCTAACTGTGTACAGCCACCGCTAAAAACATAATCCACCATCCTCAATCCAAACGTGTTCAATATTCTTTCTTCTAGCTGTAGCGTTACCAGAGCTGATGATAGCAGTCAGCTGCGAGCTAATGCTAAAGCTGCAATTAGTTTCACAACTAACATTTGCACGGAGAACGTTGGTTTTATGTCCATGCTTTTATCAATTAGTGGATTGACATCCTGTTGGCAGAACTGTTGGGAACACAGGAACCCATTCTACTGTAGAACTGAAGAGAGAACCTGTGAGGGAGTGCAGCTGGAGTGCGACTCAGGTTCTACCAGAGTCTTTGTGAACTGAGACGACTCTACTTCTACAGTTGTCAGTTAAAATATTAACGACCGAGTAGGTTAACGTTCCAGGATGTCTTCACTGGAGTTTACCTGTGAAAAAGTACCGTAAATGATGCAGTTAACTCGTCATGTATTTACTGCTCACGTTGTTCACAATCAGGAATTACTTTATTGATCTCCTGAGGGGAATTCTTGACGTTAGAAGACACTGTTTGTTGAATGTGGAAAAATTAGGATTATATCCCATTGTACACACAGTATTTGTTTGATATTCTTGGAAATTTCAATTTTCTGTGAAAATGTTTTATTGTAACCAGCAGGAGTGGGTTCCTGTGTCTGTCAGTAGAAGAAGTCTGTTGTTGAACATGGTTCTGTGACTGATCACTAGGTTGTGGAGATGATGAAGATGAAGAGTCCAATATTGTCCTTAGTGTCCTCTCTGACACCAAATCTAGGGAGTCCAACCCCTAATCCTGACCCTGACTGGCCTTCCTGATGAGTTTCTTGAGTCTGTTAGTGTCCTTGGCCCTCAGACTGCTGCCTCAGCAGACCACAGTGTACATGATGGCTCTGACCACCACAGACTCATCACCACACAAACATTGAAAAGAACGTAGATGTCTCAGAAAAGAGAGCTGGCTCTGGTCCTTTTTTTATACATGCATAACATGGTCCACTTGGTTTGATTTATTGTCCAGAAACCCGCTGGGTAATTATGACGCCTCCTCAGGTTTACCGCTACTTCTTTAGTCTTTGTGTGTTATTGGTTATTTCTGCTGGTCTCATTGGATGACAGCAGTCAGTCTCACATAGTTTCATAGTTTGTATTTGTTTTTTTGCAGGGATCAAGTAGTTCACATCTTAGTTTGTAAGTTAGTATATTGGTGGTTGTAGTCTTGGTGGTCTTTGTTCAGGGCTCAGCCTTCTTACCGCTCAGCCGTGCTGCTACTTTATGGCTAAGTAAATACACACGATGATGATGAACATGTCACTGCTCTGGTGTCCTCAGTTCTAACACTGACTAGTGTTCGTTCTGCATTTACAACCAGAACATTGATCTTTTTAGTTGTTCATGGTTGTTGAGAGTTCTGGACGCAGTAAACAAGAGGCAAATGAAAATTTGTTGAGCTGAGTGGACTCTACTGGTAGCTGTTTAGCACAGCTGAGCTTTAGAACAGGGCTGTGAAACTCATTTGATTTCAGGGCCCACGTACAGCCCAGATTAGATGTAAAGTGGGCCGGACCAGTACAATCAAAACATAATTACTGATAAATAACAAAAAGTCAATGTTTTTCCCCTTTGTTTTCCTGCAAATAAGTACATTAGAATATGTTGATATTTAATGAAATATAATTTGACAAAACATCACCAACATGAAGTGTGCATTTTTTTTATTCACTTTCAAAAACTGGCCGGCTTGAACCTGGGCCCTATGTTTGACACCCCTGCTCTAGAACCACAGCGCCCAGTGCCAGAAAATAGCTCCCCTGTTCAACGAAGTTCTTGTTTTCCAACCATATTTTGCCAAGATGTTGCATTTACACAACATTTAAATCACAATTTTCACACCTGAAACCTGTCGAACTCATTCTTGTCGTTATGTTTAATTTGACACTTATTGTTTACATCAGTCACACAGCGCTAAAACTAGGCTATGCTAACATCCTCCAACATGCTTCTTATGCTCATTTTTGCTTTGTATCTTGGTAAGACCTTTTACTGCCACCTGGAGGTTTTTCGTCAGTAAATATTTACATCTAGAAGGTTTAAGGGTGGGCCATGGTAGATGCAGTCTGATGTGAGTGGTATTTGTTTGTTTATTAGTGGTAGTGGCCTAGTGGTTAAGGAAGCATACTGGTGAAGTAATAATTCACTTTTACTTCAAAACACAGAAGAGTTTTTAATTATTTAGTTTTGGGGATTAATTTACTTAATTCTACGGATGCTTTTCCTACTTTGTCCATTTTAAGTTGTTTAATCTCTCAGTGTAGTCTATAACAGGGGTCCCCAACCACAGTGGGACACTGTGAAAAAATATACTTCAGTTTTACTAATGTACTTCGTTCCAAAATACTCCAGTCATATTTACTTTTTATACTTCAGTTTTACTAATGTACTTCAAAATACTCCATATATTTATTCAAAGGTAATCCGTCAATGTTTCAAAACAACAGGTCAAAGGTCATTCAGACTCTAAGATACTAACAGAAGAAAGTCCAAAAAATGGTTTGATTTTGAAAATTTAATGATCCTTCAACGATGGTGTGGTACTGCTGGTCCACAGTAACGGCTGGTACCGGCCGACAGATCCTTGGTACAGTAAAGGTCGAGGACCGCTGGTCTGTAAGGTTCATCTCCAGACTGTGAGAATGTACAGTGTCTCACAGTCTGCTTCATTAGACTAGTTTCATTTTGAAGAGGTAACCTGGTTCCCCCCACAAACCTATGAACCACATCTTTGGACTTTTATGTTGAAACTTTCCCTAATTAAAATATCTCCTACTCAAAGCAACGTGAAATGTAAAGTTTGGTTTTTCTTCCTAAAACGATATGTCAACCAACGCTAAAAAGCTTTTTATTAACAACTACATAGGCAGGGGGGGTTTCTGACATTTCTATATCTGTATATTTTAATATCCACTTGAAGGACCCTGTTGGGTTTGCAGACAAGTTCTTGAATTTGCATCTCAAATGTCAGTGAACAAAGCGTGAACGTGTTCACCTTTAACGTTGTTGTTCAGTGGGAGCTGACACAAGGATTGTTCCATGCAGCGAAAAAAATGTCACGTTCTAGTTTATATTGTTAAACATGCTGTTGAACTCCTGTCAGCAAGTACTACTTTTTACTTTTTGTGAAGATACAGAGTTGTACTTTTATAATAAAGTACTACTTGGTTTGTCACCAGACGTTGAATTTACTGTTAAACCACAGTAACAAAAAGACTTTCATTCGGTCAGGCAATCTTTTTGGTAAACTACAGAAGGCTCGGTACAACTTTTTCATGTCTGATACTGCAACTTAGTATCGTAGTATCTTGGTACCGATGTCAGTGCAATACCTTATTTTCTCCTTTAGCTGCTGATGTTGCAGAAAGTCAAGTTGAGTTATGTTTTTGTTTGTTTTTTTCCTAATGTTGGATTCTGAAATTATCGGAAAGTATCGGATCACGCCATCCCTAATAATAACGCAGATACTAACAGTGTCAGTTTAATAGAACCAAAATTAGGACAAAAACATAGATGGACGATGAGAGAGGATTTGTCAAAATTAAAATCATGGCATAATTATCTCTTAATTGTTTTGTTAATGTTAATTTTGTATTTGTAATTTTTAAAATTTTTTCTGTCTTATTATTATATAAATTAGCAGTTTTGTCTCGTTTCTAACTCTATTTTCCTGATTTATGGTATGTCAGGGTTTCTGTAGTTTTACTCCATTTCATGTTGCCAGTTGTTGAAAAACAAGTATCATTTTTGTAGTTGTTGTATAACCCTGTTGAAACGATCAACAGTTTCTTTTACAATCAACAGTCCATAGTGTTCCTTTTCTTATTGTTTACATATATATGAAAGATTAGCAAATATATAATGTATAAATGCTTATTACTGCAGGGGTGTTGAACAAATCTCCATCAAGTCTTATAATGTTTAATCATTGAAAACCACAGCTGTCTGTTGGATCTAACAATAAAACATCATTTTTTTTAAATTTATTTATTTACTTTGCAACGACCTACCGTGAACCGTCATTCTTATCTGTGGCTGGTTGGGGTTCACCTTGTAAAAATAATAAGATTATGCAAACGTCCTCCAGCACAGGTGTACTGTAGAAAAGAGACTTTAACCCTTCCTGATTGGTGGAAAAACTTCCAGCTCTCATGGCCAAACAATCATGGTGATACAAACTAGAAACTGTATCAAGTTGAGCTCCACAGGTGTAATGTTAGTCTAGTGATGTGTCTTGTTATATGGTAGTTGTCTATGGACACCTGGTCAGGATTTTTTGTTTTGTTTTTTGTTTCAATATTCAGCTAGTGATGAAAACAGACTCTTTACTTTACTGACATACTGACAAAAGAATTGACTAAATGCTACATTTTATTTGCTTGTGTTGTTGCGTCACAGATCCTGCCTTTCTCTCTCTCTCCTTCTTTCTTTCTCTCTCTCTCCCGATTGGCCATGTTCTTGTTTTTGTGGAAATATTCACTTTTAATTTTTCTCTTGTGACAGATGCCACAGTGTAACAACTGGATATTTTTCATTTTTTAACAATGTTTTAATGCAGACAATTGCAGTGAATAGTAGCTGATACTCTGTGCCTAAAAACCTCTTTATTATATTTTTGTATTGTTGTGCTATTCATAAAACTGAAGGCTGAAAAGGATTTACCCGAGTGTCGTCTGTACACAGGGCTGGGCGTCGTTAGGACATTTATCCCAAATAAGAACTGAAATTCTTCAGTTCAGTCATAACAATACAAACTACAAATGTACCACATAGATACTACATAGATGAATACTCAGGGTTGCTATAAATGGTCATCCTCAAAACAGAGTTCCGGGTCAGTCCTTGAAGGTTATGGTTCATTCAGGTCGTCTAAATTGATAGTCAGCATCAACCTGACACGTCATTAGTTTTAAAGTGACACGTAGGTTCAGTCACTGCTGATGAATTGGAGCGGGTCAAGGCAGAACTTTCTGATGTGTTAATACTGTGAGGTACTGCTGTGTGCACAGGCTCATGGAAACCAACAAAGCATCATGAATACTGAACCAGGATGTCGCTGTTCTCATGTATTTAATGTGGTGTATTTAATGCAAATGTATACATTTTATACAAAGATAAGATAACAACCAAATGTTTCATCTGAAGTCTATTCCACCTGAAGAGGTTTCAGTTGCACGTGCACTAAAAGATGAAATATTGGTGTGAGGTGTTTTAGATGTTGTTGATGATTTAGCTCTGATGTCGGACTAACTGTCAGTCTAATCTAATCTGATCTAATCTGATCCTTATTACAACTGAATTTAATGGGTGGGGGATTGTAGTCACTGAAGAAACTTGGAAGTTATATGCTTGTCCTTTGACTCCATCTACTGGACAGTATTAGAACCTGAGCTTTATTTTATTTTATGCTATTTCATTTGGATGTCACATAATAGTCTTAACCTGACAATTTTGAGTGCAAGAACCAAAATCTCAAATTCCATTTATTATTATTATTATATATTATTAGAGTTTACTATTACATTTCTATACCCTAAGCCACATGTGTCAAACTTAGGCCTGGGGGCCAAATCTGGCCCACAGTGTAATGATATGTGGCCCGCGAGATCATATCAAATGTGTACTAGAGTTGGCCCGCCAATATATACTGCCACTATATACTGGCAGGATTGGTAGTATTAGCAGTGTATTTCACTTTGGGCCATTGTGAAGTTGAGTTTGACTCTGTCCTAAGCAAATGTTATATATATATGTGTATATATATATGTATATGTGTATATATATGTATATATATATATGTATGTGTGTGTATATATATATACATATTCATATATATACATACATATACGTATACATATATATGTACATATATGTGCTTATACATATGCATATGGAAGTATATATGTAAGGATAAATACAGATATATCTAACCTTCCCTAATCTAATGTATGTATGTAGTATCTGCCAGAACTGCCTATACATGTAACTGTTACTTTAACGGTTTAACAATTTAAACTATTTTATATATTTAAACTATGGTATTGCACTTATGCTTGTGTTATTCCTATTGTTTTGGTGCTGTCTGTCTACCTGTCTATCTGTCAGTCAACAACTGTCCTGTTTGAAAATGATTTCCTTCTTTAGCCAACAATACATTTACAGATGACAACGGAAATAAAAGAATTTCCCTTTCATTTCTTCCAGTTCTACAAACATGTCGTCCAGAGTGTAGAGAAGTTCATACAAAAGGTGAGTAGTACTTGAAGTCAGTCTGACCTGGTAGTATTCTAGTAAAGTATTCTCAGTAAATATGTCATGTGTTTGATAGGAGCTGCTCCGTTGGCCTCTGATACCAATATGTCATGTGTTTGATAGGAGCTGCTCTGTTGGCCTCTGATATCAATTGGGTTTTTTTTGTTACAGTGCAAACCAGAGTACAAGGTTCCCGGCTTGTACGTCATCGACTCGATTGTCAGGCAGTCGCGACACCAGTTTGGCACAGAGAAAGACGTTTTCGCTCCACGCTTCAGCAAAAACATCATCTTGACGTTCCAGCACCTTTACCGCTGCCCTTCAGACGACAAGGTCAGAACGTTTCCGAGAGCTTTTCCTTCACAGAGACTTGATGTTGAAAGATAGACAAATTCAGCAGCTGACTGAACTCGCCCGTGTTTGGCCTTGGCTGACTCAGTTTTATTATTATTGTTGTCTTTATTATCATCTCAGAGGTCACGTTACTTTACTGCCTTTGTTCACTGTGGTTTTGTGTTGCTGTCGTTGTGTCGCTTCATTCAGAGTAAAATCGTGCGGGTTCTCAACCTGTGGCAGAAGAATGCTGTTTTCAAGAGTGACATCATTCAACCTCTGTTGGACATGGCAGCGGGGATACCTCCCCCGAGTGTCACCCCCGTTATGTCGAGCAGCGCTGCACCGGTCAACAACACCACACCTGGTCAGTCAGCGCACATGCACGTGTTTAAATAACTGAAAAATAACCGTCGGTGTGACAAATGTCATATCTGGATGTTTTTTAGCTGATTGGAGATACTATACCATACTGTACAGTGTTGTCAATTTAACGCAAAATGAACTGCACAGATTAGGGGTGTCGAACATACGGCCCGCGGGCCAAACTCGGCCCGCTGGGGTATTTAATCCGGCCTGCTTGATGAATTTTGAAAGGTTTTTTTTGAAAGAAAAAGAAGCACAGACACTTAATGTTCATGATATGTTTTATAAAATTATATTTATTCTAATTAAATATGGGGAATATCTTAATATGCTTGTACTTTGCATGAAAACAAAGGTGAGAACATGTACAGTACTTATTGTTATTTATAGGGGATTATATTATGATTGTAGTGATACTTTTTAGACTGTATGTGGCCCCTGAACCAAAATCAGTTTGACATCCCTGATATAGATACAAGCGATATTGTCCCGAGTATGTATAAAAATATGGAGCTATAGCTCAGCTCTGTGTGAGATTGAATCTTTCGTATCTGTGTATCATCCAGGAACTCCAGCCACACCGGCCACACCTGCAAACTTAGTCCAGGGTCTGCCGGACTGGGCCTCCCAGATTACCAACACTGACACCATGGCAGCTGTGGCCCAGCTTCTACAGAGTCCTCAGGGTCAACAGGTCAGTGTGGTGGACACAGTCATCTGCCCTTTAAAAGTCTGCAATGTTTTTAAGTTATTAAAACAGTGTGGTTTTGTTTTTGTTTGTTGTAGTTGCAGCAGCTGGTGCAGAGTCTGCAGATGCAGCAGCAGAAACCCCAGCCGTCCCTGCTCCAGGCCTTGGACGCCGGCCTGGTTGTGCAGTTACAAGCTCTGACGGCGCAGCTCACCGCAGCTGCTACTGCAAACAGCCTCAACCCACTGGAACAGAGGGTCTCCTCTTTTAACAAGGTACGGCCCGCGCAGCAGTCTGTTTGTGATTTATCACAGCCTGGAAAGCCTCCTGATGTGATTGTGTTACGACGTTCCCACAGAAGCTTCTGGGTCCGTTCGACTTTGGGAACGACAACGAACGCAGCGACGAATCTAAAAAAGACACGTCGTCGTCTCAAATGTGAGTTTGACTCGAGTCTTTTTCGCTCAAACGTGGAACCAAAGTGGTTTTAACATTTTCAGTCAAGTGCTCTGTGTCTAATCCAAGTTGCCCTTCGTCACCAGGCCCATGGTGTCTGAGCCAATCAACAGCTCCCTTTTCCACCAGTTAGCTGAGCAGCTACAGCAGCAGAACCTGGAGCAGTTTCAGAAGCAGCTCCTGGAGCACCAGCACCACAAGGTAGAGCCGACAGACCTTTTCATTTCAGCAGATTTTTCTCGCCCAGATTCCACCATTTTTAGGGATGTCCGATAATATCGGCCGCACAATTATAAAATTGTGAGCATGATTATCTAATATATGTGAGAATCGTTATTGGTTGTTCTCCAATAATGAAAACACGATAATGCAATGCCTAGGCTCTGCCAAATGATGTGTGACCTAAAAATAGTTTTGGGGAAAACAGCTGTATATGAAAGTGAAAGTCACTAGGTGGCAGCATTGTAGCTGATTTTATTAATCTGTTTTAATGTTTTAAGGGGTTGTATGCAGAATGCTTGTGCCAGCTACTCACAACTTTATTTAAAATAGTCAAAGTGTTTCTTTGTAGCAAAATATCTGTCTATGTTTTTAAATTCCCTCAATCCTAAAGCTAAATTATTATTTTCACAAACTCATTGCTGTTTTATAATATTGACTGACATTGAAGATTTATGCTGCTGTCTTTTCCTCTTTAAGGCCATGAGCATGGAAGGACAGGATTCAATGTTTGGTCAAGAGAATTCTGTCGCTGCAGCTCAGAGCAGCAGTCAGACGCAGCTGTCGGAGCAAGACAACAAGATCGACGACTCCATAGATAACCAACAACAGGTATGTGTGTTCTGTACATTTACAAAAAGCAGAGTTTATTCATTATTTATGTCAAACGTTTTTTGTTTGTTTTTTTTCACAAAGAAATATTGATGGAGACGTGGTCTTTTTCTCTTTAGGACATGGAACTGGACGAGGGCCCAGATGGAATGGATGAGGAGAATTTTGAGGCGGAAGACAAGAAGACCGCTAGCACACGCTCCAGGACACACTCGAGGTCACGGTCAAGGTCAGGCTGCTTAGCATTTTGACATTCATTAATATATCTTTTGAGAATAAGTCCTCAAAAACGCTGACTTTTTTTTATTTGTGATTAAACCAAACAGTCTGTGTTGTCCTGAAGGTCACATGACTGTGGGACATCAGAGAAAATACTTTTTGTCTCAGTGCAGAACCGTGGTAAATTGTGAGTTTTCCCACTCTAGGTCTCCAAAGAGGAGGCGGTCTCGGTCGCGCTCCAGTTCGCGGAAGCGCAAACATCGCAAGCGGTCGCGCTCACGCTCCAGAGACCGCAAAAGGAAGTCGTCACGGTCCTACTCAAGTGAGCGGCGTGCGCGGGAGCGAGAGAAGGAGCGACAGAAGAAAGGCTTACCTCCCATACGGTCCAAGACTCTCAGTGGTGAGTGGACGTAGTCCCAGAACTACTGTTAAATGTCACGTATGTTATTATTTTACCTTTTATCACTCACTTTTTTTTATTTACACAGTGTGTAGCACCACCTTGTGGGTGGGCCAGGTGGACAAAAAGGCCACTCAACAAGACCTCACCAATCTGTTTGAAGAATTTGGCCAGATTGAATCCATCAACGTAAGAAGTCTTTCTGGACCGATAAGACATAACAGCAATGTTGTATTATTGACTTAATACCTGGTCAATTTCTTATCATTGGCTCATTGAAATCTATACTACTATATATATGTACATATATAAACATATAAATATAGTAGTATATATTGAAATATATAGTAGTATATACTGCATATATAGTAGTATATATGTCAATTAAATAATAATTCAGTGACAAAATTGAGATATAGGCTACTATATATTGAAATATATACTGTGTTTATATTGAAATATATAGTAGTATATATTTCAATGACAAATATATACAATAATTCAGTGACAAAATTGAGATATAGGCTACTATATATTGAAATATATACTGTGTTTATATTGAAATATATAGTAGTATATTTTTCAATGACATAATACAAATATATACTACTATATATGTATGTGTGTGTATATATATATATAGTGTATATATATATATTTCAATATATATACTACTATATATGTATCTATATATTTATATATATAGTATATATTTCAATGACACAATGTTAATAAGGTTTTGACTCTTATGGACCAGTATGTAAATTATACTGTAGTTGTATAATTTACATACTGGTCCATAAGAGTCAAAACCTTATTAACATTGTGTCATTGAAATATATACTATATATATAAATATATAGATACATATATAGTAGTATATATATTGAAATATATATATATACACTATATATATATATACACACACATACATATATAGTAGTATATATATTGAAATATATACACACTACTGTATATATATATATATATACAGTAGTGTGTATATATTTCAATATATATACTACTATATATGTATGTGTGTGTATATATATATATATATACACACACATATTGTATATATTTGTCATTGAAATATATACTATATATATAAATATATAGATACATATATAGTAGTATATATATTGAAATATATATATATACACTATATATATATATACACACACATATTGTATATATTTGTCATTGAAATATATACTACTATATATGTATCTATATATTTATATATATATATATATATAGTATATATTTCAATGACACAATGTTAATAAGGTTTTGACTCTTATGGACCAGTATGTAAATTATACAACTACAGTATAATTTACATACTGGTCCATAAGAGTCAAAACCTTATTAACATTGTGTCATTGAAATATATACTATATATATAAATATATAGATACATATATAGTAGTATATATTTCAATGACACAATGTTAATAAGGTTTTGACTCTTATGGACCAGTATGTAAATTATACAACTACAGTATTTTTTTTTTTCAAATTCCATGATTTTATGGTTTTTCATCAGTCCAAATATTTCATTCATCACCTAACACCCCCGCGTCTCTTTGTGGTGTAATCTTTGCAGATGATCCCTCCTCGTGGCTGTGCCTACATCTGTATGGTCCACAGACAGGACGCGTTCCGAGCCCGTCAGAAGCTGAGCACCGGCTCCTTCAAGATTGGCTCCAAGGTCATCAAGGTGGGTACCGCCTCTGGAATCTGATTAAGTGCATCGTCATTCTCCTTGTGATTTCCGATAATTCGATCGTCTTTTTAAATCTAATCACAAAGCTCCCGGAATGCTCTACTTCCCAGGGACAAAAGATCCTTCCGTGCTCTGAAAATTGAGAGAAAAAAAAAACCATTTCCTTACCTCCACCTGTCTGTTTCTAAATTAGATCGCCTGGGCTCTAAACAAAGGTGTCAAGCAGGAGTACAAGCAGTTCTGGGACGTGGACCTGGGTGTGACCTACATACCCTGGGAGAAGGTCAAGCTGGACGACCTGGATGGCTTTGCTGAAGGAGGAATTATTGACCAGGAGACGGTCAACGATGGTGAGAATTATCTCTCTTTACTCCTGTTAAGTTAGATTTTTATAAAATCTTTCCGTTCAGACTTAAGTTGAGAAGCTCCTCTCCCAGGAATCGAACCCTGCTCTCTGCTTCCGGGGCAGACATGCTAACCAGCAGCACTACTGAACCACTCGATACATATGTTTAATGGTTTTGTGTTCCTGCAGAGTGGGAGGCGGCCAAAAGTGCTGAGTCAGTGAAGGACGTCACCAGTCAGCCGGTGAGTGCAGAGACCGCAGCGGTGTCCAACACCCAGACTGAGACGTACAACCAGGTCACCATGATGTCTGTACAGGTAAAAAAATGACAAAGAGTTCTAGTGCATGTGGTCAAACTGTACCATGTCCCTGTGTCTCCTGCAAATGAACTGATCTGGGTCTGATGTCTTCTGAACTCTGTCTGGTCCATGTCCATCTTCCAGCTGCCTGTTGCTCAGGCTGTTCCCAGTGCAGTAGGACTGGTGCCCCCCACCTTTCCTGTCACCATGACCATACCACCACCAGGCTTTGGTCCACCACCACCATTCATGAGAGCTAGCTTCAACGCCTCCCAGCCTCCTCCTGGTAAAAGATATTGATGCGCCTCCTACAGGTGAAGAGTAAAAAATTTAAATAAAACTCACAAAGAAATTTCTTTTGTACAGGTTTCCTGCAGGCGGCGCAGGCAGCAAGCATGGCCTCGGCTACGAATTGTAAGTATCGGGAATTTATGACATCACTCCACTCTAATGATCAGCCCGACTATGATTCACGTTCAGTATTCTGTGGTTAATTTGTCGTCTCTCTCTCGATCGCTCGCAGCCCTCGTACAGCCCCCGGTGGCTAACAGCCAGGAAGCTGTCAAAGACTCACCGTTCGCTGCTATGATCCCTCCAACCAGCACCATCCCCAGCAGCTTCATGCCCTCAGCCATCCCTGGGGCTGGTATGTTCAACCACATGAGTGTCCAAAGTCAACAGGCCGCTAACGAGAAAGCTGCTCAGTCTGCAGACATGTTGGACGCTGCTGCTGAGCTAACGCTGCAAGGTCAGGAGCCGTCCTTCAGTTGAAATGATTCGAGTTTAACCAGGATGTCTTTTAATACGTCTGTCGCTGTTTGTGTCTTACAGGGATGCAAAATGCTGTCCGCAGTGGGATGGGTCTCCTGGGGATGCATCCCTCAGCCTCCCTGGCCCACCCGCTGCACCAGTCTGGTCTGACTGGACAGAGGATGCCAGGCCTGCTGCCTCTCGATGTTCGCCCGAACCTCCTTCAGCCCGGAGCTGCAGCCCGCTTCCCGCTCCTCATGCAGCAAAGCCCTGCCCAGCAGGCGGCCAGCCTCCTGGACGGCTCCCTCCACGCACAGGCACGTGCCAGGGCTCCCTTCCCACCGATGGATCCGTTCAACCGGGCCCCAAATCTGACCAATGAGAACCTGTCCAAGACCGAGGACGAATCATCTTCTGGTGCAGATGAGGGCAAGGACCAGGACTACCGCTTCCCTCCGATGGAAAAGCAGAGCACGGGTCTGCTGAGGACCCCTCCGCCAGACCACCGGGAGACCCTCGGAGGTGGAGCCGCCGCAGCAGGTAGGCCGCCCTTGCTGCAAACGCCAGGCGCTCAGTCGACCAGGTCCAGCCTAGTTGGACGCCTGCAGGCTCTCGCGGGCTTCACCCCCGATAACCGCTGGAACCAGACGAGAGGGGACTTTGACGAACGGGACGGAATGCGAGGAGGCCCACAGGGCGGTGCAAAAGGCTTCCAGGAGGAGCGTCCAACACCTGGGCAGAATTTTCCCAACCGCTTTGACAGTCGACCTGCGAACGCAGCAGCCAACGCTGTAGGAAATCCTGGAGCTCCTGGGGCTCCTCAGGGCTGGAACCGTGGCGCTGGAGGTCCAACGCCTTTCGACAGCGAACTGCACCAAGACTTGGACGACAGGAGGCGTCCGTGGGACAGGCAAAGAGACAGGGATGAAAGAGATTTTCATGGAGACTTCAGGAGGGAGATGAATGGTAACCGCCACAACCGCGATAAAGACCGCGAGAGAGAACGAGACAGAGAGCGAGGAAGAGACCGCAGGGAATTTGACAGAGAACGTGACAAGGAGGGAGAACGCGACAGAGACCGTGAACGTGGCGGCTGGACGCCCCTTCTCCCCCTGCCCACACCTCTCCTACCAACTCCCACCCATAACCCCAACCTGACCCTGAACCAAGCCAAACTGCTCGCACCTCTGAAACTGAACCCTCAGATCCAGTCTCGGTTCCAGCCCCCCCTCCTGCCCCAACCTCAGGCCAAACCGTCCGTCATTGGTATGAACCAGCCGCCTCCTCAGGTTCAGGTCCAAACCCCTCCTCCCTCTCAGAGCCAAGCACCTGCATCTGAGTCAAAGTCAGAAACACCAGCCCAGTCTGAGACCACCCAGGTGCGGTCTTCTTCCTCGACCCCAACCCCTGTCCCATCCCCAGATCAGAGCCCTCCGACTGAGGCTGCCGCTCAGATCCCGTCACCGACAGAATCGCAGAATTCCCCTCAGCCAGAATCTCAATCACAGCCGGCTGTCCACTCCCCCCCTAAACCTGTCTCACCTCCGTACAGTGAGACTCCTAAACAAGCCTTACCCCAGGACTCACCCATCTCTGATGGCTCTCCAAAGGATTCGACTTCCTCTGTTGAGCATCGAGAAGATGACGAGGAGACCCCGGTCCCCCAGGCTCACCCGGGCCAGCCGAACTGGGTCAACGGCCGCGGGATGGACGATAGCAGTGTGGCCGAGGTCACACCAGAGGGCTCCCCGGAGTCCACTCCAGATCCTCCCTCCTTTTCTGAGCTCCCAGAGAGGGAACCGGAGCAGCTTGCCTCTCCCGAAGACGTAGACATTGAACAAAGTGAGACCTCGGAGGAAGCTGCGTGTCAGCCAGTGGTAGACACTGTCACAGACACTGAGGGGACATAATCATCACTCAGTAGGTAAAAGATCATTTTGTAAAGTTGTCTTTTCTTCTCTGTACTCATGTCAACAAACCACCACCACCACCACCACTACCACACGGGACACGATGAATACTGACACCCATCAGACACAGTCTGAAACAAAAAAACAACAAAAAACAAATAACATATGATTTTATCTTTTCCAAATACCAGTGTACTGGAATAGAAGGCTTAACTTAGCTGTAGGACGTTTGTTTGTATTTTTATTTCCTTTTAATTTTTTTCTTCTTCTTCTTCTTGAGGTGCAAGTCCACCACTCACATTTTACCAATTTTATCAAATTTTAATCATTTTTTTAAACAAATTGCCTGCCAAAATGTTTTAATTGTATATTGGGGAAAATAAGCTTTGACCTTCCTATGGAAGAGAGTTAGAAATCACAGCTGTTCAACAACGGAGCGATTACAGATGAACACGACACTTGAAAGGACAGTCGCTGCTGCTCACGTTTCTGTCTCTTATTTAAAGAATGCTGCTGCAAAGATCCTGTCAATACTGTTGTTGGTGTCCTTAAAATATTTCTCAGCAGAACAAGCAGAAGCGGCCTGCACACCATGAAACCATGAACAGCGGCCATTAAAATTGGAAATAAATTACAGTTTTCTTAAAATAATAATAAAAAAAAAACCCGCTGAAAATGTTGTATCTTATCAAATGTCTGCAATCTTGTTCCTAATTATGCAACAAACACGGACGATGACATGACAGGCTAAAGAGAACGGAGGGGGGTTTTTGTCATGTCCGGTGGATTTTGTTTTAGGTTGAAATAAACATGATTTTTCTGTTTTTAAAACACATGCTTAGGACTGTTTTCTGACCCAGGACCAGTGGACATAACACCGCATTACACATGTGTATACTTTACGTGCCGTCGCTGCAGTGAATTTGATGTTCTCGTACTTCAAGTCGCTGCTTCAGTATGACACTCGTCCACAGAGCACTTTGTTGGATGCTACCGCGGGACTTGTAGTACTTTGTTTCCAATGACTTCGGCCCGTTTCCCCGAGCTTTTGCTGCGTGACTGCTTGAGGATGAGATTGTGCCTTTTTTTTTTAAATGGATTTGTCATTCATTATACCCTACACTACTGTGATGTACACCAGACTGTGCGTGCACCTCAGTTTCTAAAAGCTCTATGAACAGAACGCTGCCTGCACAGAGTTGACTGGCCTGTCCGTCGAGCCGTGTGTGGGCGGCTTGTACAGCACTCACCCTTAGAAGAGAACAATATTTATTTCGTTGTTCTGTGCATGTAGGCCTGTCGACATGTTTTATTAACATTCTTGTCTTGTTCTTTTCACACTTGTAGCTTTTTTTTTTTTTGTTGAGACATACAATTAGAGTTCAATAGTCTGCTGTTCTGACAGAGCAAATGTCTTCTGCAGGAGTTGTAATGTTGAATAAAAGTTGAAGGTGTATCCGATTTTTGCTGCTCTCACTGTCATGAATCACCATACAGGCTGATGTGATGACGGAAATACAAGCACAGTGAACAATACCACGGTCTAATCCTTTATCCTTTAGGTAGTGGTCGTGTCAGTAGGTACTGCAGTAACCGTAGTAGTCCTTAGTATTTTCTCTAACCTTAAAAATCTAAATTTCTGGGCAACTGTGAACTGACGATGGTTCGCACTGGTGGCGAGTGAGAGACGTGAGAAGTTCCTCGTTTTTGGGGCGTAGGAAAACTGTAGTTTTCGTACTCTACCCATCCCTCATGTAACTTAATAAAGTAAATTTTGGGTATACACAAATGTACGTTCCTTGGCCATACCTCCAGTCAGTGATGAGTAGTTTGTTTTTTGTTTTTTTAATGAGACTGGGATTCTTTCTTCAATCCCTGCAAGTATATCAGGGTTGTGTTCAACTAAACAGGTTAGACAACTCATCTTAGAGATGTGTGTGAGTTACGTTTCCACACCAAACAGAAATGAATGTTTTTTACGTTTTTTTATAGGATTACAACTCAATTTGTGAGCACCAGTGAAAAAACAATAATTAGTGTTTCTCACCTGTTATTTGTGACAAAATCACATAATGGAATTTTTAATATGGAGAAATGTAAAAAAGAAAACAGTAGAACGTGTCGAGAGTTGTTTTTGAAACTTCAGTGGCGTTGGTTAAAATGCGTGAAAAAGTTAATCTGATTAATTTTTACAAAAATTAAGCAAATAAACAGTTTTGACAGACCTAAAATATACAATAGTTAGCATTTATATAGTCTATGTCAGTGGTTCTCAAACTGTGGTATGTGTACCACTCATGGTACGCACGGAGAAATTTCACATTTACATTTTCAGTTGAATAAATCTGAAACACCATGCACAATTAATACAACATTTAAACATAAATATCTTTATAAACATCTCTCCTGTGGTGGAAGCTAACAGTGAAGGCCTACGCTGCTATATTCTAATGTTGGTCATCATGGTGGTACTCGGAGAGATCAGTGTTATCTCAGGTGGTACAGAGGATAAAAAGTTTGAGAACCACTGGTCTACGTTATGTATTTTCAAACACCTATTGAGACTCACTGTGGCTGCAGATGTGTCCAGATTGGTTGGGCCTCCAAAGTTCCCAAAGATCGATCTTTTTAGCTTGGTAATCTTTCTGTGGTACAACTAGTTTAAGACTAGTCAAGAATTGACAGTTCCGTGCTATAGAGACCAGAAAAACTCCAGACATCTGAGATGCTTCGTGAGGGTCAGTTCTCCTCTGCCAAAAATACTAGCGTTTATTTCGCACCGACTGTGAAGGTACATAACAAACAGCGGGCACTTTTACAATGAGTATTTGACTTATCGTCCTAATGAAGTGCACGTGTCTCTGTGTTAAAAACTCCCAATAATTAACAGGCATAAACGTGGCCATCTGGTGCTTGTAAATACAGCAGGGTGAGGAAGGGAGGAACAGATGAGGGAAGGTGACTGTAGGAAAACAGCGGCTACCTTGAATCCACCTCTGACACACAAACACATTTGTACACAAACGTAGAAACAGATCATCGACATGTTGAGCTGCCAAAGGCCTGGCTGCTGCAGGTGAACAAAGGGCTTAGTCAGCACAAAACCTCCCTTCTGTGACCTCACTTCTGGCTCGAGTTCTTTAGAAACTCAAACTTTTAACACAGAGCGTGGTGTCTGCTGAGGCCACTGGGGGCATTTATATTGTCCGGAGCAGTGAGAGGTCGTCGAGTGAACTGTCGAAATGGATCCGATGTCACTTAGTTAGTCTGAAAACCATCATTAATTTACTGCCATATAATTGTCTGCCTCGGTCCGTGTGACATTGATGAACAGAACAAATATAAATACTACCACTAGGTGGCAGCAGACATTGGTCTTAGTGAGTCTGGGTTCTATAGCCTACATAGTCTATTTTGTAGTGGTGTCCTAATGTGTAGTGAGTGAAGTCCACTATATAGGACACTCAATATAGCCCATCATGCATTGCAGTCATGATAACGTTACAGAGTGAGGTGCAGATGCAACAGTAATGCGCTATATATAATTCCCTATATAAGAGTAGCGAGTATGAATTAATGATTTTGGACCCTGGGTTTCTTTCTTCAATTCCTGCGAGTATATCAGTGTTGTGTTCAACTAAACAGGTCGAGGTTTCACACAGTCGGTACACTGTGAGTAAAGTGAAACTAGAATGTCTTTATATTTCATTACATATGCTGTTTATGACATTTGTAATCAGTGGTGCTAAACTATGACGTGGTGGGAGTTTATTTTCAAAGATAAGGTCGCAGCTAGGTCCATCTAAAATTAGGAAAGTGGCGGGTTACACCAGTAGGGGTATATAAAAACACACAGGGTCTATCGACAGTGAAGGGTGAAGTGTTTTACAGAATGCTTTTTAATAGCATTGTGAAACATTCTGCATGTATTTCCTATTATACATATTTATACATATTTTATACATATTATACATATTTTTTTAACACACTGGAGCACTTGTCTGTGTGTATTTTTCTGGCAACACACAGGTCACCTAAGTGCTAATGCTTAGTTGGTTTTGAATTAACTAAATACACCTTTTTTTGTTGTTTTATTGACCTTGTCTGAGATGACAGGAAGTGATGTTTCACTGTTAAAAAAGAGGTTTTGATGTTTAGGTATTTCATGTTCAGTGCTATTTAGTCGAAAAAAATAAAACATTTGTCCAAGAAAGACATTTTTACGCTGAAATTTCACGCAGCATTTAACCAAATATATGTTTACAAGAAGACGTTCACATTACGTTTTCTATTTAAATATCATTATCATAACTCTTGGATCGGAGGTTCTAAAAATAGAGACAGTCTGTCTTTTACGTCGCTGGGTCGGATTGAAAAAGTAATTTACTTGTAAAATAGAGCTGTGATAAATGAGCAGGAGGAAGAGAACAGTGTGGTTGTAGAAGTGTCTGTCATGCATTGTTAAATGATGAGGAAAATATACGTTTACTGACATCATTTCTTGTCGTTCGCCAGTACTGTATTCTGACCACATAAAATAAGCAGTTCCCAAGTACAGCAGCAGAGGGCGCATATCACCCTTTGAATCCTTTAGCAGCCGCGGGAGACGTTAAGTAGTAATGTGTCAATTAGAGCGAACTATTTAAAATAAAAAATAACACAAGGCTCCTGAATACAAGATAACACGGTACTTTTCAAATAATTTACTTAACAATTGTCTTTTTTGAACGTTAAACGACCGTTAAACTGTCAATTAATATGAAAAGACAAAACACTGGTTCTAACGGTTATTTAGTGTAAAACTGTTTGGTCCTGCTTAGATATATATTTATACTTTGTAAATTTTACCGAACATATGTTACATTTAAGAAGTGTGTGCGTGTGTCAGCGGCACCCATTTTGTGACGTTCCCCGTGTTTTTAAAGTACGTTTTGAATAATTTGCGAAGTAATCATTTTAATTGTGTTGATTTTACGGGTGATATTGTTGGCCGTGTAGGATCACGTTAGCATCTACAGCTAACGGCTAACGAAAATGAACAATATGTCCGTGTTTGTATTTCATGAATCGGTCCACAACCTTTTCATTCGTTCCCTAAAAGTTTATCGTCCTCACACACAAAAAACAATAGTCATTTAATTAATTTTATAGACAAATTAAACCGCAACAGTTTTATGTCTGATGCCGAGAACAATGAACATATCGGGAAGAACTGACGAATTTGGAAATCCCTCGATAATTAAACGTACAAGTAAAATATCGTTTTAATATGGCTTATGTTTGAATTACTGATTCATTTTGTGGATTTCTTTCTCTTAAGGTCCTACTGTTGGAGACAGAATTATTTAACGACCAGTTTAAACATAGTTTCTATAAAATATTCTCAAAGTGTTTTTATACAGAGCTCTTTCGTGGGACTTGGGATGCTCTCATTATTTTTACTTTGTGTAAGAACCAACACTGAAGTCGATCTTTTCTGATAGTCGTCCATGTATTTACTGAAGTCATCTGAAATTGTTTTTAATCCATATTTTGTCCAATTCTTTATTGAATCTCTCAAACTCTACAGGGTTTTATGATCTGTTACTCCACTAGTCACTTTAGTTCAGTTTCATGGTACTCTTTGATTTGTTGTGCTTTTGGCTACTTGATGTTTTCTTTTAAAATGGTTCTTTTTCTCCTTTCTTTTTTGTTGCTGTTGAACTTATAGAACTTCACAAATCTCCCATTTCTTGATTTTAAAATGCATCCTCCGATCATCTTACAGCTAGCTGCATTTTCATAATCCAGTGTAAACTAGCGGTCTTTGGGGTTATGTGCTGTTCTGAGTTCCGTTGTATACTTCAGGTTCAAAAGGTGTCTTTTAATAAGAGCTCTCACCTTTTTGCTCTGGTGCAGGCTGTGCTGATTTAAATTTTTTTATCCTTTAAACTCAGGTTTTTCTAAATCAGTATTTTCATAGTTATTCCATGATCTTGCAAATGAATTAAGTGGATTTTTTTTAAGCAAAACACCTGTCGACCTGATTCCGTCCTGTCTAGTAGGGTTTGTTTTTTTTTCCCCCAAGCCATTTGCTCATCATTGACAGATTACATTTTAAAAGCAACTTCTAGCTGGACTCATAGGAGTGGACTTAAAGAGGCTTGACCTTTAGGTGAGGATTACCTCAGCAGGGGGCAGCAATGAGAGAACTTAGTCGTCTATATACCATGTGCAATAATTGTCCTTATTTTGTTCGTTTCTTGCCCAGGTGGTTCTTGTTATGACCATGGGCCATATAACATATGGACCTCTCCTGCAGAGAGGAAGTCAATTAGTGCAGCTGCTGCTTGTAAATGTATTTAATATAACAGCGACACCTATATGTGTAATGTGAACAGGATATGTCCAACTGACTCACTGTTGGCTCCGTGACGAACCCTTACAGGAAATATATATTACAAAGTCTTGAGATTTATTTTTCTAAGAGCTACAGTGGAGGCAGGAGAGAGAGGGAAACTGTAGCCGTAAACTAAACTACTGTGTCTGGTCGTTAGAGGGCAGTGTTGTACCGCACTACGGACGCTAGGACAGACTGAGGAGTTGGCTGTCTGCAGAGTGCAACATCTCGAAATCTGCAGTGCCTACCTCCCTCACTTCATGTTCTTCATTCTGTGAAAATAAATTAAAATCCGATTAATTCGATCCTGTAAGATCCTGGCAGGTCTGTATGTACATGTGAAGTCATACAAAACAGCAACTATGTGTTAAGAAAGGAGAGCAGAAAACCGCAAACTCATGATGTTACAGTGTCATTGTTAGCGCAAACCAAATGACCCTTTTCGATACATTTCTGAGTTTCTGGTTCGAGTCTGTACAACTTCTAACTCACTTCTTTGTTTAATAAAATACTACAGCGCAAACTAAACACTAATCACACTAAAAGTACTACCCTATACAACGTAATCATTGGGAAAAAAAATTTTGTCCTCATGATGTGCGAGTATGTGGTCCAGAAGTGGCCCCTGGGCCAGGGGTTTTGCACTACTGCTTTGAGACCATGTTGTCTGCCGTGACCTGATACGTAGCACGTCGTAATCACACGTCCTGCAGTCTGCGCTAAGTGGAGAGAGATGGAGTATCAGCATGGTTTCTCCTACAAATTCATGAGCCTCAGTGATGGAGTAGGACCAAACAAACAAACAGGGCCATCTATCTTTGAGCACCTAGTAATGCAGGAGGAATATATATATATATAAACCCTATCTCAGCTCACATTCGGCTGCCACAGTAATTACTCACCACTGTGGACTGTGGTGTAAATTTTCTCCGGCTTCCAGAAGCTTCAGTCAGCCGCCCCGCTCTCTTATCAGGGCCGGCAGCTTCTAGTCCGGGGTCCAGCCCAGTTCTTATTGGCCCACAATTGACAGCAAGGTCACACAGTTGTGTCTTGGTACCACAGGAAAGTGAGAGCGCCGGAAGTATTTGGAGGATATGTATTTTTTTATTTTACTTATTCCCAAAATAAGTTGGTACATTCTAGTCTGGGGCAAAGGGTCAAATTGAGTTTGTCACTTAAGGACCTTAAGTCTGTATCCACACATACTGTAGATTTATATATACATATATATATTGAGATTAATTCATTCCTGAAGGCCGTTCGAGAACTAAAGGTTTTGTTAGATCAAACAAAAAAGATAAATACAACTGAATTAAGAATAAAGCTATAAATGTGAGCTGAGGAGTCGTGATTGCACAATGTTCGCTTCGCTTACTGAAAATTATTGTCTCCGAAATACTGTCGCAGCGTAACTGCTTTTGGTTGAGCCAAATCAGTAGCAAAGTTTCCTGCCTGCGTGATGTTGTTGGCTGGTTCAGCAATTGAGTTATCGTACAACAACCGGTGCAATTTGGGGTTTAAAATTTTGTTTGTGAACCAAACAAAATTTATATATTTTTTTTTTTCTATTTTTTTTACTTGAAAGAACATGACGTGAGATGAAATGATGTATTTGTTGATGTATTTTAGCTACATATGTTGTGTTTGACTTCACAGGAATCAGAACATTTTCTTAAAGCTTTACTTTTGTTTGAGCTCTTCTTCGACATAATCCAGAAAAAAAAAAGCTTTTAGATAAAGTCCGTCTTTAGAGAATGTTCTGGATGTCTGAGGCCGGCCGTTGGTTGGTCTTTAGGGTTATTTATGATTAATTTACACAAACATACAACAAAGAACAGAACAAAACTCTTAAAAACATGGTTTTCACGATCTCTACTCGTCTCTTTTACCTCTGACTTTCACGTGAGGCACTTATTTCAGCCACTGTGGGGGCAAATACATTTCGGTGTCAGGAGGAGGATTTTTCTTTTTCCTCTGTTGCAGCAGTAAGAGAGGAGAAAGAGTTGTTGTTGCCAAGTCAGTCAGTCAGCTTCAAGTGTCTGTGTGTGTCTGTGTGTGTGTGTTATCAGCAGTCTACATGCCTGTCACTGAACACCTTTTTCACCCCCCCCACATAACTGTGTGTGCGTTGGCGCTGTGTCAGAAAGTGTCACAATGTGTCACAATAACAAAAGGATTAAAGCCATTAGTCCTAGCGCTTCACGGAGACTCAGAATCGAACGCTACGATTCAGGATCGATGTCTTACGGCCGCTGTCTCTGCTCAGATCGTTCTTTACCTGTTTGTAGAAATGTCCCTTTAACTGGTAAGACCTCAGCAAATAAAGACTGATTCCATAACTGCTGCCGCTTTATGTCCCGGACTGTGTAGACTCTCTGGAGGATTGATGTGGGATCGGCAAGAATCTGGTGATACAATATGTATCGCGATACAGGGGCAACGATACGATGTATTGCGATGTATTACGATACTATAGACATGACAATATATTGAGGTTTTTTTTCGCCAATGTAACTGTAGTCAAAGTGTGATCGTAGTAAAGACTTCCATCTTATCACTAATCACTAGAGAAGAAAGAAAAACATCGACAGGATCTTTTTAGATAAACAAATTCAAACAATAATATTTGATTGGTCGGAGGTATAGCTGTAGAATGTTGATACGGTATCGTGAAAAAAAAATCATATTTTCTTACAACCCTAGTTATAGGTAACGCCTGTTTCAGACACCAGGGGGGTTCAGTTTGAGTGTAGGTGTGTGTGGTGTTGGTTGTAGGACGAGGTCTGTTAGAGAGGAAGTTGGTTTGTCAGGGATGGCAAAAAAAAAAAAGAAATGTCCCAGACAGACAGGCCACATGTTGAGCAGCCACTGAGGATGTCGAACACAGCCTCAAACCACACCTGGAATCAGGCAGAAACCCGACCGCAGACGTTCTAGATCCCCTCTGTTCTCGTCAGCCTGTGTCACCTCTGCTCACGTCTGTCATCGTTCGTACCGGGGAGTCCTATAAAAGCCTCTTATTAAAGGTTAAATTGCTGACTCAGCTCCTTCCTGCAGATGTGACACCTGGTTCATCCGCCGCCACAACAAGGCTCATTGTTTCCATTAAGGGCTGTGGTGAGTCTGTGTGTATGTGCAGCAGGAACCTGCCCACACATGTGACTCCTGGATCGCTCCCTTTGCTGTTTGTCGGCAGCGGCAGAGACTGGAGTTAGTAATTAGCCCTGGAGGCCTCCTCTTTGTCTGTGCTTGTGTTTACGATGGCGAGGTTTCCTCCTGAGAGTCTGAGGCCTCGTTTAGAAGAGTGTACACAAGAGACACGGAGGTGCACGAAGAAAGATTGGAGTTCAGGAAGATACGGGATTCTAGGGCAAGAATCTGGCCATGCGATACGTATCACGATACAGGGGCACCAATATGATATATATTGTGATACTTTAGGCACGACAATAAATTGAGTTTTTCCCCCCCCAGTGTAGCTGTAGTCCAGTGTGATCCTAGTCTCAGACTCTGTTCCATCTGAACATCAGTTCCTAACTCTGGAACAGAGGGATCTACATTTGGAATCACTAGAGAAGAAAGAAAAGAACAAGAACATGAACCAACACCAGGAATATTGAACTGGGAATTGGGGAGAAAAAATCAATAACTGATCATTGACTGAGGAGATTGATACGGGATCAGGAAACTAAATATCGTGACATTTCAGTGTGTTGATATTTTATCACACCGTTGATTAGAAGCATGATTTAGTTTACATGAATATTATTACTGAATAGGTCTGAACGCATAAAATGTAGCATGAGCTAAAATAGCTAACAGCTAATCATGTTAAAAAAAATCCATACAGTCCCCTAGAATCTTGATACACTATTATGAATTGAAATATCGCGATATTTCAATGTATCGATATTTTCTTACACCCCTACGAGATTCCTGAGTCACCGTGCTCATGGGGTTGGGTCGGGGGCGGTGCGGGGGTAAAAGACCCAGGGGGATTAAATGAATTAAGATGCTGGAGTGGCATGTGTGTGTGTGTAAGGTAACAGCTCAGTCTAAGGTCAGTCTGAGTGTGAGCGTAAATAGACGTATGTAGGTCTGCAGTGGATTAGCGCGGTGTTCCAGGTTCACGCTGATCTGAAGGATTAAGTTGTGTTTAAGTTGAATTAATGGTGACGATTGTTGACAGAACGCTCCGATCACAGCTCCGATCACAGCTCCGATCACAGCTCCGATCACCTGATCTCCTCATGTGTATGTGTGCGTGTTTCTTCTTCCCCGGGTTGTTCAGTGCGATTGTCTTTGGTGTGAATGTTAGTGTGAATGCTCGTCATGGACTGTTGAAACTGTCCAGGGTGTAACGCCGTCCTCGCCTGTCGAGGCTAGAGCCCCTCCCCCGCCCTTAAGTGGGTTTAAGAGTAAACAGGAAATGAACTTAATTACCTCCTAGTTGCCCCTGGAGGAGAATGTTCACCATATCCATGTTTTAGCTCAATCTAAGATACAAAAATCGATTACACACAAGAATGTGTGTTCAAAAGAAACTGATCAGAATCTCATTGGGTCGTCCAGCTGTCAATCAAACACACTCTGACCAGTTCTCATATGAATTCATTGGTACTGGTTTGTCAGGTCAGAGGTCAATATCCTTGTACCTTGGTTTGTACCCATGTCTATCTATGGAACAAACCTGTGGTACTGGTTTGTCAGGTCAGAGGTCAGTATCCTTGTACCTTCAGCCCCGGTGGCTACCTAGCATAGTTTGTACCCATGTCCATTCATGGAACAAACCTATTATTAATGAGATCTTTAAGGCTCACCAGCGCCATCTGTGGACACGTTGTTGAAATCCACCTCACAGTTTTGCGTGTGAAATCTTGATCTCGTGTGCAGTCGCCCTCTGACGAGTGCCTCCAACATCCTCAGTGTGTGTATGTGTGTGTGTGTGTGTGTGTGTGCAACCTTGTCAATATCACCCACGAGGGTTCCCCTGCCCCCCCACTGATAGGAATTAAACATTCATGATCATGTTTATTAATGACCAGCAGGCATCAGGAAACCCATGCTGTCTCATGCACACACACACACACACACACACACACACACACACACACTCCCTTGTATCCTAGATGCAGCTCCCCTCTGTACTCTGAAGTCTCTGAAGTCCTGTTGCATGGAAAAAGAACAGACTTCCTGTCTCCTCGTCTCCCTGGACGACTGCTCCGAACCTTCCCAGGGGTTCGAGGGGAGGACGACATCTGTGACAGCAACAGAGACTGCACTTTGACAGGACCTCTCCACACAGCAGATGTCACACCAGTGTGTCACACACACACACACACACACACACACACACACAGAGAGGGAGAGAGAGGGAGAGAGTGACAGAGAGAGAGAGGGAGAGAGAGTCAGTAAACAAAGTTGAGTGCATGACCAAGAGAGCAGATAGAGCAGGAACTCTCCGTGCCCTCACACACACATACACATAGACATATATTAGTATATATATATATTAGGGATCTCCGATATTAACTTTTTGCCATAATCCGATATGCCGATGTTGTCCAAACATTTAATTTTCCGATTCTGATAACAACTGATAACCATATATCTAGTTGTTTTTCCCCCAAACTGCGGTAAAGGTCTCTCGACAGCACAAACGATTCCAGCATATTTGGTTAAAACCCAGGCATTGCGTCGTCGGATTTTCATTATCGGAGGAAAAATCAATAACAATTCTGACAGATATTACATAATTATGCTAATGTCGAGCCGATATTATCGGACATCCCTAATATATGTATATGTATATATTCACACACACACACATATATATATATATATATATATATATATATATACACACATGTATTTATATTTATATATGCACACACTAGAGTTCTCCATCCAGTTTTATTCGATTTCAAGTATGATATATATTTGAATGAAGTACCATCTCTTAACTCATACTATTCGGTATTTTTTTACCATCTAAAGTCACAGTTTTTACAGTTTTTTTTTTTCCTTCCCTGTCTGAAACTTTAAAACCTCATGACCTACAGTCTGGTGAAGTGAGAGCGCAGGAGCAGTGAGGCTGCACAGACTCCACATTTGCTCTCTGCTCTCCTGGACTCTTCCCTCATCATTTCTTATCCCTGTGCTTTACTCGCAGTATTCTTCTGTTCCACTTCTTTTCTTTATCCATTTTTTATTTCACACTCTAGTCTTTGTCTCCGTTTGCTGCTCTCCTCCTTTCGGCTCCTGGTCCCTTTAGAAAAAATCGCCTCAGCGAAGCATGTCCAGTCTGCCCAGATGTCCCCGGTAACTGAGCCTCTCAGTGGGATGGACTGTGCTGCCCGGATCATAACGCTGGTTAAAAATACAGTTTAAACCAAAGGTATTTTTAGTTGTCCCCTAAAGCCGGTAAAGAACCGTTCATATTTAGGGAAGGGATAGTCCACCGACGTAATTGCATTAGCTGTGAAAAATAACTGCTGAAACAGTCACACGTTGGCTAAAGTTAGCCTACGTTAGCCAACGGTTAGCCAACTGCAGAATCACCAGTGAACGCGACAACGTTGAACAACAGTATTTGTGTTATACTCTGTAAGACGGTAATACAACAGACACATTTCTGCTGTAGAAAAACTACTTTCGTCATAATTATAAGGTCAAGTGATTCAGCAGAGAAACCCTAGTACAGAATCATGGTGCGTTTGAGCTATAAAAATAGTTCTGACCGTCCCTCCTTAATAAGGGCTTCTAGGATTTTAACTACTGGGCGGTGGATTCATTTATTTTTATTATTTATTGGCAAGCCTAATAGTTACTGCCTATATTTGGGATATTTTCCTCATAAGCTTTGAGAAATTGCTTTTAGGCAAAACGTGTTTGAAATATATATATATATGAATATATATAGGCTAAATTTCTTTGTTAATATATAATATATATAAATATATATATATATATTTATATATATATATATATAAATATATATATATATATTTATATATATATATATATAAATATATATATATATATTTATATATATATATATATAAATATATATATATATATTTATATATATATATATATAAATATATATATATATATTTATATATATATATATATATATATATACAGCTCAGCATGTATGTGAAGTTTATGAAACTGTGTACCTGTGTAAAACTGTGTAATATTACAGTATATACCTTAGCTGGAGTGAAACCTTTGCCAGAACTTTCATCGCAGTTGATTTAATGGTGAAAATAATGAACAGTTTTACCTGCCTGGAGGCTTGGAGTAAATATTCTGATTACATTGTGGAAACTAGACTTTCTGACTGTCCTTGAACACGTCAGATGATTCAGTGTAAACCCTGAGATTATAAGGAAACTCTGGGGCCGTGTGTCCGTTGGCCCTCGCGCCTCGTTGGCGATCCGTTCCTCTCCCTGTAGGAGAGGTTTCATAAAAGGCTAATGCACACAGCTAAACAAATTTAGGAATTAAATGAAAACTGTGATGAAACCCAATGCTTCCCATGACCTCCAGAATCAGCACACGTAAATCTCATTAAAGCTGTCTGGAATGTTCAGTGTTTGGGATTTGTGTTTCCTTGAAGAAGATTAACTTCAGCAAACCTCTCTTTGGTGTTTTGACTTATTAAATACATGGAAACGATTACACGACGTCTACACTGTAATGGAAATGCCTTTATTGTATCATAGTGCAGCAGCGCCAACATACAATACGTCTTCACTCAAACATCACACCTCATGGGAAAACCTAATCCAATTTCACAGGCTGAATAAAAAGAGAGTCTCACACGCACAGCTCCATTAGCTATTATTAGCTAAACGAGCTAAAAGCCAAACGCACTCACCTACAGCCAAAAAGTAAACAGAACCACCACGGTGACCTGCTGCTGCTACGTTCCCTACTTTACCACCTTAAAAATGTTCCACAAAACAACGTCTAGCTTCATGTCATGTAATCAAATCATCATCAGCATAAACTCACAGATAACATTTTTGTATAAAAATTATCTTGGCAATTTTACGTACAAAGTGAAGAAGAACAAAATATGTAACATTTTGTTTGCATCTGTGACCAGTGACTATTTGCTTGTTTCTTTTTTCATTGGTCACAGTTAGGAATGTCCGATATTAACTTTTTGCCGATATTGTTCAAAGACTTTATTTTCGATTTCGATATCAACCGATACCGATACATGTAGCTGTTCGAGCCAAAGTCAGAGGACACATTTCATTGTGTTCAACAGGGCCAAACCCAGGCTTTGCGATATTGGGTTTTCATTATCGGAGGAAAAACTGATAACAATTCTTACCGACATAACATAGTTATGCTAATATTGGCCGACATTATCGGACATCCCAAATCCCAGATCTTTGTGGAAAGCACAGCGGGAAACGCTCAGATTCTTAGGTCTGTTTGTTTCCTGGCGGTGCAGCCCACTTGGCTCGGCCCACTTGGCCTGTTAAAACCAGCTGGATTTCTCAGCTGCCCAGTTAGGCCTTGTTTTGCAGCATGGCAACTTCTGGTTGAAAAATGCATTCTTACGTGACATACAACAAAATCATATTGCAAGTAAAACTGGACTTCCAGGCTAATAATGTTAGCCTCAAAGAAAATTATATTTAACCTACGGTAGCCAAGCTGTAGCTAATCCTGACCGCTAAACTTTGCATAACACAACGCACAGTGAACCTGCTGAAACAGTAAAGGTACACTTGTTACTGCAATACTAAGTAAATATGATTGACTTGTCCATAAGTAGATTTCTCTTTTTTAAGTATCTTCGACAGTTGTCCATGAGTAGATTTCTCTTTTTTAAGTATCTTTGACTGATTCTATAGATTTTCAGAAGCTAATAGAGACACATTTGAGCTAACACAGTAGTTAAGTGTCAGATTCACTACTTTAAAATCTCTCCTCTTAGCTTTCTCCTGTTGCTGAGCCATGACTGTGCGTTCATTGTTTAAGCGATTAAATTAAAAGGTGTCTTGTGTAGTAGTCACCTGGAACACCAAATGTTATCATAATGAGCTGTAATTCCAGATTTCTCTCTGCGAACACAGACAATTTATCCCCAAGGAGATTTTAAAAACTTAATGAGCCGTTCTTTGTTACCGTGTGGCCAGTAACGCGTCAAACCAGTCCAGACAGTTTAAGGGGAGTGTATCAGCTTTCCATTAACAACTGCAGGTCAATTATTGTTTCACACTGCTGTTGCCAGACAGACAGACAGAAATGTTTGGTTGTGGGTTCGGCACTGAATCTCTGCACCGAGCTTTGTGGGTGATGATTTGCTGGGAAAGGTCCAAAACAGCGTGAGAGTTCCTAATTGCGAAAGTGAAATGAGCAGGTTTTTAACGAGGGCATTTTAACAGCTGTATAC
>NC_024307.1:152006-194526 GCF_000523025.1 Cynoglossus semilaevis | reverse complement strand
CAGCAGGAAACTGGGAAGTAATGGGCGTGTGGGAACGTAGCCGCGGGCAGAACGAAGGACAAACGCAGTCATAATGGAGTACGTTTGGATTTAACACTTGAGAAATCGACTGTCAGGTATGGCGGTGGAAACTGGTGACGTGGTGACATGTTTGTGGTCAAACGTCGTGGCACTTTAAGGGTGTAATTAAAGAAGGCACTTTAGACATTTGCCAGTTCATCGTTGGGCTGTTTGTGTCTCCGTTCTCCGACTTGTTTTCGGTCTGTTGCTCTTATTGAGTTAGAATTAAGAAACTTGATGCTCAGCGCTCAGAGAAGACAAAGACTTTCCTTGAATATTTGTGATACTCTAACACGATGACTCAATTTACATTTAATATAATAACTCAGTCAAGTGTCCGTCTGTCCGCTTTTAACTCTTCGTCACCGTCGACTGGCCCTTTGAACTCTAATTCAAATAATTTGACCATAAGTGAGGAGGTTTTCAGAAGGGTGAAAGAGTCACAGCCGCCCAGAGCTACAGACTGATTTCAAATTCTGTCAGTGAATTAATTGTTTTTCTCTCTCAAATGTTAATGTTCTTCAGCGTTACTGCAGTTCAGGCTTCGCCACATTTTTTAGTACAAAAATGAGAAAAGTGCTTGATTTCACAGCTGTGTTTTTAAATAAAGGTCATTCATCCTTCAGTCACATTTTCTCTCCTCGTGTTAGCACACGGTGCACTGGGACTTAATGGGTAAAAGAAAAAAGGTGGCAATTTAGAAGAAGCAATTTTCCTGTCCGTCAGTTTGAGACATTCTAGGTGGAAAAAAAATTTGCCTAAGAGGAATCAATGAAAGGCTGAAATTCACTGAAGATGAGACATAGAAGCAAGAAGATATAAAAATGGTGCTGAGTCACTGTGGAACCGATTTCAGCCAAGCATTAGGTGATAACGGGAGTACCTGATAGAAATCTTTTGATAACGGTTGTTCACCTACTCATTTTAAAATAGCCAATTTGTGTTTTCTTGAATTGTGATTTTACACCAGGATGAACTTAAAGGTCTGTAAGAGATTTTTTTTTTTTTTACTTTTTAATTTTTCTGGCGCATTGATGATTTAGATGGTAACCAGAAGGCACAAACAAACCATTGATTATTTACATTTGTTATAAAGATGTCCGATAATATCGGCGGCCCAAAATTATCCGCCCCAAATGATGTGTACCTTACAAAATAGTTTTGGGGAAAAACAGCTGTATATGAAAGTGAAAGTCACTAGATGGCAGCATAGCAGCTCATTTTATTAATCTGTTTTAATAATCAGGGGATTGTATTCAGAATGCTGGTGCCAGCAACTTGTACAGTGGTTTGTACAGATAAATAAATAAATATGACCAGGAGCTTAATAGAATTTAAATTCGGGGGGAGAGAGGAGATGTTAATGTCGGACATCCCTAATTTTTCTCCAGTAATCCCATTTATTTGATCATTGAATGGCCATTTCAATCTTTTGACCACACGTGTATGGGGGGGGAGGGAGGGGGGGATTTTGTATCTATTTCAGCTTCCTGCTCATTCACACCCTGGTGGTATTTTCTTCACCTAGAATTCAAGCAATCAACAGCTGGGGCCCACCCCCCAGCCCCCGCCCCCCACCCCCCATCTCTGCGTTATGTTGCTCTCACTCTCATCTCAATAATGACACCTCCTTGTGACAGACGGCCAGTCAGACACCCGTGTGAGGCAGCGCGTGGGCAGCATATCCATCACATACTGTATGTGGTTTCCCACAGTCATTTATCAATAAAGTGTTGAATGTCGCTGGAAAACTGAGCAGACATCAGTTCTATCAAACATCTGTTGGCTCCATCAGCCAATAGCCAGGCTATTTGTTATGTTATGACATACTCGGAGAAGGCCGGTGGTACAGTGGTTCGTGCTCATGCCTTACAGCAAGAAGATTGTGGGTTTGATCCCCCAGTGGTTTCCGATGGTCCTTCTGTCATGGACTTTACATGATCATGTACTCGTGATTTACTCCCAAAGTCCAAAAATATGTAGGATCAGGTGAGGCCGTGGTTACCTGGCGACAATAAGGCTCCAGGTCATGGAGCTGTAGCGCCAATTTGGTCTTGTATTTAGACGAAAGTGTTGGGGTGAAGAACTGTGTCCTCTCCGTACATGGGTGGCAGAGAGAAGAGGTTTGAAAAATTTGGCGCTGGTGGTGCAAAAAATGTTGTATAATCCTTCTACAAGCTGACTGTGGGTATGAATGTGAATGGTTGTCTGTATGTGTAGCACTGTGTTAGCCTGGGTAATTATGATAATTGATGTTTGAATATATGTGCTACTTAGTCCACAGGTACGAATATATCGACTTATTGAATTTTAAACTACAACTTGTTACTACGACAACGCTAGTATGAGAGGTTAGCATCTGTGGTACACAGTTCACTCTTTGTGAATCATCATTGATTTTTCATTGATCTGGTCCCCCGGGATCTGAAAACTGTTGCTGGGTCCAAACCTGTCGTGTTCAGTTAACAGCTGATGGCCGGAATTTCATAGAGCACCTTATCGCCAGCCGTGCCCTTCTGCTGCCCTTCCTTTGTCAAGAACTCTTTTGTCTATTGTGCTAACGGCTGCTGTCACCTTTAGGCTGTTGGCTGTTTTTTAATGTCAGGTGCTGCATTTAGAAACAAGGAAGGCGTTCACTTTAGGTGTGGTGTGAAAATTATATATCTCCATCTCTGTGACAAAAACCCTGTTCATATCTGTTTGGATCTGAGCACTGATGATGTCTGAGAAATAGACACAGCCATCTGGACACAAAACAAAGTCTCACCGTGAAGTCCTGAGATGTCAATTGAAGAGATTCCATTGTGAATTCAGATGTCAAGGACGTCAGTCCAATCGCCAGTCCTAATTGAATTCAGATGTCAAGGACGTCAGTCCTAATACGTACGTCCTATAATACGACGTAACTATGCCTAGTTAAAAATTGATAAAATTGATAAAACAATTTGCATCGGTTTAAATCAAAAATGAATCATGCTTCAAGGTGTAAGGACGAGGCTGCGCTATCTCAAAAATCTCCAGTGGAACAGAACGTGGAAAGAACTTGTTCCACAGACACCGACAGTGTTCTCCAGTGTTCCTGTAAAGAAAAGAAGTCTTTTTCTGTTCCTATTTTTCTCTTCTGTTTCATATATTGACAGTTAACCAGGTTAATCAGACCAGTCCAGTTGGACTTTTAATCAGTGGAAATCAATGGTGATGTTCCAGTTTTTCTAGAAAGAAATGTGACTTTTTTGTATTCTGTTACTTTTTCTAGAAAGAAATGTGACTTTTTTCTATTCTGTTACTGAAGAGAACAATGTTTGTTGATGAGGTGGGCGTTCTGACAAAGAAAGGATCATTGAATTTGGTCACAGTTTGGAGCTCTGTTTGAAAAAGTAATTGTGATTAAAGCGTGTCGTCAATGAAACATCATGATTCATAACGTATTGTTGAGTATATCGCTGCATCTCTAGCTGCCCATGTCACCTACTAACTTAATGTCTCTTGATGTGTTTTTCCTCCTGCGTAAAATCTTATCGAAACCCCCAGCAGGGTGCGTAGTTTTCACGATCACTCACTTTCTCTCCTGTGACTGTGACACAGACATGAAGAGATCGGACACATCCGTACAATAAGCATTAGCAGATGTGATGTTGAATTTATTCAGACATTAATTGTCTGGATCACATGTTGATGAAGATCCATCCTTGTTGCATCTAACTGCTAGTTTTGGGGGGATTTTTTATTTTATTTTTTACATCTAGCTGCGAGGATTCGTCCACACGAGGCTGGAGCCCTTTTGAAAACACAGAACAAGTCAATTTTCTTCCAGTCACAGCCATTAGGGGCAACATGAGAAATGAGTGTGATGATTACGTGAGGACAGAGAACGGCCCAGCGACTCATACAGGGCTAGTGATGGAAGAGGTGGACCGTACTGTGGACGGCAGTGAAAAAAGGCAGGGAGAATCACTGAACAGTGGGATGTGCTGCCACCCCCTCTCCTTGTTCTGTCACGTGCAGCATCACACAGTGATGTACAATTACTATGGCGACCCCATCAGATTAGTCCTCGTAATGGTGAGAGTGAGCGGGGCTGGATTGAAATGATGAGAGGCCTATTTTGAAGGTGGGAAGGTTGTTGAGGTGTTGATGAGGTGTGAGAGAGAATCAGTCCATACACGTTTGTCTATGGGTGTGTGTGTGTGTGTGTCTTCGGGGGGTGTTTTTATGTGGTCATCACAAAAACATACTAGCTGAACATATACTTTTGTTGTGGTACACAGCAGTAAACATGCAGTAGCATCACGTCAGCTCTTCTGGGTTGGTATGTTAAAGCTGAAGTCAGGTCGGTTGTCTGCGGTTGTCTCGTGTCACACCGGCAGACAAAGACGGTGTAGGAGGATGGGTGCCCGGATGGCCGTCAGAGACAATTATGTTTAATGAGATGCTGAGTGACCAGAGCTTCCGATAGTTGCCAGACGTCACAGAGACTCTCTCTGCGGCTGGATTACTTCCAGACTGCTGCACTGATCATTAAATACAGGGTGGGTATCTGCTCATCACTGGTAAGACTTGTGACTCCCCCTCCTCCTCCCTTGGATATCTGCAGTACTCACAGTTCGGCACGAGTACACAGTTATTTTGTACGGTTAATCCTTTGAGACCGCTGAAGGCACAAACACTTCACTTGGATATTTGGCTCTAAATCTAGACTTTAAAACTTGCCAAGGGGAGACCAGAGGCTGTCAGTTGTACAGACATGACCTTTATGAGCTGGCTTATTAATAAAGGGGGAAAAAACATTAAACTATATGCTGCTAAAGTGCAGCATAAAACGCAGGCAGATAAGCATCTCTCAGGTGTTGCAACTACCTGTATACGCGGACTGGTATGCGGATTAGATGAATCTGGCCCTGGCAAACCTTCCTGGTTGAAGGGACATGTTACGAAACACACAAGGTTCTAAATGTACTGCAAGAGGAGATGGGTGAAAGGAAGGCTTTGTCAGTACAGTCGTAAACAGCAAAGTCATTTAAATAAGGAAGAGAGAATGACAGAAAATGAAAGGCTAGACTGTAGTGGTAAACATGAGAGGCCTGGACATAACAATCATTCTGTTTTTCTAAAGAGAACTAACCTGTTTCTTATCAGTCTTCTTATCAGAGCAGTAGTCCATCTGACAGGGCAGGTTTGTTACCTACTCTCCTGGTTCCCCTTTCAAAACACATCAGATGGACAGGAACCTGAGGGCAGGAAGCATTTAACAGCAAAAGCTAATGCGGGTTCCTGACACGGAACTAGACCTTTCAACTCAACGAGAGCTCATTCTGGTGTTTATGCATTTAAAAAAAAGCAAATAGTAATTCAATCCGCATCCATATCGGTCTATAAATTTAGGATTTAAATTAATTGAAATGTAGCTGCAAATACTTAGTATAATCAAGATTAATCATGGTCAGAATTCATCACAATTAACTGAATTAATCACATATTAGAGGAATGATAAGTGGATGGATGGTGGAATGATTGATTTTACAGTGTGTCAATGAGATGACAGTATTGCTATAAATACAGTTTTATGCTGTAAAACATATAGTGGTTATTGTAGTTAACACATACATGTACAATTTACTGGGGAATCTAAACTACAATAGTGTTAAATTTATTTTAATTTCCACTGTTTGCGTCATTTATGATGATGGTTTGAATGATATTTAAGGAACAAAAACAAACAAACAAAGTGTCCAAAGTTTGATTTATTGACCACAACTGCATGACCGCAGGGTGTTAGGGTCATCTGCCAGTGCCTGCAAGGGTCCACTTTGAACATATGGCCAGACAGAAGAGTAAATGTGTCTGTTCAGCAGACGTCTAAACACAACTGTGAACTGATAAGTACTCTCTGGTCTGACTCTGTCTCCAAACTAATGGTGATAGTGATTTTAAATTAAAAAACAATATAATACAGATAAAACTAATTGGCTGTTTAAAATGTACAGCTAACTTATAGCTATTGGTTTAAAAATGGACAATTCGGCTACAAGCTAACACATTCACTTTATTTTTTGAATTTCTTCGGCTGTTTAAAATGTACAGCTAACTTATGGCTATTAATTTAAAAATGGATAATTCGGCTACAAGCTAACGCATTCACTTTATTTTTTGGATCTGAATATGGCTGTATTAAAGTTATTGATATTCTTTGCCTGGTTATTTCTTAAGTGGTTAAGAAAATTATCTTTTTATTTAAATTTTACAAAGACATAAATCATACAAGTCTTATGAATACCGTACTACGGTGTTGCCCATGTCGTGGGCTAATTTGTTTTCCGCCATCACAGCGAATCAACACATCGGCAGCCATATTGATGACGTCAGTTATATAGTACTGCATGTATAAAAACAGAAATAGTTTTATATAGTTACTATGTATAGCCTTGAATATCCGTGACTTAACAGCCATTAATTAAAGTCAAACTGACTACAACCGACATCCACCTAAAGTCTACGGAGCAGTACGTTGCCCACTTCTTTACTTTCTCCTTTATTAGAGAAATAAATCTCGCTAAATCAGTCCCCGCCACCCCCCGGCACTTCACCTCACAGTGTGTGTGTGAGAGAGAGAGAACGTGGGGGAGAAGGAGTAGGAGGAGGAGGAGTTTAACCCCACATTGTCTGGGAAGAGCCCTCCCTCTCTTGGCGGTCTGTCCCAGACACATTAGGAGCGCGAACCGCAGAGACTTAAGCCGGAGGAGCGGTGGAAGTAAAACATACTTTATTTCGTTACTCGAATTGTTTTTTATGTAGCTCCGCCGAACCAACAAAAGTGAAGGAGTATACGGAGTGAGGACATATTAGCCGGTAAGTTGGAGGGGGAACTTGTTTCAGTGTCCACGCTGTTTTCTTTAAAGGGCTCCGCTCCTCAGTGTTGGTGTGTTTGGTCCGAGCACCGAGTCAAACCGCGTTTGTTATGGTTGGAGTAAAAGTTTGGAGGATGTTTGTGTGATTCTTTTTTTAAAATGTATTTTTAAATGTTGTTTATCGAGTTAATGCTGCTGCTGCACTGACTACTACCGTTAGTTTGATTCGGGCAGTTAATAAGTAAAGTGTAATACAGTGACTAACCGCCAACCTTTGGATTTACTGTCGCCTCAAACTAAAACCACTGCCCGATGTGCTAATTATTATTATTATTGTTTGATTGGAAATACTATTCCAACCCTGTTGGTTTAGATTTATTGACAGTTTGTTTTAAAATGCTGCCCTCAGTGAAGCTTTAGGTAATGTCTTACTTTTTTAGTCTTTTTTTTTTGCTGGTTTGGCAGAAAATTGTAGTTATTTTACCCAATACCTCAGTAATGATGGTGTAGGTTAGTCATAAAAAATGATATCAATATTTGTGATGGCTGTGTGTGTGTAGTATTATGGTTTAATAATAATAAACAATATTATAATTTTGTTAATTTTGGTTGACAACTGAATCAGTCAAAAGCCATACTAGATACGACAACTGAATCAGTCAAAAGCCATACTTGTCGACCCTAACAGCAAAAATGACAGTAAAGTAGATAAGTACAAACTTACAGTGTACTTACAGATTTTGTAGTCACATTGATAGACTTTGGTTATCAAATGTAGGCAAATGCGGCCTTGTACCAGGACTGGTGTAGCTAGCATTAGCTCTGAAGTCAGTGCTTTCAGCAACATGTTGTGTATTGCGGTGTTATTGTGAGCTTTTCAGGTTTCTGAATAAGTCCTGTACATCTTCCTTGTGGCAAGTAAACAAACAGTTAATGCACAAGTACCTACTAGAGTTAGGGTGTCTACATCACCTCTTACCCGTGTACCGGAAATTGAGGGACTAAGACAGCTGCAATTGAAAGTGCTTATTTTAAAAAAGAACATTTAAAATTGTCTCTAATTAATTCAGTGAAATAAACATTTTAAAGTCCAAGCTCTAAAATGTCAGTGTTGGTGACCGCTGCTTTCTGATTTATGAACTAATAGATTATTGGACCATTGGCCCTTCAACTAAATGTTGTTATATGACTCGCAGTTAAGTTGGTATGTGATTTACCTTAGACTTGTGTTTTTGTATGGCCGTGTGCCGGGGTGGAAGGGCTCTCTGTCTTCATAAAGAAGCAACAAAAGGCCCCGGGACCCCTGGAGTGAAGAGCCCTGCCCAGAGCAAACATAGCCCTGTAGCAGGGGCCTGCCTTTTGGTATATGGTGGTCATGGAAACCCACATTGGAAGGTGTAGCAGTCACTCTTCCGTGTGTTTGCCTGCCACTGGGGAGGGTTGTTATAATTAAAACACAGGCTAATGTTTGACCCAGAGAGGCTGGACTGGTCATTGATTTGTCTGGAGGATGTCCAATATTCTTACTGCTGTGACTTGGTGTTGAAGCACAATTTCAGGAAATTAATATGTTAATTTGACGAATGTGTTTAACTGTTATTGGATGATGGATCAGTTCTGAAAACAGCACTGTATGTCTTTATCAAGCACAGAAAAGGAATTGGTCTTAGCCTTAAATACGTGAAAGTGAAAAAAATTTTTTTTCTAAATGGACTCATGCCAGCGGTTTTGTTTCGTGAGGCTCTTAACCTTGTCTGCCTGAGTTTGTCGTACATGCTTTTGTAATACTTGATGTCATTCGGAGAATGTTGGACAAATCTCTAGGTCTCTTAAGATATCTTGTTCGTTATGTCTCACATTTTTGTGGCAAAAAAATCCTCAACCACATGGAATGCTATGTTTTATTATTCTGTTTTTCCTGGGGTTGGGAGTGGGTCTTGAAGCAGTGTGATATTGATTTAGTTTGGCCTTGTAATTTCCTTTCAATGGAAAATATGTGATTGCTTTGCTTGTTTTCACTCCTTCCTTTTGTGCCACCAGTTGCACATTCCGCTTTCCTGCTGGCATAGCTAACCGTTGTCAGAGTTGTTTACCAGTGTCAAAAGGGGTATGTAATTTAAAGCCCAATTCCTGGGTCGTGCACACACTCTTCTAAAAGCATCCAAATGTAATTGCTTATCTAGATTAAGTTTAAGTACTTAATAAGATCGTCAGACGTCGACAGAACTACTTCAAGATCATTATAAAGCAGCCTGTTCTCATTTCAGTTGATTTGTTGTGTGTGACGTTGGCTGGTTAGTCCAAAGAACAGCTTTCACTGTTTTGGAAAACATACTTTTCTTGGTTTCTATGATGCTCCCTGTAAACAACGGTCTTTTTGTGTGAAATCAGATTTGTTCTTCCTCAAGTGCTAGTACACTGGCTGAGAAACCATAAGGTTTCATGACTTCTGCTGCAGCACATTTTTTTCCATATAAGGTGGCGTGCATGTGACTTCTCAGGCATGGGTTACAGCTGCGCCTGTTGTCACATGGTAATGAAGGCCGTCCACTGTCTTCAGGTAGAGAAGCATCAGAGGAGAAAACCTCCAGTGCTATACACCAGTGTTCCTCAACCCCTGGTGCTTGTATGGGTACCGGTTTGTGTGTCATTTGCTACCAGGCCGCAGTGGGCCACAATGATTTAAAGAGAATCCAGTCATTTTCATTTACTTTCTTTATTTAAATGAAATTTGGCAATATTTCAAAAAATAATGTCTTTCAGACTCCACTACAAACAGGATAAAGTCTAAATTGTCTTTTATTTTGTAAATTCACAAATATCAACATCCATTGGCTTTATAGATGTATAAACAGGATGGAGTAGAGTCGGAATGATCGCTATTCATCTCAATGGCATTTTCTTGCCCAGCTCCCCCATGACGGCTTCAGTCCACCCGGTAGCTTGATACAAAAAAAGTGGTTGGGGATGGATGGTCTACACGACTGATCCGTTTTGTGGACAGGGAGAATTAACATTTATTCAATTCAGTATTACCAAAAACAATTTTACTTTTATATTTAAATGTTGAGTTCTCCTGCAGGGATGTTATTATGTGTAAACAGCTCTGTTAGGCAAGTGTAAATATATTTCTATAATTTACAGCTGTGTTTTTTCCCCCCCAATTGTGTTGGGTGCTCGTGAGCTGGCAGCAAAGTCTTTTATTTGCTATAAAAAGCAAGTTGAATAAAAGCTTGGTGTGGAAGTGTCTTGGCCAATCTTATCATTTACTACCGCACTCCTCAAGAGACACATGAGGTTTCGACGTCTTGGTGGTGCACACAACTAGAAACCAGAGATTTACCAACAACACAGAGCTGACATGTCTAATTTAGTCAAAGTTTGGACAGAAATAAGTTAAGTGTGGATCTAAAATGATTGAAAACTCTTTTTTTTTAAACTTCTTTTTACTTGTGCAGTGCTAAATGTGGGTGACACGCACACATATTTACATATCTTTGTGCATCAGCTCTAACACATGATCTTTGCTGCACACACCAGAAGCTTGTGTCCAGCTCAGCAGAGCAGTGCTGTTCTTCCCAGCTGAACAGACAAATCTATTCAAGCTCTTTGGAAATGAAAGATTAATGATCAGATCTAAATTAAGTTGAACTCCTGGTGGGTCACCTGCTACAGAGTAGTCTGCAAGGTTTACGGAGCAAGTAAATATAAAATGATGGTATAGAATTTTACAACATGTCAGGCAAGGAGTCGCATTAAATGTTACCAAGCAGATGATTGAGGTGCAGGTGAATGTGGGAGTGTGTGTTTGGAGGGTTGGGGGTGGGGGGTAAAGTGCAGGGTGACTTGTGATTCAGACTTTCATTAACCCCTGCAGTAATAATTGGATGACATTCCATTACCGTTGTTATTGATAGTCATATAAATCATGTGGTGAATTTGGGGAAGACGAAGTAAAAAGCCCCCTAGGTAGTAGTTAAGTAGTAGTGCATGTACTTTCAGTAAGCAGACCAGGAAATACATTATATTGCAGTATGCAAAAGGTGCAGGGTCAGCACTTTGAACAATATGATGGCATTCAAAAGCACATAGAAATATGGTGGGGTCTGGAAACAAAAGCTATTGGCTGTCAGGTTGATCTGCATGTATATGTTAACATCTTAACTCTTCCTGTCAGTTTAGAGAATATTGTGTGAATTATGTTTCTGATCTTTTTTCTTGGTTCCGCCTGAGTAAACTGGTTCTTAAACAGAGACATACTGAGTAGTCGGCAGAGATACTGTAGCTACAGACCGGTCAGTACACATACTTTCATTGTATTGTGTGTTTTTTTGTTTTTTTTTTACATACAGTGTTACTGCAGCAATTACTAAAGTAGGAATTTGTTTTACATGTTGAGTTTAACCTCTCAGGGGACGGAGAGAGAAAGAGAGAGAGAGAGAGTATACAGAACTATTGAACAAGCTTTTATTTTTCCAAAAAATTGGGTGCACAGAAACACATTTTTATTCCAGTCACTTTATTTTGAAAGTTGTGGAGATGCAGAGAATAAAATTTTGTGCAGAAGAACACACACACACTGTCAAATGAAGGACATCTGAATTGTCATAAATCAGTATTTGCTTTCAAAGATTCAACATGGAAACAGACAGACATGCTGTACATTCTGATATTTTTGTTACGCTGTAGTTTGTACAATAAGCTTTGTGTGGAAATGACCAAATGTGCACCCCGCCTTTACCTCACTAGTGCGTTCCCTCAACAAAATAAATCGGGATTGATCGGTTCTACCTCAGTCCAGTAGCCATAAGGTCTCTCTTACTATTCGTACTCTATTGGTAAGACAAACACAGCTGGCACTGCAGGCCTAAGTGCTCACTGTTAGTTGGTACCATGTGTCTCCCATTGTCTCTGGTGATGGATGGAGTGGGTCGAGGGTACACATTTACTCCGACTCATCCCACCTGCTCATGAGTAGATGGAGGTTGTCAGTAAAAAGTAACATCCTCCTTTGTTTGAACATTTTACACATCGAGAATTGCAGGCATTTTAACAGATAAAGAGCATTCCCTCGGTCGATGTACATTGTCAGGATTATTAGATTTCATTCTTAGATTAGACAACAATGCCTGTCCTTTCCCGATGAGACCCTCACACAGATACATCTTATCGTGAATATAAAGAAGAGGAGGAGGAGAGTGGAGGGATGTGCATGACTTTATTGCTGACCACACATGGATCCCACTGTATCTCATAGTCCATTCATCACTGTCTTATCTTCAGCTGCCTGAGTTCTGCCTTCGCAGAGCAACATTTTGGTCCCATAAGATATTGATGTGGTTTCCCTCTTTTGCTGGCTCAGTAACTTGCTCCACCGAACTGCGGTGGACATGTGACCTCATTTGCAGACTTCGTGGGGCTTTGTGACAGACGTGAATAGTTCGGAAGATCTTTGGCAGATGTTGGATTTGTGTAATGTTAAGGAACATTTTCAAGCTCATTAGAACCCTCGTCCCTTGACCAGCCTCCTCTTAAACAGTTTGATCTCCAGGAAAGATAAGCAGTTTTCTCCACTTCGGTCTGCAGGCTTTTGTCTGGTTGGTTCAGACGTTTGGCATTCGTCCAGAGTAAACAGAGTGAGTCCAGATTGCTTTAGCTTGACGGCAATCCTGGCACTCATTCAGTGAACATGCTCAATTAATGTCTCTTGAAAATCCTTTTTTCTCCACGGAGGTAAATGTATCAAATGCCATGTTTCCTGTGGTGATATCACTGCCAACCCTCATTTGGCTGACATGCCTAAGTTGTAAGATTGAACAGGATATGTTTGTGGGGAAACTTATAGCAAAACACATGAAGACAGGGGCAACAAAACACTGGCTGTAGGTGAATTTAATCAGTATTATCAGCTCTGCAGTTTGCTTTTCTAATGGCAGGAAAACTCGTTGTAAAATTTGTATCATGACGTAAATGTAATGGAAATCTTGGTCTTGGAGGCTGCAGATGGAGAGACTGTGTGGGATCCTTATTTTTACGCTAACCTCTTTTTGCCTTGAGACTAATATACCTTTCTGCACTAATCCACTTGACTCAAATTTGCGTCATCCTCTAGAAGTCCCCGTGTCTAAGTTTTCCCCTCTATTCCAGGGCCAAGACAATTTCTTCTTAGCTTTTACATATTTTTTTTGTTCATTCTCTGGCCCACTTATTCTTCACAATTTTTGGCTAGCTATCAATGTCTTTTAGCTGCACTGCTACACAAAGTACCTCCAGAGTTGTACGTCTTGTGGCTCTGACATATAGCATTAGCAAATCATTGCTGTTAAATGACCTCACCACCAACAAAGAAACCACATGCGTATTGCGTTTCTAGAAGAAGTCACTTTTATCACCAGCAGGTTTTTCCATGAGTTAAGGCCAAATCAAACAAATTATGCTCAGTGCAGTTTGCTGCTCAGCTTGTTGTAACCTAAGAATCATGTAATATTTATTGCTTTTTTTCCAAATCATGTCACAGCAGATGTCACTAGGCCCTCGTAAATGCCACATGTTAAAGGTTTTAGCAGTCTAGTCCGTATGGGTTCAAACCTGTGTCATAGCATAATTAAAACCCACTGCACTGCACACATACTGTGCAATGTGCTGAATCTTTGTACCTTGTGGGGTGTATTTTTTTTTTCCAGTTCAGTTGTCCTTGGAGAAGCCGACTTGTAAATTGTCTGCAGCTCGGCACTGAAATGAATATAGGTGTGGAAGCCAAGAAAGTAAGCTGTTATCTTTACAAAGATGCAGTGGATTGGTCCAGGTTCCTGGGTCCTCCGTCCAAATACTACAACTCTGAGCCCCTCATACTTTTTGGATATTGAGGAACAACATTAAATCAGGAAAAAAAAATGCTACGAAAGTGTCCAACCTGTGGCTAAGCTTGATGTTTATCGTAACATAAATAACTTGTTGGCTTTCTCAATTTCTCTTTGCACGAAGGCTAATATTTATCTCAACTGTTGATACATTCTTTTGACGAAGGTCAACATTAGAGTAATTTTAGGTTCCAGTTTACGTTTACTTTTTATTTAGACAGTTGCATCTTTATCTGTTTATCTGTGAGCTCCTTGTAGTTGTATATTTGCACAATACTAAATGATAAAATGATTTATTTCGCGGTGAAACTGGGGATTGGTAGTTTGAAGGTATTTGATTGCTGCTCATTGTCTTTATCATTTCACAATTTTTCAATGTGTTTGTTGCATGGCTTCCAACAGGAAAGTTTTGACTTGGCTTTTCAACAGTAATAATGGAACCGACCTGCCCCACTTTCACTGTTGAAGCTAATATGGTTGGACTGATTTAAGCCGGTTAAACCTTTATAACTGACTTACTCACAGCTGTAGGAGATGTAGGGATGCTGTGTACGTGTATATATTTAGAAAATCACGGGTTATGTTTGGGAGGCTATATTGGTGCCTGTGTCTCATAGTAGCATATCCACCTTCTGAATAATAAGGTCTACGTAATGCTGAGCACATGCATTTCTCCAGGCTTCCTCTATTTAAATCTGATAGGTCAGCTGTGCTGTGACCTGCCTGTTGGTTTATAATGGGACTGATTTTTTTTTTTTTTTTGCACACGCTGATCTACTTCCAGTAACTCCAAGTTGGAAAAAAGTACCTTTTAAAAACTCCTAGACCTTCACCCCTGCCTGTGAGTAGATCTAATGTCAGGTGAACACGTAGAGCAGTGAAGTAATTCATTAGAAGTCATTCACCCTGTGAAGGGTGAAATCATTTATGCACAGTTTCATGAGGTTAGTGAACCATGGAGCATGTCTTGACAGGTGACTAATGAGTCGCTAATGTTGTGTCACTCGCCACACTAACATCCTCTGTGGCACACCCTATCTGTTGATAACAACTTTTTTGTCCTGGTGGTGAATCCTCAAACCCAGAACAAACAAATCAGCTCAGGCACACTCTAAAGTATTATTATTTTGCTACTTTGTCCTGGTGGTGAATCCTCAAACCCAGGACAAACAAATCAGCTCAGGCACAAGTATTATTATTTTGCTACTCAAATGACAGATATGTCAATATGGTCTTTTGTCTTTTGGTGCTCATCACCACGAATGCAAGTGTGTGGCTGTGTCTCCTGGTCTGCTGGCTTGGAAAAAAATTGCCCTGAGATTTGTGGTTGTGTTTTTAATGCTAATAATGACAACGTTCAGTGCAGTAAGTCATATCCACGTGCGTGTACCATGAGTTTTTCTTTAATAATAGCAGTGTTTAAAAATACCACAAACTGGGGTTTCCTGACAGTTAAAGATTACTAATGGTTCAAGGACTCAGGTTTGCTGTACGTACACAGTCGTGTTGCCTGTTTTCACACATGGTATGTTTTTCTTTTCACCAAGTGTCTTAGATTTGATTGTTTTTTTTTTATCTGCCTGTTGCAGTTAAGCTTTTAGTATCTTCAGTGGTGTAATGATTGTGTGTCTTTTGACGTGCCTACTGTTATTTTGAGCCATTCTATCACACATGGCTACAGGCTCCCATTTCTAACCCAACATGTATTTTAATAATATTGTGGGCTTCTATGTCATTTTTTCCCCTGGCTTTTACCAGCCTCCATGTCATTGCTTTTGATGTCTAGGCTTATTTTGGCAAATCACACTCCTGCAGCCTGGCTATCCACAGAAGAACAAGGTTAAGAAAAGATTTATCACAACACAAAATCTGTTGATAACTTGGCATTTACATTCTATATGCTGTTTACAAAGGAACATCCTAACCACTTTGATGTCCCGTGAGACAAAACAGTCTCACAGGCCCGACAGGCAAGTCGGATCAGGTTAGCTTGTTTAAACCACTATATGCCTCGGCGGTCATTATTGCTATTTTAAGTGGGTTTCAGTCCCTGAGCCTTGGCACCAAGTGTTGTTCTTTTCTTTTCTTATCCAGCCTGGGTGGCTACGTTTTCTCTTGATCATTCATCTGTGATCTCCAGGGTTTTTGTTTTGTTTTAAATGCTTCTTTGACTTGCTGTCACTTTTTGTCAGAATAACTACGTTGCTGTATTTCTATCTGAAGCAGTTTGTCTTGAGGGTTAAGTATCCATCTCCACTAACCCTAAAAGCTCACCCCTTTCTTCGGAGAAGACGCCTGTGAATAAATATCACCCTTGTCCTCTCATAATGGAACAGCTTGACCTTCTGTGACCTCTGCTGGTTGGAGCATCTGCCCGTCGATTCCTCGGGCCCTTCCTATGGGACATCACCAAGCTGTCACTTCTGCCTGTGACTACTAATCCAATTGGTTGAGGCATTAATTTAGAAGATAAAATTAAAGGAGCCGTCTGTAATTTTTCACTCACGAAATAAACTCTTTAGTCTAAAAGACACTGATTTAGTGTCTGACTGTGAGATTGCTCCTTTCCTTCTGGACAGTAAGCATTATGGTTGCATAATGAGAATGGGATTGTTGAGCCTCTCTGTATGGATTGCATAACAATGACTTTCACAGAGAGCTCAATTTAATCATGCCGGCAAAATTGGTGCGCATGTGGCGCAGCTGCTAGCACTTAGCCGGACCTTGCCACGTGCTTAAGGGAGAGGTGCAACTGTGTTGTTTTTGTCTTATCAGACTTCACGAAAACGCATTCCTTCATTAAAATGCTTTCCAGAGCTGGACAAAGACGTTTGCTTTGCTAAGATTTGTCCATCAAACAGTCAAAATTAGCTCACGTGCCTCTCAGTTCATGTGAGGATGGAATCCAGTTTAGGTGTTTTCCCCCGATTTTCCCTAACTCAGTCTGTATCATTGAGTTTATTTAAATTCCTCAGTTAAACCACAGGACTCGGCCAGTGCCTCGCCGAGCACCTGTTTTGAGTTACACAGCCGTCGGTACAGTTGTGGGGTGCCCTACTGCCTTCCGGACCCCAAAAGGAGCAGCAAATACCCCAAAAAAAAAAAAAAAAAACAAAGAGAGAGAGAGAGACTAATGTCGGAAAATGTTTAGCCTATTACTTCTTCTCCTGACGAAGAAGAAGAAGAGAAACCAGGCTGCGCTTCACTGCATGACTCATCACATCTGGTTTGTGTTCTTCCAGGTGTGGATGTTTTATTTGCTGTTGCAAAAGAAAGTCAGTCAAAACTTATGATGTCGGCATGTTAGCATTTTCTTTAATGGTACTTATATGGTATTCAAAACTGTTTTTAATTCACAAGTATGATGAGTTTGGAGCATGTCACCTCTGTTGACATGCTGCCACTGGTGTTGGCTTCAGGGATAGCATACATTTATGTAAGCTCAGACACATGGAGCTGTTGGCTCTGTCTAAAATGTGTGTGTATGTGTGTGTTCTGTGGCTGGCTCCACAACAGCTGTCTCAGCCATCATCAGTGCTTACAGGATCCTGAGCAGACAGTCTAGCTCTTGGAGATTTCTCTCCAACGCTCACCGTCTGCAGTGGACAGTTACATATCCCAGGCATCCCAACCTGCTTAGTAAAAATACAACCTAGTTTTACAAGTATACTTTACATCTGTAAAAGTGAGATTGTACTTGTAGTATTTCATAATGTATCATCTTTGAAAGTATAGGATGCAGAAACATTTTTGTATACAGTTGACCAATTAGTAGTCTCCAAAACTACACATAGTACTTGTGAAAATGATTTACGTCAGTTATTTTAGTAGATGCACATGAAGAAAAATGTTGTACAAGTGCACACAGCTCCCAAACTAGGGCATCAAAATCATGTTCAGAGAAGTTGCCGTAGGGTAAGGAGGGTGTTTATGTGGGTAAACAGTAAGTGAAAATTTGCAGTCATTTCCTTCACACTCTAGATGTTTGTTTGTTTCTTTGATCAGTTGTCGGCTCGGCAGCAACGAGGAATGTTTTTTTCCTTTTTTCTAGTTTTTTTTTTTTTAGAGATTTCTTTTTAACCTTTATGTCAAAATATGAGTGGTTATTTAGGTAAATTAAATCTGTTACTTCCTTGTTAATGCCAGGATTGTGTAAGCATATCTATGAACTGTGTGTATGTGTGTCTAGATCCAGCTTGACGTATTTAAACAGTTTTGATTCTACCAGATGAATGGTTTGTTTAGTCGTTCAGACTTGTGTCCTGTGTTTACAGACCTCTGATGTAGGTCTGTGACCTGATGCTGTCAAGTCCACCACCTTATCAGACCATCTACAGGCGGTCTGCACCACTCTGCTCACCACGTACCTGCAGTGAGACAAGAATACTGAAGCTAGTCTACTCTTTTATCAAATGATTCCATTGTGAACACCTATAGACTCTGAATGTATTAGCGCCCTTGGCAAAGCAAACATACGTAGTTGAAACACGCCTTGAATAAGATAATCTCCCCTTTGTGGCGGAGAGGAATCTTTTTTCCGTGTTTGAAGTCACTCTCGTCAGGCGTTTCCTGAAGTGTGAGGGGGTTTTGAGACAAGGGAGAAAAAAAGTCTTGAAAAAAAAAAAGGATCACTGTGTGTGAAATGCAAATTGCCCAGCACACACGGATCTCATGCAAAATTACGCAGCTGCATGCGATGTCAACGGCTCGACTTTCGCCAGATAACGACCATCTTAACCATTAGCATTGGCGTCTGCTAATTTGAAAGGGACAGGCTATAATGTGGACAGTAATTGCCCCCAGGTAGGGGCCTCTAATGGCTATTTAAACAACAACTCCTTTTGTTATCCGTCTTAACCTTGATGTCAGGGATCAGACCGATCAGACAAGTCCAGACTGGCCTAACCGCCCTGAGTGGATGTTAACACACCACTGAGGCTTTGGCCTGTCACTTTACAGTTCAAGCAGACCTGACTGATGTGTCAGTGAAAGTGCTGAACCAATAATCTCTGTATTTGAAGCTCTGAAGCTGTCTCTTTTTTTTTTTTTGTTTTCAAGAAAATCTTTCTAGTTCAGCCTGATTCCATGTCCTTAATTAGCCATATTTGCATTAACAAAAGAAAAAAAAAGAAAAATCACTGAACGCTTGTTACTTACTCAGCAGTGAATTCCATTTGTGATATGGATGAATTTTTTACCCATGATTTTCTTCCTATTTAAGCCAGACCTGGGATTGACAGCAGGTGAAATCCAACCCTGGAAGCGCCTACATGGCTGGCCACCACTGCTTCTTGAGAAGGGTTGTTTTAAGGGTTGTGCTGACAGTGCTGCGCTGTGATTGTTGACAATATGTGAACAGCTTTTGCAAGGCAGTTGTCCTGTCTTTAACGGTCTGCAGAGGCTTCTCTGTGTCGTTGCAAAGGTCATGGGGCCTTACTCTCGTGTTTCTGGCATTTTGAACAAAATAACCACGGAATCTCACACTCTCCTCCACCTAGATTTCCTGTGTTTCTGTGCTTCCAATACGACAATCTTTGTTTATCGAACCTACATCGTATGTCAGTGGTGCTGGTTCTACACAGACACAGATAAGCTTGATCTTTGAATATGGTGATGTCATTTCAGAGAATGAGTGTGATGAGTTATTTTGGCACGGAGAAGCTCCATCTTTCTCTGTAGTGGTTGTCTGTCTGAGGGCTAGGCTAGCTTGGTTAGCTTTGTCTTAGAAAAGGAGTTAGAAAATATTCAAATAACCACATCTTCTCGTGCCTTTGCCATCTGGGGTCAAATCATATGGCGTATTCGATACCTCAGTCCTCATGACATATTCCAGACCTCCTATAGATTTCCAAAATTAAGTTTTTACTCAAGAAGAGAAAAACTGTGACTTCCATGAAATGAGTTTTGCCCTGCTCCCTGGGTGGGAGAGGGCAGGAGGGCAAACTTGATCTGGCGTCAGCGATCCTCAAGAATGCAGAGAGGGATTAATGCACTTCTGTGGCAGTGATGGATGGGACAACGAGCCGTGCATATATACTTACATACATATATAGTATGTTGTATGTAGTACCCCTGCTAAGCATCTTGACTGTGTGGCCAGGCTCTTTAGGGTGTAACAGAGAAACTTTAGAAGACTGTGTGGCCAGGCTCTTTAGGGTGTGACAGAGAAACTTTAGAGTTTGCAGGTGAATTGATTTGTGTGTCACCTTCTTTCTGCCAAGTCCACTGATTGATTCTACATAGTGACACTTCGATTTCTGCACTCCTGCTCCCAAATCCCTTGTACCTCATTGTTTCCCTGAAGCCTCAGGTGACTGTGCATGACCTCGAGCAGCTGGCTCTCAGTGACTGATATCTGTGGTGTAGTCGTCAATGATCTCTGATGGATCACCTCGGGGATCCTGGAGTGTGTCTCATATTGGTGTTGTACCACACCACGGTGGCTATTGCTATGGTAATTAGTGAGTGACTTGTGGTGTGATTGTATTAATGGCTAGAGCCCACACCGTGTGTCATGTGACAGATAATCATGTAGAGAACAGCTGACAGCAGCCAGGTTTGTTTCAGAAAGAGACTATACAATCTAAGCTCAATGCTTTTACTTTATTCTCTGCAAGATTCTGCCAAATTTTCAGTATTGGAATTTATTTTCTTATATTTTCACATTTTTCATTTTCTGTGAAATTCTAAGTTTGAATGTGCACATCTACTAACTTAAAATCTACTAACACTGTGAAGTACAAATATACACAATTCCATGATATTGTTGGTGTTTTTACCACACTCTCGCTTCCTTTAAATGTTCTTGCAGGACCAATTGTAACAGTTTCACCTGGGGGCGCTATAAAGTTTTCCCAATTTTTATTCCCTTATCATCAAATGCATCAAACTTGCATTGTCATAATGAAACCTCACTGATGACGGCATTTAAATAAAAACTGACCTTCCTGAAGGTCAGAAACGGAAGTTCTAGTTGGTCTCTTCAGTCACAAAATCCCTTGCTTCAGAGATAATTATCTGTTGACCATCTTTGAATAAGTAAGCTCCCCTGCTCCACACCATCTTCCCGGGCACACCCGTATGTGCTAATTATTTCAACCACCAAGGTCTCTTATCTGACCAGGTGGCTCCTACAAACCTCAGTAGTGTATGTTTTGTATACATGTCCTTTTACGATAGCCTCTAGGTGTTGTCCAAATCACTAAAGAGGTTTGTTTTGTTTTTATCTATGCACCTTGTTACAGTTAGATAATAAAAAAAACCTTAGATGTTCAGATCCAGCAGCTGAAGATTCTGGTGTAAAGCCGATACAGTCAAACACAGAGAATTCAGACAATGCTGCCCTGAAACAAGTTCAGAGAGAATTTGATCTGCCCCTGTGCTCCTGCAGCTGGTTGATGTTCACGCACTTTCCTTTTTTTTTTTGGAAGCTGGTTCCTCCCCTTCAAAGCAAAACACATTTGTGCTCAAATTGGCAGTGGTGAATTGGGCAATAAGCTGAACATCTTTGTTGCTAAGTTGTCCATCTGTGTCCTACCTAAACTCTTTTTTGCTACTTGTGAGATTCAATTAACTGTGTGCAAACCTTATACCACTCACTACCAATCCACATGGGGGCACACATCATTCCTCCTTTGTTTGTCAGCGTTCTTGTTTTAACACAACTTGTTTTTGTTCACATAGTATCTGCATTTTATTTTCATTTCATTTGGAAATCGTCAGAATTGCGTTTATAGTCTTTTTGCCCAAAGGATTTTCAAAAATATATATGAAATCATAATGCATATATTGTAATATGCACAGATACTCATTCTCTTGCAGAATAGATTTGGGTTCCCTTTCAGTCATTGAATTGTTAAAGAGGGGCGGTGGGGTTTGAAAGAAAGCCAAACAAAAGAGATGACCTCTCACCCCAACTTCAAGCCTCCCAACCTAAGTAAATTCCACCAGTCTACTCCCCATGGTCGTCTGACCTTTACTAAACAGTATCTGTAGATAGTAGATATCCTGGCAGTGTACTCATATCTGCTAAAGTGAGCAATTACAAACAATTTATTTCCCCCCGCAGATGCTTTGTTGACAAACTGCTGCAGAGTGTGGTCCCCAGTGAGCAGGATAATCAATGACATCAAACTATAAACAGCCCGCAGCCATGAGAGGGGGCTCTGACATATTTCTCCTTTCCCTCGACTCCCATCCAACCCCAACTCATTTATCTGTCAGCTCTAACGAGCGACTCTTAGCCAGAAAGAGTGCTTCACCTGAGGTTGCAAATACAAAGTGAGGCATAAAAAAGACTTTATGACGTTATCTACGTACAAAACGCCAAAAGTTCAGGTGTCTTCCTCTCACAAATCATCTCAAATAAGTGAAATACCTGCTAGTATGCACTGCATTTGTCAGAACCTCTGTCGCCAAATATATTTTTAAGAAATATTTAATGATTAATAATGTAATAATGTAAAAATGTAAGATGTTTTAGTCATTGATTATTGGATGTTTGGAAAACTAGTCAAAGAAAATGTAATAGTTTCATCTGGAATCGGGTAATTCTTAGGGAATGACCTAGTTTTTGCTTACAATTTCCTGCCCTCTCACTGCAGTTAAAGGTCATGGAAATTAATCCTGTGGCATTTAGAGAGAAAAAAAGTTAATTTAAAGGTCATGGAAATTAATCCTGTGGTATTTAGAGAAAAAAAGCCCAAACTTACCAATGTTTAAGATATCTTTAGCTAAATATCACTGAGTTCAGGTACTATTTGTACAGATATAGTGAGGTTTCTCATCTCCTCTATTACATGTTTGGTTAAATGAACTGCAAAGGAGTTGAGTAAAAGATACCCTCGTGCTTCAGATATTATACTCTGCACCAACAGAAACACCTGTTTCGAAGCTACTTCCATGTATTTCCTGGAGTCTCCACTCGACCAAGGTAGTTTCTTATACGGTTTCTTGTATACGCATTAGGAACTCCTGAAACCTCAGGCTTAAAACGTCACAAGACTTCGTCACAACGTGGTCATTAATGGGAATTTATGTGACTTTTCTTTTTAGAGCTTTAGTACAAACACAGCTGTGTTTCAGTCACATGTAACACCAGAACTCCTGGTATCCTCTGATTCCAGTAAATATGTATGTACTTTGTACTACTTGTTCTGCTCCGTGGGTACTCTGGCCTTAACTTAACTACCATGATCTATTGCAGTGCAACTTTCACCTTCCATTAGCAGGTTTGGCAGAACTTCAACACTTGGTAACATGAATGGAAACTACGGAGAATTAGATTTAGAATATAAAAGGGGGTTTTCTTTGAGGCCTAGTTGTGGTCTTAATTGATCTTAATTGGGGGCTCAGACTTTTGTGTGTGTGAAATAGGACCCCAGCACCTGCTCTGTATGAATATGCATCACAGCAGTCATTCTTTTCTTCCTCCTTGGAGCTTTTTTTTGTGGCCATGCCTCCTGCTCTGTGTGAGTGTGTTTGTGGACCAACCTTTTAGCTGCCTCCATCTACAGCCTGACAAAGGGCTTTGAGGGGAGCCCAGACTGAGCTACACGCACCATTGTGCAGTTAACAATGTTGTTTAGCCCTGGTGAACGCTGCTGATCTTGTGCCGCGCAGCTGATGTCTATGTCAGGCAGCAGGCCGATGAAAGACCATTCCACATCTGTTCATATAGCATGACATGAATAGCTAAATATTTTGAACGGCAGGAACTTTTTCTTTTCCTTGTGTTGTTGCCCCTGAACATTAAATGTTGGGCTTTTTGGTTTAAGGAAACTGAAAACAGCTTGACATTTTCTATCCAACTCTGATGCATCTCTGTGTTCTGCTGCGGCTGTTTGAACGGGTCCAGTTTGACTGTGTGACCACAGATATGTGAACCATAGACAAATGGAGGCATGCCTGTGTTTTTTAGCCTGACAGCGGTCTCATTTTTGTCTCTGCTGGAATAGGGCTGAGTCACAACACATTCAGGGGTTTGATTCTATTTGCAGAGAAAGTTTTGACTATCTGCCTTTGATTATTTAATCCAGTTGACTTTTTTGTTCCAATAGCTGTGTTATGAGTTGTCTTTCCTCATAGAAACATTAAACCATGAAGGCGTCTCTGTTTCCTCATGCGTCCCTTCTCTCTTTACTATTACACACAAGAGTTTGTTTTCACGTACTGACCCCTTCTTCTTTCTCCCTCTCCCTCACTCACTCACACTTACTCATTAACACACACATGTAAACACTCACACTCACACCCTGTCTGTCTTTCTGTCTCCCCAGTAGCTGGCCGCCTTCCTGGCCCTCCTCTTGGGGTCATTGTGGTATTTAGGGTCAGACAAGAGCTCTAGTCATTGCGCCCTCCCCAGTGCCTCCCAGGCAGCACGGAAGTCATTATGCGCCGGCTTGGCCTGACCAATCGCTTCCAACTACTACGGAAAACTGCCTTGCCGGTTACAAGCCCTGCATCCTTCTGCAAGCCAACGGAAAAGCAGGATGTAGGAAAAATCACAGTGTGGAATACTGGAGTGTCTTTGCAGTGAAAGAGAGGGAGAAAGAGAGAGAGAGAGAACTTTTTAGGTTTCCTCCCCACTCGCCGGTTTTGCCTCTTGGCTCTCTGTTACCCAGGGTTACCCCAGCTGTGGACTGTGATTTGCTGCTGCTACAAAGTTGGGAGGGAGTTTCCGAACGTCCTCCACTTTGTCTGGGTGGGTGAGTCAGATGCAACGTGTGTGCTTCTAATAGTCAACTAGCCTTCACAGAGAGAATCCACTATGAGATCAGAGGGCAGGAGCTGGACCATTTCAAAGAGCTGTTAGATTAAAGCTGGTCCACAGAGGTAAGGGTGTTTGTTCTATCTCCTGTTCTCTTTGGTTTCTCAGTTTTCTGTAAGAAGAGCAGGCGAGGTTAAGAGATAACATTGTTTACTGTATGCCTGCACAGCTGTCACACTCTTCAACAGTGTGAGTTGGCGGTTGTTTACATGTGTATTACCAACGGCATTGTTCTACGGTCTACATATTGAAAACTTTTTTTTCCTTTGCACCACAGTAGGTAAATACTCCTTATATAAATCTTTAACTTTAGGCCTGTATATATTCTTTTGGATGAGCGCCAGGTGAGAAGCTTTTAAACATATATTGAAGTCCAGAACACTCTTAAGAAGCACTTTATTAGATGTTTGGTGGTTTTGGCTCGGGGTCTGAGTATACCACAGAGTAATGTGGCCTTCAGCAACTGATTTATAGCAAGACGGTTCTTCCAGATTTTCATTTTTTTATAGCAAGACGGTTCTTCCAGATTTTCAATTTTTTTTATATATATATATGATTCACAAACCTAATAGGAATCATCCTGATCTCTGGCTTCAGTGATGATTCTCTGCCTCATACTGCAGTGGTAGGTGGCAACGATACAATATATTGCGATGCTCCGCGATACTATAGGCATGGCGATATATTGAGTTTAAAAAAAAACTAACAATATAACTGTAGTCAAAGCGCAATCCTAGTAAAGACTCATGGCGATATATTGAGTTTAAAAAAAACAAAACAATATAACTGTAGTCAAAGTGCAATCCTAGTAAAGACTCAACTCTGTTCTATCTGAACATCAGGTTACTAACATTGGAACAGAGGGATCTACATTTGGAATCACTAGAGAAGAAAGAAAAACAAAATAAAATCAATGTCATGAATATTTGCATGTTTATGGAAAAAAAATATTCAATGTCATGAATATTTGCATGTTTATCGTTAATGGAAAAAAATAGTATTGTGAAAAGAAATATCACAGTATTTCTGTGTAACAGTATATGTTCGTACACCCCCACTGTTCAGTAATAGGTTAATTCTGTTTGGCCCTCGTCGTAGACTCTGTTTTAAATTTCAGCCCCTGGGGTGAATCAGTTTGATACCCCTGACGTAGGTGATGGATAACTCCACAAAATAAAAGAAAGGGTATCATCAAATATTAAACACAGCAGCTTTTTTTTTTTCGTTTGTAACTGATCCGTGCAAACAAGTCAACCTATTTGAAAAAAAAAAAAAAAAACCCCGCTGCTCCTTTAACAGCTCACTCGTTTCAGAGCCAGAGGAAAGTGATAAGAGACACAAGTCCCACGGGCAGTGATTTGACTGGAGGAAGGCAGTGCTATTGTTTAAACAGACCCTACCAAAAACACATTACCTCATCATTTCTAGCTCATGGGCTGATCATTTTAAATCATTGCACCTTGATGACTGTTTTTTTTGGCTACTTTAATCATCACTTGGTTGATGCTGTTAGATTAGACAAGTTAACTAAACATTCTGCCCTATGGTTAGTCCCTGTTTGAAAGTGGACTTTGTAGTTAATGTAGAAAGATTCAGTAAAATGCTGTTGTAAAGTTTTTCTAATATTGGGAGTAGAGTACACGGAGAAAACACAGTTAAGAGAGTTGGGCTGTTACCTCATGGCTTACCTCCCCCCAGGGAACCACTTTGTTTTTCACACTGCTGTGTCAATATTTTGTTCCTCCAGCTCTGTGTGATTAAAAGAACACAAGATTCAGAAATACAACAGTGACTTTGAGGGCGTGGCTGCCGCTCTGCTGGTTTTCCCTGGTGGTCTTGAAGTAAAGTTACTTCTTCAGTACTTCATTTTACCTACTGTGTTTATACCATGTTGAGGAATGGGCCCACTGTTATTCCATGCTCCAAACCCAGGACAAAACCAGTGCCAGACTAAACACGGAGCGTACATGGGAGTCACCCAGGGGCAGCCTGAGAAGAATGCCGGGTCACGGGGTGTGTCGAGGAGGAATGGAGTGGCAGTGGTCCCCGGGCCCCCGAGCAGATGGCCTGTAGGAAACCCATTGACGAGAACAGAGGATTGAAGGGACAGAGGGAGGGGAGAGTTCAGACTACGGGGCCAGTTTGCAGCTAAAAGGAAGACTTGTCTTGTTGGTTTTTTTTCTGCAAAACAGTAACACAATGATCCATTTCAGCTCGCAGCAGAAGGCAAACGTGTGCGTCTTTTTGGTCAGTGCGTTGGCACGCCTTTGAAACATTCACACTTGTAGTGCTGCGCTGCATGAATAAGCCATGCAAGAAAGGCATCAGTGGAACTGTTGAAAAGAACGCAGTCACTGTGACAAGTTGGACAACAGGCTTTTGGCCGACTCCCAGCAGGTGTTCCTCTCTGGTTTTACTCCTAGAAGAGTTTTGTTTATATAATTTCCTATTAGTGGTGTCTATTGGCAAGAATCTGTCGATAGGATACGTATCACGATACAAGGGCAACAATACAATATATTGCAATATACTGTGATACTATAGGCACAATGGTATTTCCTATTCACGTGGAGGAAGTTACAGAAGAGGACCTTAGTTCTTTCTGCTTTTTTTTGGGTTAATTCTTAGCAGTTGATGAGCATAAAAGTTAAAGTTGGGTTCAGTTCACCTTATCTACCCCGACAAGACTAAGCTGTAAATAACCAACGACATGTAAAGCACAGAAGAGTTCTGACTGAGAAGTAAAATTTCAAAAATATTTTTGGTACTGCTCATAAATATACAGGGGTTTAGACTTAGACTTTCTTTATTGGCATTGCACAGAAACAGAAAAAACAGTGAATCGTTGCTTGGCAACCGGAGTACACAGTACACAAGTTGTAGGCCATGAGTAACTAATCTGAGGTATGACTATATATATGTATATATACATAAGTGGTGCAAAACAAAATTGTGCAAAATATAAACTAAAGGTAAATATACATATAAACATTATCTCTTCTCATTCATTTGTTACTCACTCACTGGAAACAAGTCCAGTGTTTAAAGATCCTTCAAGATCTATTAATGTTCTCCATTTATAAATAACATCATTTTTATAGTCAATAATGGCCTCAGTGGTCAAACACACCGATCTCACCACACTTTACTGTGGAGGTGCATCAGAGCAGAGCCTAAAAACTCTAAACACTGGATCCTGAACGTTAGCAGTTTTTGGCAGTTGGCTGTTTATACTGTAACTTTATACATGCAGTACTGTGTGTTGTTGTGCTCAGAAGACTTAGTACTTTGTGAAAACTTTCCTGGAGAGTGGGCCTAATGCAGGTGTGGTGATTTACACACAGCAGACGGAGTCCCTCTGCTTCTTAGAAAATGTCTGAGTCTGGTTTGTACGCGCGGGCCTCGGCCGTTTCTGGGTTTGGATCCTGCTCCTGTACAAATTTGGCAGCGACAAGTTTAAAAAAAGCAGCAATCTAGAATTCCAGGTTCAAAAATAAACAGTCAGGCAAACTGTAGCCACATTCCGAAAACTTTTCCTATTCTGATCAAAGGCTACATCATTTAGTTGTGAGGAAGTGGAAAAATGTGACTAATGTTTGGTTTGGGAACTGTACACTAAAAGTGGAGGTTTTTTTTTTTAAACTAGTCAGACTTCAGTGACAGGGTGGCACTTCTTCCCTGTGCCATCTTGTACACTGCAACCCTTTCATTTGGTCCTCTCCTTCATAGATTTTGGGAGGAATCATTTTCATTTAACTATATCGTTTGTGAAGCCAATAATAACAAAGTTTTCCAGACAAAGAACATTTTAGACTAAAACTAAGACTTTTTTTTCAAACAGCAGTGGGACCTGACTGGTGTTTCAGCCGTGCTTTGTTTATGCCAATGCCTTCATAACGCTGTCTTTCTCTGAAGTGCTGGGGGATTAGCGTCCACTTTAAACTGGAACGCCTGTTATCAAACACATGAAGTAAATTACAGTGATTGGACAGACGGCTCAGTGCTAAGTCAGTTCTTCTTCTGTGTGTTTCAGATGAGCCGCGTGACAGAAGAGCAAAGAGTCTATTTTCGGAAATGAGGTGGAGAGGAGCGCTGATGGGAACTCCGATCTGAGACGTGGCGTCAAACAGGTGCGCCCAGGAACTGTCTTCATCACAGGACTGTCACTGTAATTATACTAAGAAATACTTCAACATCTGTCAGTTTTCCTTTCACCGCAGTATAAAAACGCAGATATTATTGTTTTCAGATCGGTGCAGAGGTAGACTTTTTATCAGCGTCGATCTGCTGTAGAACACGGGGCCCATCGTGTAGTTCTGTCACAGAAATTTACTCCCACGGTGTCAGCCCTGGAGTAAAACATCTGTCTGGTCATGGCTCTTTGTCACTAATGTAAGAGTGTTGTGCAAGGTCTGGAAGACATTTTGGTTTTCTTTGTCTCTGTCACATATAACAACCGTGATATTTAGAGGGTCCTAGCCTTTGACGTGACTCCAGTAGATGAAATACAGAGAGCTGTAGTAGAGTAAAAGTTCATCTGAAGAGCAGGCAGATTGTTGACCAGATGTGAGAGAATAACTAAAAAAAACATGGTATTTTAGACCAGATGTGAGAGAATAACTAAAAAAGAACTAAAAAAAACATGGTATTTTGAATCATCAGGAAGGCATTAGGCCTGCTGCAGCAAATTAATTAGTTATGTGTTGAAATATGTGTGCCTTTTATTTAACAGCTATTATTGTGAATGAGTAATGTGTTCATCATTTTTCTGACCCAGCATTTCCCAAACCTTTTTGGTTTGCTGATATCCGATATGTAACCCAGCATTTCCCAAACCTTTTTGGTTACGCATCCGCTTTCATATCTTAACCGAGTTGATGCAAAAAAATAAAAACTATGGATGTTCAATATTAACTTTTTGCTGATATCCGATATGCTGATATTATTTGACATTTTACAGAAGGAAATGTTTTTTATCTTGTGCACCCCCTAGAGGCAGCTTGTGCACCCCAGGGGTGAAACTGTCTAAATCCTTGCTCTTACACAACCTCTGGACTCACTCATGGACTGTATAAAGAAAATGTAAAGACTACAATAAAATAGGACTTGGATTTAGTTAAAAAAAATTAGACAAGTGACTTTTTGACTTTTAAACGTCACTTTACATTTCCCTGTCCATTCCACTTTCATTATCCTCTGGTCGGAATCCTAATCTTTAGGTAACAAGAAAAGAGCCCAAATGTGTAATTCCTGAAATTTGGCATAAACATGTAAACTTATTTAAAAATTCTTGTCATCCTTTTTTTGTAAATGTTTTTAGTGACGTTGTGGTTTTTGTCTTTCCAGCTTATTCCCAGACAGAGATGGGTAATTCAGAGAGCCAGTACAGCATCCAGGGGCCCAAAGGCACCAGCTTTGTCTTCCTTGGGAAACAGAAGCCATGTTCTTTAAAGTTCCGCTCAGCCAAAGATGACACCATGTCACCGCACACATGGTGGAAAAGTGCTCCAATAGGCTCAGGGTACAAGGCCAGGTGTGTCGGTCGTAGCTGTTTGTCCCCTCCTAAAATCAAACAGCCTTACACCACCAGGCACTGTGACTACTTGTCCAAGGGATTGAGATGCAGCCCAGGTGAGCATCGTTGGCATCGCTCTGCTGGATGTGGTTTACGAAGACGGCGTATATCTGATGATTACGAGGATAATCCGTATGGGGCCGAGCCTAGTGTAAACCCACAGGATAAACACAGTGAGGAACAGGAAACTTTGGAGGAACAAAGTAGTCCACGGGTGGTGATCAAGAAGGATGGCAGTCTCAGGGTGGAGTTCACAAACACCTCAGGAAACCCCCTCCTTCTGGAGGAGGCCAACGGTCCCGTACAACTCCTCAAGTTCTCGCCAAACCTGGAATCTGCTTCTACTCCCAGTCTGCCTGGATCCAGTGGGAGTGGGCCGGATGGCCACTGCAGCGGCCCACCGCAGGCCTCCACCTCATCCACAGCAAGAACCAGCAAAGGGAGCTCTTTGAGCTCCGATGGTTCCTGGTATGACTCTCCGTGGGGGCCCAGCACCGAGCTCTGTGAGCAAGACCAGCCTTGCTCTGCCAGCAGGACTTCAGTTCACTCCCCTATTCACCAGCTTGACTCGTTCACCCAACAGTCTCCCCCGATCATAAACTTCTACAGGGACTCCTCAATGGCCGCCACCTTTCCCAACGCCAGTGACCTCCAGTCCAAGTTACAGGACCCTCCGCCACGTCAGAGTTCACACCGAGCCTCAGTCGCATCTGTCCTGGATGTGCCCTTAGAGGAAGAGTCCACCAAAGTCCAGCAGTACTCATCGTACACACTGCCCTGCCGCAGGCCCAAAGCCCACACCATTAGTGACGACCTAGTCAACTACACTGACCAGGAGAAGCTCCAGGAGCAGGGTGTGTCTGATTTAGGCACCCTCAAGAGGGAATCTCTCAAAAATCGCATCAGGCGCTTGAGTGACTGGACAGGAAGTCTCAGCCGCAAGAAGAGAAAGTCACAGGTAAGTTATTTCACCACAGGGCTTTGTACTGCTGTGAACATTGCTACGATACCCGGCCTATGGTCCGTAGTCCAGTTTTAATCATATTTATTGAGATTGTTTTTTTCCATTCGTCTAAAACCTTCTCCACCCAAACAGACCCTATAAGTAGCTGAATGGTGTGAAAACACAAATTGTGGTTATAAATGACTTCTGGGATCATGTACTTTAGAGGAACAGTTTATTAGACAGGGACATGTTTTTCTTTTTTGTTGTTTTTTTGGTTAATGAGCTGCCGTGGTTGTCCTGGCATGGCCAGTTACCGGCCTTCGTCCTGTGGTCCTTAGCAGCACAACACCAGCTGTCTGAGGACACAGCACAGTGGGGGCTCACGAAATGAAATTTGTCAGCCATCCAGCCCCCGGTCTTGTTGTGACGATATTAATAAAACGAGGACGAAAGATATTCACTCTTTCACTTGTTAGACAAGGATGATTCTGTGAGGATGAGAAGTCAGGAGACGCTCTCCTTATCTCATAGGAACTGTATCTAGGTAGGTAAATGTGATCGTTTTTGCTCAGCTTAGGAAGAAAGCTAAAGTCTCAGTTAAACTCTTTGGCTAATGTACAATATTCTGAGTTAACAACTGTTGTACATGTACATATGATTCCCAGAGGTAAAGATGGTACTTGTGATACTGGCAGGGAGAAGATGCTGCAAATAACCACAGTTTGTTTTCATGTTTTTTGTAGGTGTTCTAAACAAAAGTGTACTTTAGCTCTGCAACTGAGTAAACAGAGCTTCAGTATTGTTTCAACAGAGACCGGACTCAGATCATATTTTACTCCCAGGCTTTAAAGCAGTTGTCGCAGCATTAATTCATTCAGCTAAGTTTTGTTGTCTAGGCACTCCTGGGAGAATGTCTGTAAGCCTGTGAGAGGCCGTATTAGAGAGAAACTAAATCCTCGTTTGAGTCTTATACCCACCCCCTCCCACTAATGTTAAGGAATGACCTTTGTTGCTTTTGTTCTGGCTGTTGTGTGTTGCGGATTTTCTGGGTTCACCTCACAGTCCCTGCGAGAGTAAATCTGCCAATAAGGATTGGCGTTCAGTCAGCCGGGTCAGACAACAAACTGCAGTACAGAATAGGAATAATCACTACATTCACACCGTGTCCCGAGTGCACAGTGACAAGTGCCGCACACCGACAGTGTTTCATAGCTTTCACTTCAGATTAATAATGTCTACCCTCATAATACTAATCTGCTGCAGTGTGTGAGGACTTAACCTGTTAAGACGTACACACACAATAACTGGAACCTACTTATTTATCCAGATGTATGAGTCTGACGGCTTTGTCTGCACAAACCCTCAGGAGTCATTTCAATAAGCGGTGCTTGGCCGAAGAAAACAAATCCACCGACGGCTTCAGGTGCTGGTGATAAATTATAAGAAGCCAGACCGGGCCTTCAGGGACAACGCAGCTCTAAAGGGCATCTTTGTGTGAATAAAAGCAAAGAAAAGAATAAGTGATATGACACAAAAAATGTCTTCAAGTCCAAAACAATTTGACATTTAAGGTTTTTTTTTTTAACCTGTTTGTGCTTTTGCAGGAAACTCAGCTGCTGTTGTTGCTATTATAAGATAAAAGGTCACAGTTTTGTAAAGTTCAGGACAGGAGCTAGCTATGCTAATGTTTGATAGGAGAAACAAGGTTTATGTTCAAATACTATATGGATCAACCAAAACCAGATACTCAAGTTTCTTAAGAGCTCTGTTATGGGTTCAAAGGTCACAGTGTGACCCCGATGGCAACGAACCTGCTTCTGATGAAAAAGGTTACTGAAAAAGGAATGTGGGGTGGTGGTGGGGGTGGATGGTGCTGCTGATGGTTTCAGTAACACGAAGAACTGCCGTCTAGAGCAGGGGTCACCAACATGGTGCCCTGGGGGTACCTGGTAGCCCCCATAGACTACCTAAGGTGCCCTATGTTCTAACCCTATGTTCTGCCCTGGGGGTACCTGGTAGCCCCCATGTTTTAAAAAAGAAACTAGTCAACAAGAGGGTCAAAAAATGTAGTGCTACTGTGCTTTTTAAATCAGTTACACCTGCAATGATGTTCAAATCGGTGCAATGATGATGGTAAGAACAGTGTCTGCTAATATCTGTCCCAGAATAATTATTAGTACATTGTTTGTAAAGTCTGTATTAAACAAGTAGTTCTCTATTTCAAAAAGGTTGGTGACCTGTGTTCTAGAGAATACAAAGTTTTTCTACAAATGTAGTATTTCAACATTAGGGTGAAAGTAACGGGCTGTCATCAAGTCCGTGTTGTGGGTTCAGGGAGTTCACTTACAGCCCTGCAGCTGAACAGCAATTATGTCTGGTTCCATGATGAGGAATGAAAAAATGCTGATGTGTTTGCCGTCATTAAGTTAATATATAAATGGCACAAAACAACAGGTTAGAAAAAAAGGAAGGGGCAGAGCTGAAGAAGATGAATAAAAATGGAGAATTGGCTTTTTTTTTTTCATCACCAATATGTGAGCATGCTGAGAGAACTTGATGATGTTGCCAGAGGCAAAATTGATGCTGCAATCTACTCAAGTGCTGGTAGGCTGTCATTAGTCCCGGGAAGAGTGCAGTTCCTTCAAGTGTTCATTTGAAGAATTGGAGAGTCGAGGCAGACCCGAAAATGATGTGAAATAGTCTGGGGCCTGGAGGGGTCCAACCTCCCAGGTGCCGTCGCAGGAAATTGTCCCACTTTCTCAGCCCTGCAAAAGATTTGGGGATCGTAATGTAGACTTTGAAGTCGCTCAGAGTGGTTTGACGAGGTTCTCCGTCACAGTTTCTCCTGTGATTCTCCAATGCCCAGGGGATAATGGATAGGATCAGTTACATATTTTAGGATTAAATTCTGCATAAAGAATATCTGTCCGGATGAGCTCATGGTTATTGTTGGATGAAAACAGTGGTTTAATATCTGTGGTTAACATGTTTTTTTTGGATGCTATTTTAAAATATAATACTGGATCAGGTCTGATGTCCTTTGTTCTTAGTCCATTCTCACCATGGTTTTTTAATGATCTCGTTAGGAGTCCAGATTCAAGGACTTGAGTGACGCTTTCGACAGTGGAGTTGATGGTCTGACTGCGGACACCAGTTCACCCTCCCAGGTTTCCAGCCTTCACTGGTTCCCAGGAACGTCCAAGGCCCAGTCCTCAGGAGCCATTACCCAGACCACCAGCGATGCCCTCCGCCAGAACATTTATGAGAACTTCATGAGGGAGTTGGACATGGATACCGGACAGGCAGGTGGGGGAGAGGGAGGAAGTGATAGGAGAGACCCATCGACTGGCACTGAGGAGGGGGAGAGCAGCAGTGAATCGGCGGAGGGCTCTCTGGAGGAGCTGGACCAACTGTTTGAGAAGGAGCAGGGGGTTGTCAGACGAGCGGGCTGGCTGTCGTTCAAACCCCTCGCCACGCTGCACAAGGACAGGAAGCTGGAGCTGGTCACGCGTCGCAAGTGGAAACAGTTCTGGGTGACTTTAAAAGGTGAGCTTGTTCTTTCATCGTTGAACCACTAGACTTGGTTACTGTTTTTATATTTACTACCTTAGAAAAGAACAATTTTAATTCTTTCAGTGGATTATCCTACTGCTGTCCAAACTTACACCCTTGTTCTGTCTATTTCCTCGCACACTGTCTTCCAGGATGTACGTTGTTGTTCTACGAAACTTACAGTAGAGGCTCTCCGGAGCAGGAGCTGTCGCCACGCTACGCACTCTTGGCGGAGGACAGCATTGTCCAGGCAGTTCCTGAACATCCCAAAAGGGAAAATGTCTTCTGCCTCAGCAACTCATACGGAGATGTTTACTTATTTCAGGTATGACGCCTATACGGAGATGTTTACTTATTTCAGGTAAGACGCCTCAAAAAAACAAACAAAAAAAACCAAGTGCAGATGCATGAAGGTTAACAAAAAAAAAAAAACAAGTGCAGATGCATGAAGGTTAAAATCTGTGATGTGTGGGTGGTATTAAAATATTGAAGCTGAGGAAATATAATCACAAATGTTTGCTTGGTTACTACTAAGAAAAACAAACGCCTGTTTTTCCCCACACCAGGCCACCAATCAGACCGACCTGGAGAACTGGGTCACAGCCATCCACTCTGCCAGCGCTTCTCTGCTGGCTAAACGCCAGGGGAAGGAGGACACGGTGCGTCTGCTGCGGAGCCAGGTCCGAGGGCTGCTGCAGAAGATCGACATGGACGGAAAAATGAAGAAGATGGCCGAGCTGCAGCTGACGGTGGTCAGAGACCCGAAGAACCGCAGAGCAATCGAGAACCAGGTAGAGTTTAAAAGTTTAGACTGTGGGGCTGTGCGTGAACGTGGTGGAGTTAATGAGTTAACGAGTGTGTAATGGCTGAGGAACACACTGTGTATGTGCCAAATCTGCTGTGTCATTTTATAATCAGCTGATTTCTCAGACTCGGCTGCAAATCTTTTTTTTTCTGCATGCTACATTTAGCAACCACATAGTGTGGCCTACTGTTTTATTTTTGTCTGTGTGAGCAAAAGGGCCTGAAAGCATTAGTCTTTCCAGGCACCGTATGGGACCGAGGAGGCAGCTTGCATCCCTGAACATCAGATTAGCATTCCAGATGTTTTCTGGTAATGGGCTCTAAAAAATGCACTCTCCTTCTTCGTCTCCTTTCCTCATAGCCTGTGGCAGAGAGAAAAAAAAAAGGTACACAGTATTATTCCGAAATCCAGGTAGTAATTATATGTGTTTATAAAGTCATTGACCTGTGAACATCAGGACCACAAATGTTTTTACAAAGAGCTCCATCATCACTTGTTTTTGTGGAAAAACACTGAAGAACACAGCTGCTGGTTTAAACCTGCAACTCAGGGGGTCAGACACTTGGAAAAAAACACAAAAGGAAAAAGTCATATTTATGAGGCTGTTCTACTTGGTGGTCTTTGTAAAGACAAGAGAGATAGAACTCTGCCTTTTATTCCCTACTAATTTCTTTGCCTTCTTCTTTTTGGCTATGAGACTCAGGACTTAGGGATTAAACCTCTGTGGAGCTGTACGTCTCTAACAGATAACAAGCCTCTGTAATACATTTTACAAATCTGAGAAGTTTTCAGTTTTCACAGCAGAATCTTTCTTTTTTTTAATAAGAACTAGGTTACTTAGAAAAGTGAGTAATCTTCTCCAAGGCTGGGCTAAATTCAGCAAATCCTGATAACCACTTAAACCACACTTCTTCTTTTTTTTTTTTTTAAAGGGTTTACCCACATCTGGGAAACTGTAGAGTTGCTTTACTGCCACCTGTAGGGTATGGTTTTAACTGTTAAAAATGTTACCCAGAAGTCTGTGCAAAAAAACAATATATAAGAGACACCAGGCCTAAGTAGATATATATATATATTTTTATTTAAAAACAATATATAAGAGACACCAGGCCAAAGTAGATAGAAAAACATATATATATTATTTTTTATTCATAGCCATTCTGTCCATTTAATACCAACCCTGACCCGTGTTCGTTGTTCACGCCGGCCTCAGATGGAGATGTCCCTGCCTGCCTCCTGAGTGGGCTCGTGGGCCTGGATCTGTTTCCATTTAACTGGCTGACAAGGAGGCAGACGAGGTTGGAGTCAATGATAGGGTCAGAGGGGTACGGGACAAGACTCTGGTACGGACGCCCAGAGGCTGATGATAGATTTAAGGTTTTGGCGGGGCTGTCTACACCAACAGGGCACCACTTTGATGTATCCACCCACCCCCACCCATGTCTACTAAAATCAGTGCCAGCTGATCTCTTTTGAAGTGTGCGTTTACCTCCTTTTACTCACAAACACACACGTCCACACACACACACGCCCGAGTTACATCGGAAGACGTGTGCATCAGAGTCGTTGGAGGGACTGTGGAGCAGATGGAAAAGAGAGAGAGAGAGTGAGTGTGCCAGGCAGAGATGAGAATCTGCTGATGACTAATTTTAAATCTGAACATCTCTGAAATGTGTCTACGTTAGTGTTACACACAAGTCAGGCAGACTTTATAAAAGCGTGGCTGCTTTTATAAATGTCGGTTTGTTGTTTTATCGCACTTGTTCAAAGCTGCAACGTTAGGTAAGGATTTCTGTTTACAATCTGTAGACCCAAGCAGAAAAAAAAAATCAATCTGAATATTCCTGACTTTCATTTATTGCTTTGCTGTTGAGATAGAACATGTAATCTGATGAGCTCTGTGGTACTCTGCTCTGCTCTTTTAAAACTCATTTCTAAAGTACTCACTGGTAATAAACTCTGCGCATAAATTCATACTTTGACCTAAATATGTCTGCAATAAAAAAGATGCTTTGCATATTAAAACATCGGAGGATTAATGTGCAAGGGTTGATGAGATCAGATTTGGGGGAAGCATTGCCAAGAAAAACCTCCGATATAAAAGTGTTTATCAAAGTAAAAACCTGCTGACTCTGACCGTCAGTCACCAAAGGCTAAGTTGTTAGTTTGATATGCTGTAGATAGGGGGCGTCAAACTCATATTCACCAGGTGTCACATCAGCAATACGGTTGAACCCTCAAAGAGCCAGTTACAACTGAAAGACTTAAAAAGTATTACGTATTTATAAATGTTTCTGCAGATGATTATTATTTATTCAAGCTCCAAATATTGTATATTGCTCTGTGAAATAAAAAATAAACTCACAATCAAATCAGAAAAATTACAAAAATCAGAGACGTCAAACAGAGATCTCTTAATCCAGAACTACAGAATGTGAGTCAGATTTTGGGTGAAGTTGATGGAGTTACGCTGCCTGTCCTTAAAAACACACTAATAGATCTCTGCTCCTTGATCGCTCATCATCATGAAATGCATTATTAGTAATTTAAGGTTGATATATGCTGTGAAGCAGACATTTTTTTAAGCTCCCACCAGCCTCACAGAATGACTTGGTGGGTTGTGTCTTTATCCCAGTTTTAAGTGGCAGTAACTATATGTGTAAATTAAATTGTCATTGCGACTCAGCGCACCACACAACAAAATCTGACCTCTGTCTTTAACCCAGCACCTCAAGCTGAGCTCAGTGGTACCTGGTGGTTGGTGGATTCGAAACTGCAACCTTCCGGACACAAGTCCGCTTCCTTAACCACTAAGCCACCGCTGCCTCCGTACTTTCTGACTGTCAGTTGAAATGTCAGTGAAAGCTGTTGGTCACAAACTGCCGAAATCTTCTTTAGCTAATATTCTGTTTGACTTGATTGTGATTTTTTTTTTCTCTTAAAATTTCTGTATCTGTGTTTGAGGGTCGAAATATGTCTCACGTTGGCAGAGCAGTTTGAAAAATTGTTTGACTGAAGGACACACGTCTGGTACAGTGCCGTGTCCTTGTGGAACTCATATTTCAGATTTAAACTGCACTGATTTGTTGAGGATAAAATCTCAAGTACATGCCATTAATCACTCGCTGGAAATGCAAGGATTTTCACCCAAAATGTGTGAATCTCAAAGCGCTGACTTCATGCTCTTTACAGAGGCATTTTGTTTGAATGTCACCAGTTGACCCAGGCCACTGTTGTGTAGATAAAAACATTTTTTACAGCTCTGACGGGTCCTTCAACAATCTCCGTACGGGTCTTTGTTTAAGGTGTAAGATTAGTGAGAGGTTCATAAAACGACACCCTGGGATACCTGCGTGGTTTCTTTCTGATTTTAAAGAATGCCATAAATGTGAAGGGGGCCTAATGGGACGGCACCACGGGGTGAGTTATTGTAAATGAACCGGCGGTGCAGACGAGACCCATTAAAGGCCGTTGTTACAGAGGGTTGTTTCATTTGAGTGTTGTCGTTAAAACAGGTCTCCAGCCAACAAAAAAACATTACATTGTGGACAGTGAAATGGGAGACGGCAACTGTGATGTCTGTGTGTATTTGGGGGGGAGGGGGGAAGGGGTCTGTGTAACATCACAATCCCCTCTTCGCTTAAATAAAACAGGCATGTAGATTTACTACTTCTCGGATACATACGCACATTTTCACTATCAAACCTCCGTCGACGCATGCCCTCACCTCCACCAACATCTGCAAACAATTTCCATCTCATGGAATGTTCTAAGTTGACCTCCCATCTGCCTCTTTGACTCCCCTCTCCCCCACCCTGCCTCCCTGAAGCTATTACCTCCCCTTAAACCCCCTTTGCTAAGGCACCTGCAAATCTTCTGGGAACCACTTTTTTTTTAAATAATTGTTTCCCTTTTCCTCCAGATCCAACAGTGGGAGCAGAATCTGGAGAAGTTCAACATGGATCTCTTCAGGATGCGCTGTTACCTGGCCAGTCTTCAGGGCGGAGAGTTACCCAACCCTAAAAGCCTTCTGGCCATTGCCAGCCGTCCAACGAAATCCACACTGGGGCGCCTGGGGATCTTCTCTGTGTCCTCCTTCCATGCACTGGTGAGGAACACCAGGAAAACCTGATCATAATACAAAAGGAAAATCAATCGAATCACGATGTTCTGATTGAACTGAGAGACCCTTACGTTGTTGTGTGTCCTGATCAGATCTGTTCCAGAGACGAAGCCACACTCCGGAGGCGCTCGTTGTCCCTGACCTACAGGCAGCGCAAGAAAAGTCTGTTTACCTCACTGAAAGGCCTGGATAACCTGACGAAGCGAGGGCGGGAGAAGAGACCCTCGGTATCACAGGTACGTCTCCACTTTTTACCTCTAACATCTGTTCAGGTGAAACACAGCAGGGTGAGAAGGAAGCGCTGCCGGTGCTGCTCTTTGTTGTCAAACACAGAACAGTTCTCCTGCCTCAGGTCTAAACCTTAAACTCCACGTCTCATCATTTAAGTTGATGATGTTTTGCTGCACTGAGCTGTGATGTTGATGTCTCAGCAGAAAAAAACAAGAGAAACTGTAAGATTTAACCAAAAGAAAAAGTTTGATATCCAACAAGCCCATGAGCGATCGCTTCTCTCACAAAATAAAGGTTTTTATAAAATCACTGTGTTCCCAACAAACTGTACATGTTTTTGCCATCATCAAGATTTATTGAATGAGAAGATGATCCAGTTTGAACCTGAGATAAAATATCATAGTACGATAAAGTAAAAACAACCTTGAAGTTTCTTCTGAAGTCTCCTTCAGGTTAATCCTTGACCGAATGGTCTTTTGTTTCCAAATGCTGCTGGTTTTCAATATAAGAAAATCCATATTTCATAAAGTCTGTGTGTTGTACTTGTGTTGTATTCTGCTCATATAACAAATGTCAGTAGACTTTGTCTGTCTTCTTTAATCTCTTAAAATGTCGACTCACACTATGGATGGATGGATGGATGGATGGATGGATGGATGGATGCATGGATGGATGGATGGATGGATAGATAGCACTTTATTAATCCCTCGGGAGTTCCCTTCAGGAAAGTTAGGCGTGTTACTGTGAAGCAGCGTAAATGCACTGTGACCTTAGTTTGGGTCACGCCCCAGCAGTTGAGAATTTGCTCTAATTTACGCAAATCTCAGCAGCATTCCTAAGAAATTAAAACTCTTCAAGGTATTTGGATAATCCAGGATCAGCTGTATCAATCAAAAGACTCCATTCACACACACACACACACACACATACACACTTCTGTTCACGTGTGACTCTTGGTAAACTCTTTGCTGGGGGGTGGGGGGAGCGAAGTTCATGAGTTTGTGAAACGACCTGAAAACCTGCTTCTATTCCTGCTCACTCACTCACATGTTCACCGCCCTGACATGAAAGAAGACGTGCGTTTGTTGGAGTCACGCCGCACTCTTCCCTCAGCACATTTTCCCCCTAAGGAGAGTTTATTAATTAGAAGCACATAGGTTCACATCCCCCCTCCTCGGTTCTTGGCAAGTCTGAGTGCAAACCACCCATTAACATAAACATGGGGGAGCATTCCTCACCCAGATGCGTGGAGGGTAAATCTGAAATCCTCTCTTGTTAGTAATTAGAGTCATGTAGCCTATTTATTTATTAATGCAGAACACCTCCTCTGTGTTCCCTGAAGGTACGGCCCTGGAGAACGCCGTTTTCTTGGTGGTCTATTTTAGGAAATGCCAAAGGATAAGAAATTTTTCTTTTTTTTTATGGATTCCTCTTCATTAGTGGTGACGACAGGAACCATGTTTTTGATTAGCAGTTTTATGTGTGTGTGTGGTGGGGGGGGTTAATGTTAATTATGTGAACACAGTTAGGAGTCGTCATGTCTTTTAGCTGGAGAACTCTCTGTCCTGTCCTGTTCTGTTCTCTGCTCCTGTGGACCTTGTCTTTGCCCCCCCCCCACCTGTCTTGTCGTTTAATGTTCACACACGCGTCTCTCTCTGTGTGTGTGTGTTGTTGTGAGTGTAATTATTCCTCTGCCGACGTCCAGTCGGCCGCACTAATGTGGCTCGCTAACACTTAAAAGTGCAGAAGGCCGAGGTGGGGTGGCTCACACATGAATTATTAAAAACCATATGCGGCACACGTCGGCCTCCGTTCTGCCCTCACCCCCTCAGTCCTGGGCAGATGGTTGGTGTAAAGATGCTAAATATTAAACGGCGTCACGTTAGTTATTTCTCCAGGTCCCTTTTCTTGTCCATCTCTGTGTCTTATGAACGACTGAGGAGTGATTGAGCGCTGCGAGTTCTCCAGGACACCTGCTGCCGTCGTATTGTTTGAGCGAGCGATGGCTGTGGTTTTAGTTTCGGTTTTCTGTTACTCGGGTGCAGGAAATGCAGTCATAGCCGTTCTGAATGATGACATCACCTCCTTGGCTGAGCAACTGCAGCGACGTGTGTTTGTTGGAGAGGGATTTGGACGCCGGGGTCTTCTCATGAGTCAAGCCTGCGTCGGTGCACTTATTAATCTTCTTCTTTTACCCTCTCCGGTTCTCAGACTGAGCTTGTCTTTCAGGAATTCCAAGGTTACATCCTGTTTTCCATTATGTCTGCTCGGGATTTTTTTCCCCCCTCTCCGTATTATTCAAGTCCATTTCATATTAACTTCCATTTCCCTCCAATTGAATCTCTTAAACCCATAGCTTTATAATACTCCGTCCCAGTTCCTCTTCTGACTTTTCTTTCCTCCCCTCAGTCCGTCGTCTTAACCCCTTGATTCACAGAGCATAAACATCAGAGTGATTCCCTGCAGTCGTTCTCCCACAGTTTCCAAACCAATGTTTTTGTGTTGACTGAGCCTAAATCCTTTTTTCTGCTCTAACACAACACAGTGAACCCCCACACACACACACACACACAAACTACACACACACACTTCAGTTTCCTTTTTCTCTCATTTTCCCATCTCTTGCTCATCTTATCATGTTGTACATTAAGGACATGGAGCGGAGCCTGTGGGAGACGGACCAACAAGGTCTCAGGATTTGTGGGAGAGTTTGTGAGGGTTTCTAAATTTAACCAGTTTATGGTGAAACAGCGTT
>NC_024307.1:137184-151664 GCF_000523025.1 Cynoglossus semilaevis | reverse complement strand
ATATATATATGTGTATGTATGTATGTATATATATATATATGTATGTATATATATATATGTATATATATATATATGTATATATATATATATATATGTATGTATATATATGTATAATTTTCTTGTAATACTCAGGGGAAATGATCTGATCTCCCAAAAGACTATAGAAACAAGGAGTTTTGCATGGAATTCAGTTTATTTTCCCAGCACATCTCCTCTTTTGTTTTTTGCTTTTTTTTTTTAAAAGACAAAACTGTTCTATTTCTGTCTGCGGCTTACCAACCAATCATGTCTCCCCTGCCCAATGACAAATCTCTCTGTGAAAGCTGATAACAGCAGTCGGTTTGAGTGAAGATTGTTGTTACGCCCCGACATAAAAGATTGTGAGAGTTTCTGTCACAGCCGCGTTATAGAGTCGCTGAAGCCACAGAGTCACCTCCAGGTCGGGGGGCTCAGCCCGTGACGACAGTCAGTGAGAGAAAAATGTGAAGAGGATTTTAGAAGTAGAAGATTTCAGCACAGTGGTTGGTAGTCTTGCCTTACAGCATAAGATCATTGCTTTACTGGTTTGATCCCTGGTCTCCAAAGCTCAAAAAGAAGCTATTGGAGTGTAGGATGGATGGTGGGTTTTTTAAGTATGTGGCAGTGGCGGATCAAGGACGTTTAGGGTCCATCTAGGGGCCAGTATCCCAAAAGCTGTTGGGGGCCACTAAGATTTCAGTTAGGGTCAATGCCACCGTGCTCGTGCCCCTAGAACCACCCCTGGTATGTTGCCCAGTGATGGTCCAGCCTTTTGTCTAAGATCATGTTTTCCCAGTGGATGGACATTTAATTCCCGATCTTTATTTATTTATTTTTTCTGTCTTGATTTCAGATCTTTGAAAAAGACACAGGAGATCAAACGCACGCCCTGCCGCCCAGGAGCACCGAGGTGAGTCTTACTAACTCTTACTATGTCGGTCAAGAAATCCCTCTACCGTCAGTGTCATCCTTCCATTTCATGGTCTGAAACATCAGTGTAAGTGGCCGTTGTTAATGACGGCTCAGCTTCTCCCCTGACCTCAGCAGTTGCATGTTTGTCCACGATCAAAGCAGACACATATTTTATGCAGATCTGCAGGACAGAAATAAACATCTTGGCTGAACGTTCAGCATGTTTGCCTGAGACCTCTAATGGTTTTTTTTTATAAGGTTTCAAATGAAAATCATCACTCATTTTCTTCCCACATATTTAAATGTTTTTACCCTCCCCCCACCCCCTCTAGATCTAAATAGAAACTGGCCTTTGCCTTCTGTAGGTCCAGTTTGAACGTGATGTGGCTGAAAGCTTGAAATGGACTTTAAAAGTGTTTGAATATATAAGTGAGGCTGTATAACTGCCCTGGATAGTGGTACATCTACCTTCATGAATAAGTAAAAGAGTTTTCTGAGGGCTGGAGCATTGATGCTTGAAAATGCTAGTGTATTGTAAAGTGCTGAATTTTTTTTCATTTTTTTTTTCCTGAGCAGCCAGACATCAGTTTGTGCAGCATTTATACAACGAAGTTATTGCAGGGGGCGCACAACAAGTCAGATTTAATTAAATTTAACTTTTCGTTTTTAATTTTGCCACAGTTGGAAGAGAAAAAAAAACTCACTGATTTGTAATTTTATTTATTTGTATTCCTCAGTGAGGATATCTGTTCATATATATGGACATTCCTTGTATATATACAGAAGTGTTAATGCCGTAGATAGATGTTGTTTGGCGTTTAATAATTTCTCATCTGTTTGTCAACATTAAGACGTGAGGATTTGTTGCTGGGGAACAAGTGATGAACGCTGCTTACAGATGAGCATAAAGGGCACATTTGGCTGTGAACGAAGTCGGCTGTGAAGATGACTGTTCCACAGGATGCAGTGAATCATACTCTGTACTGAATGGAGGCGAGTGTTAAAACTGCCACTGTAGGATCTTTATAAATGGACTCAGAACAGGAAGTTGTTCGGGAAACAATAATGTCCTTCATTGGGTCAGAGCTTTAATTTAGCCCGGTGTCCAGTTTAATCTCCTCACTTCATTGCATGGATGTCTTCAACATTATGATGTCAACTGAGCAAACCTGGGGTCAGCGGTGTCCATTTCAAAATAATTAGGGAATAAGACAGTAGGTATACTGAGGAGAAAAGAGAAAGCTCAGTGTCCAAAAAAAAAATATTTAATTTAATAAAGACAGTAGGTATACTGAGGAGAAAAGGAAACTCAGTGTCCAAAAAAATATTTTATTTATTTTAATTTAATTTCTGTCTCAGTGATGTTTTAGCTGCTGCACTTCCTGGATGTCAAATCTCCTAAATGACGCTCAGAAGAAATCCTGTTTCTTTAAGAACTTTACTTTACTGATCCCACACTGGGGAAATTATTGTGTTGAGAGCAGATCTGCTGCAACAGGCTGCCCCCCCCCTTGGAGGTTAGGGTTAGTATGTGGGCTGGAACCCACGACCTTCTGCGTGTGAAGCCGATATGTACGCAGGAGTGATAAGTGCTAGACTAAAGAACCACCCTGTTGTAGTTGGGGTTTGTCCTGTGTATCTGCACCTCGTACACTTGGAGGGAGGTGGGCCTTATTTTTTTTTTTTTTTTACAAAATTCATACAGCAGTTTTCTACCACGTCTTCTCTCTTAAAAACCATTTTATCCAAATACTATGAAAGATTTATTTGAATTTTTTTTTTTTTTTTTACTTATTTCACATTTCTGTTGCGTTGTTTCAAGAAGAGGGTTAAAGGAATATTTAATTGGCTTTGGATCTTCTCCTCTCACATCTGACTCACTGAACCCCCGCCCGTCCCCGCCATCCGTCCCCCCTTCCTCTCTGTGTCACCACACTCCACTGCCCACTAATACTCATCCCAGCTTTGACTTTGAAGTGATTGCCAAAGAACTGGCGCATGTAGTAGTCTGTCTGTGTGACAATTACTCTCAGCAACTGGCGCATGTAGTAGTCTGTCTGTGCGACAATTACTCTCAGCTCGTGTGTCTCTCTGTGTGTGTGTGTGTGTGATGGGGAAGTAAAGTGTGTCACAGTAGTTGAAACAGGAACATGAGGTGGACCTGAACATAAAAATAAGAGTCTTGTAATGACCTCTTTTATGGTCAGTGTGTCTGCTCAAAGCCGTACAGTCATATCTCTGACACTCGGTGGAACATAAAGGCTATATTTGTCCGGCGGCCGCTAAACCGTCCGTGTGTCACTCGTGTGCCATCTTTAGCAGCTCCAGGGTGGAGGTCTCCCTGCTTGGAAATGATTTCCACACTGCAGAGGGAAAAAGTGAAGCTTTGGCAGGAATTACTCGGCCGAATGCGAGTGTAAATAGCTCATGCGCTCGCCACACAGAGCACTTGTTGAGGTCCAGCGTGTGCCTGGACTGTGCTCTTGGCGTGCTCCATCATGGAACGTTGACTAGGCAACCGTGGGTCCATCACAAGCCTGTCTGACCAGTGAATGAGTACACAGTGTTACTCAGCCGCAGGTCAGGTCAGCAAAGGCAACAGAACGTACTTTTCCAGGCATGTCCTGTTGCTTTGAGACAAACACAGCACTTATGGAAGCGGTTGCCATGACGCTTGTTTTTTATATATTTTTTTTATTTTCATATTTTCACAAAATGAGCTCACATCCTGAAAGAGGTGAGCGATGTAGGGTGGTGAAACAACATTTTGAGTTTTACTCTTACCAACAGATCGAAGAAACATTTTTGATGAAATATTCATGTTTTTAAAAAAAAAGTTCTTAATTCTTTAAGTGATTGATTCTAAACCACCTTAGTGCAGTGATGGATCACCAGGTGTGCCGTAAAAAAGTATCATATTTTATTTGTCTGAAAAATATTATTATTCCCTGCAAATATTTGCCTTTGCTGTTTTATGCTTTGCTCAAAGGCAGAACAATTAAATACTCTTCCACCAGGTGGCAGCAGATGGCTATGTAAACAAACGGTTGAGGTGTTGTAGCAGGTTTTTTTGTGCGTTTCTTCCTTCAATTCCTGCGACTATATCAGCATTAAGTTCAGCTAAATATGCCCTGGTATCTCACTGAAGTCAAACTAACAGATTATTATATTTTATTGCTTGTACTTTTTGTGGCATTTTTGTTTGATGGTTCGCTCTAGGATTTTTCTAATGTCACATATGTGCCGTGTTTCAGACAAAGCTGGGAATTAAATCAGTGTTTGTCAAAGTGCTGCTATTTGTTGGTATATTTGTGTGGATTCAAGTTAAGCTGTGAATCATTCAAATGTTTTCTAACAAGTAGAAATCCAAGGCCTCACACAAAAAGGAAATGTGGTCTAGAAAAAAAACCCCTCTGATTTTTATGATCAAATAATTATTTGCTGTAACCCAGACCTCCAGTTTCTCACTCAATGCAAATTTTCCATCAATTATTGCTCTTGTTCCTGTCTCTGAGTTTATGACTCTGTCACAAAAGTCATTAATCACAGGCTTTTCAGAACTTCTGGTGTGATGGAGGCTTTTCCGCCAAAACTGTGCTCTTGATATTTGTGGTCTCTTGTTGCACTGCCGCAGCACCACAGCAGTGGGGGCCCTCTCTCCAGAGACACAAAGTCGCAACCAGTAACCCCCAAATAGCTGTCTATATGTCTGAGCTGTGGGCTTTAACACAGCAGTTTAAACCTCAAGTTAAGGCCACCAACAAATGGTTACCTCCTGTTGGCTAACTTGTGGGAGGGGGGAGGAGGGAAAGATTTTTAAGAGATTAACTTGTGATTGTGGTTCTTTCTAATCAAATCGGTGGCAGAGAAGTGAACAGATATCATCTGGGTGTCGGGACCTTTGCTAGTGCTCTGGTCTACACGGTCATTACAATGACGATTATTTGCAGCAACTGCCGTCGGTGTTGTCAAATGAATTTCTAAAAGGTTAATTGTGTGACATCTTTACTCTGCTGCTTGATCCACAGCCAAGCATTTAGGCTAATGGAACTGTGTGCTGCACTATTCACTCATTATGTCTCTCTTCCTCTTTCTCTCTCTCTTCCTCTGTCTCTCTCTCTCTGTTTCTCACTCTCTCTCCTCCACTTCTGTTTTAATTCTCATCTTCTCGTTTTTGTTTTCCCTTCCACAGAGGCTGGATGTCCTCACCGGTATTTACTCCCTGTTGCCCCCCGAGGGAAGTGCTTGGGACTGCACCAGTTGTGTCCACATGCCCGATGGCCTGACTGTCCAGGTTCCAGTTAGGAGAGACCAGACGGTGGCTGACCTCCTCTCTGCAGCCTGCAAGGTTGGATTTGTGGCCACTACAACATTACATTAAACCAGTGTTTCCCAAACTTTTTTTAACCCATGGCACATATGTGTATATATATATAGATGTGTGTATATATATAGATATATATCTATATATATATACAGTATATCATCAGGAAAACCTCTACGGCACACCACTAGACAAAAATCTCAAAAAAGTATATGTAATGAAATATAATAATCTTTTAGTTTAAATGACATAAAAAAATCTCTTGTCTGTTTAGTTGAAGACGACGCTGATATATTGGCAGGAATTAAAAAAAGTCCCACCCAGAGATCTTTTTTTTTTTTTTTTTTTTAGCTTTAATAGCCATCCGCTGCCACCTAGCAGAAGAAAATTGAATTGTTCTGCCTGTCACACATTAACGAACAAAGAAAAAAAAAATTTGCAATAAATAAATAATAGTTTTAGGACCAGTTAACATTGACATTGGATAATTTTCCACGGCACACTAGTGGGCCAGGGCACAGTGGTTGGGAATCACTGCATTAAACGTGGGGGGGGGGGGGGGTGGGCCGTTGCATTTAGTTCCCCACCTCCCTCTGGCAATTGTATTAAGTTCTGCAGTGGAGTCATTATTTATGTTGTGTCCCCCCCCACCTCCTGACATTTATAAACACGCTGTGAAAATGTTTGTCATTTTAAAGTTAATCTTCCAGAATTTCTCACAGACACCTGTGTATTTGCAGGCGTGCATAGATAACTAGTTGAAATGTGTGCATGTGTGAATCCACACAGCCTTATTGAAGGCAGCAGATGGGTTCACACACACACACACACACACACACACAGTCCTTTAAGCAATGCTTAATTTGTTTACCACAAATTTCCCCCTGCAAAATGTGAAGTCACTAGAATTTGCCTAATTCGCGCCTCGTCCGCGCAGCAGCAGCTGCCACACGAAGTGCGTTCACTGTGTGGGATGAAGCCTTTATTCACAGACTGATGGAGATTAAGGTCTGTTGTGTAAACAGGTGAAACAGCTGGACCCCAGTCTGCACTGCCTCAGACTGCACAAGCAAGCAGGGCAGGACGTGGAGGTTAAATACGTGGCGCCTGGGGAGTCTCTCAGTGACCTGGTGAGGAGTGAAAACACGTACCCAGGAAATACGGCCTCCTGCTCATTATCTTAACTTTGTTACGTGGGTGCTAATTTAATTGCTGTCACTTTGTAGGTTCACGAGCAGCTGGAAGTTTTCCCAGTGAAAGTATTCACACTGCACATGAGAAGACCGAGCTGCACCGAAGACTTTGGTACGTCTAGTGTGTCTGATTTGGAAATGTTTTTTTTTTTTTTAATTCAGTCTGTAAACTTAATCCCTCTTTACATAATCCCTGTGTAAACCACCACAGCAACCTTTGTTTGCCTCGTGTTTGTGTAATTGTGATTTCCTCTTCACAGGTTTTGCTGTAACCGGACACATTGACAGCCAAAGGAACAGTCGCATCTTTGTCAGTGAGGTTCTCCCCGATGGACCCGCCTTCAGTGGAGGTATATACCCTTAAAATAACTAGAGACGAACGATGCATCGTGAATCGATTTAAAAAAAAATAAAAAATGGAGTAGGCTACATGATCTTGAAAAGTCACTGGTCACACCATGGGATTGCACACTCTAGTCCAGTAGGTGGCAGTATGTGCCTAAAAACGTTGGTTGTGACTCTATTAAACCAAAAGGTCAGTCCCTATGTATCCTAAGTGACATTCAGGTGTTCAAGTAGAACGTGGGAAAAACTTGTTCCAGGCTTTTACAGTGTTGCTCTAAAGAAAGGAACTCTTTCCAGTTCAGTTTTTTTTTATCGTCTTTTTTTGTTTCATATATTGACAGTTCTTACAAATAAAGGATCATTTTATTTGCACATTTTGTTTTTCAAAAGAAATCATAATAAAATAGAATCGTGACTCATCGCTACATCCCTAAAAATGACTTCTTTAAGATAACAATCCCGACGTCCTCTTGAATCTGTTTCTGTCGTCAGGTTTGCGTCCAGGTGATGAGATCCTGAACCTGAATGGACGGTGCGTGTCAGGTCTGGACCTGGCACTGATCCAGTCATTGTTCGCAGAACCAACACTGCAACTGAGCCTGAGGCGGGACGGTCCACGAGCCACGGGCCTGGCCTCCACCTCCCCAGCCCCTGCCACCAAACTCAGCCCTGAAGTCCGCGGCAAACACCAAAGAGCCAAGTCCTCCTCAGGTACTTCAGTTGGAAAAACACTCTACATAGATTGATGCATGACTGTGAGACAGGGTTGAAAATAGGTGACAGACTTAATCACAATGAACAAGCAATATTTCTAAGGTCCACTTATTAATGGAAACTTTTCCTCTGATCAAGCAGATAAAAAAGATAAAACATTTATTTTTAATCTGTTTTTCTCTGTAAACTCTAACGTAGCTCAAATTACCAGAAGTGTGATAAGATGCCTCCACCTTTTCTGACAATAAACAACAAGATGTTTGTTAACATCCAGACCACAACTTCCTCTAAAGAGGCCGTTAGTTAGTGTGTGTGTGTGTGTGTGTGGGTGTGTGTGTGAACTGAACTGTACAGTTGGTCAGGAGCGTGTGTTCTGAAGGTAAGACACTCAACCAAAGATTTTAGACTTTGTCTTTAGTTCATATAATTGTTACTGTTATTTATTTATTTACTTATTTTATAAAGATGATGTTGTTTGGTACTGAGGAGAACAGAAGGCGATGACTCACGGGTTTATGTGTGCGTGTGTGTGTATGTATATATATATTAGGTGAGAATATAATTTATATTCAGTTCACTGTATGGCAGTAAATTAACCAATCACAGCGTTGACGCCGACAAGTAAATAAGACTTTCCTTCTTTTAACATAATTCATTTTTTGATAAAATAACCATTTATTAAACATATTTTAATTAAAAAATAATTTCCTTGTTACAGTAGTTTAAGCACAGTTTGATAGAGAGTTTCGTATCAACTGCATTTTTAATTTTTTACATTTGCATTTTTTAAATTAAAATTTTAAATTAAAAAAAGAAATGGAAGACAGACATTTGACTGCAGTTGCCTCTTTAAAAAAAAAGTGAAGTTTCCTCAGAACTTTCTGTTCTTTCAGTTCTCTTTTGTTTGCCTGCTGTCACATCGACCTGCCTCTCAGGCTAGAACCAAAAATAAAGTCCTTTAATGCTGCTGTTTAAATCATTTCCTACGGACCTTAGTTTGAACAAGACATTTGGAAAAATGTGAAATGATATAATATATGTTATTATCACACCAAGGGGCTTCAACCTGGTGTAATTATCTCACCATTTTTACTTAAAAAAAAAACATTTTAGACTAGAATTCCTATTTTCTCTGAATGTCCAAATGTCACTAATGTGTTTCAAAAGTACAGAGTGAGTTTTTGTGTGACTCACCGATGGTTTTTTTTAAATACTGCAGCTAGAGGAAACATGCAGACACACACAAAAATATATACACAAATATACACACACACACAATCACACCCTCATGAATCGTTGTGTTAAAACTTGTTGTCTTCTGGTTCCAGATGTCTGTACGTCTGCTGATGGTGTCGTGTCGTCGTGTGTAGGACTGGAGAATGGTTACACCCACTGCACTCACAGGCCTGTTCAGCACAGCAAGGTAGGAGGTTGTGTGTGTGTGTGTTTGTGTGTTAGTTGTGGGGCTGTCAGAAAGGAGACAGGCACCAATCCTTGGCATTACCATAATTAGTATACTTTATCATAGCCACTGGTATAAACACAGCTTATTAGTGTCATGGTGGAACTGGGTAATTTTACCTCAGCCTCCAGCCACACACAGATGCATGTGAGCAGATGCGCCGCAACGTGCACATAAAGACATCATCCCTGGAGGCAGCGCTGAATCTCAATGCGCTGCTGTCATTCTCACCTTCACTCAAACCTACATATCCATCATAACAACCACAGCTGAGGGTCTTCTTTTGTTATACTGTCGATATGGGTTTGGACCCTTTCGTTGGGTTGGAAATTAATGCAAATAAAAATACCAGGGCTGTGAGAAAATATGGGTACACTGAAGTATTTGATGATGATGATCGATATTTTACAGCACTGGATCAATTTTTTTATTAAGAATGAATTCATTCATGGCCACAGATTGTACAGGGACTGCTTTGATTTATTTTAAGTATTTGAGACTTTGTGAGTCAAACTATCTTATTATTTTAATTTATCCAGATTAATCCTTTAAATTATAGATGTCAGATACATTTGCAGACTGATGTTATCGGCTCAATATTAGTATAATTATGTAATATCTGTAAGAATCGTTTTTTTTCTGATAATGAAAACCCAATTGTAGGAGGTCCTGAGGTGATTACCTCAGTTTTGGGGGCAAATGGCTGCACATATCGGTATCGGATTGAGACATTAAGAGTTTGGACAGTATTGGATATCGGCAAAAAGTTAATATCAGACATCATTACTTCAAATGCTTTTCTTTCTTCTCTAGTGATTCCAAATGTAGATCCCTCTGTTCCAATGTTAGTAACCTGATGTTCAGATGGAACAGCAGCAGAGTTTTTACTACAATAATAGTTTGACTACAATCAATAGTTAGTAACCTGATGTTCAGATGGAACAACATTGAGTCTTTACTACGATGATAGTTTGACTACAGTCAATTTGTCATTGTATCTATAGTACTGCAGTATTTCTAAATGTACCCTATCGTTGCCCCCCGTGTCATGATAAGTATCGTATTGCCTGATTCTTGCCAATACACTTCCCTAAAAAGTACACGCTGTCATCTCCGACGACTCGAGGCAGATGAACCTGCGTTGTCGTGTCCTTCCTGTTAATGAATCTGCGTTGACGTTGTAATGCGTGAAGCCATCAGAGATCACACCTCAGGAACGGTAATAAATGTGAGACAGGAAAACATGTGTGCCGGTGTGTTTCTGAGAGTGATGAGAAACGTGCACGGTCACCTTGAACAGCCACTGGTTAATTATGTATGATCTGTAAAGAGTCCACGTGCACTCATGCATATTCAACGCTCCCTACAATGGAAAGCTTATATGTCCTTTAAATCCTATACATTAGACGGGCTGAGTGTGTGCTGGTCTGAGCCGCTCATTAGGTGCAATGAGTTGTTGGAGGGAAAAACAGACACGAGTGTTTTTAATGGTTTGGAAATCTGGCTCAGAAATGTAGTAGAAATTGTTACTAACCGCTTCAGCTTTGTGGTAATTGCCAGTGTCATAGGACGCCAACAGTCGCTGACCTGGGGTCAGCCAGGAGGCGGATTAGTCCGGAACAAGTTGGCCTTTTCTCTTCCTCCTATCAGTTCTAGAGCTACGTGTTTCTCCTTTTGTTTGCCCAGCGACATAAGTCAGTCCCACTGTGCTGAGATCTGCACTGCACCACAGCTGCTGCTGCTGCTGCTGCTGCTGCTGCTCAGCACCAAGTCACTCCTGTTTCACTGGGAAGTGTGTGGGGGAATACAGTGAGTTTTTTGCATGTGTGCTTTAGCTGCTGTGTATGTTTGATGCATTAGAGATAAAAAAAAAAAAAGAAATCCACAAATGGACAACTTAGTCACTGAGCAGGTGTGCTAATGACAAAGACCCACAGGGGGAGGTATTGGTGCTAGGTATCAGAGGTTTAAGTCCCTGCTCGGTCATCGGTGTCTTCTCCTGACAGTTCATCAAATGTAGATCGCAGATGGAGATGAATAAAAGGAAAGGACTGTCACATCTTTCCGTCTCTTCAGTCGCTGCCTTTTTCCTGATCCGTCGGTTCACTGCGTTAAAGACTGGACCGTTTGTGTTTGTTTGTTTAGTTCAGTTTTGTGCCTTCGCAGGCATAGATGCACTGTTTACCGTTGCATTTGTGCTGCCACTGTGCACTTACTGCTACATTTAGCAATCCGGCAGTGTAGCAATCGGTTTAACACAATGTTGTGGTTCCATTATGAGCCGAGCCAATTGATTTGAGAAGTCATCAGGATCGGCACGATTGATTTGTCGTGTGTGTACGTGTGCGTTTGTTTCAGCGAGAGACAATCGAGGAATGTTGATGTGAATCTTAGATTCCTGAGTGCAGCATATGGTTTCTGGTGACCTCAAAGACACGGGTCCAGGCTGCAAGGTCAATGTTCCGATGCATTCATGTGAATGAACAACGACAGCCTACTGGGTGGTCTCCACAGACCGACGGAAGGTCGCAGGAAGGACATGGGTCAGAGAATTGGTTTTGAAAAATCCAAGAGATTCTCGTCTAACCCTTCATTAGTTTGAACCGAACTCCAAAGGTTCCAGCCAATCAACAACGAGCATTTATTGTCAGCTTTTTTTTCGTCTTAGACTTAATGAACTAGAGACTGGATTTTTTGAATGTTGTTGAGCAATACTTGGCCATTTTTATTTACGTGAGCAAATTTGTTATTAAAGGCCTTCACCACTAGATGCTGCTAATAGGTGCACAGTGTATTTTAAAAAAAACTGAATTCTAATTAAATACCTGTTTGTGCAGTGTTGTAATAAATAAATAATAATAATTTTTTGTCCCACGATGGGGAAATTTACAGGGTGAGGCAACAGATACAGGCTGCCACAGGAGGCGCCATTAGAGATACAGTATGTGATTCTTCTGGTATTTGAACCCAGGACCTTCTGCTCTCTGCTTGCAAGACAGGTATATTAGCAGCTACAGGTGTGCTAACTGCTACACTATGTAGTTGCTACTACAAATCATGGATTCAGCTGAAGGTTATCTAAAGAGTGAAGTTTTTCTCTAATCGTCTGCATCTTGGTATTGCCACAGATTTTGTTTTCTCAGACGTCCCTCCCAAGGCCACGCTCCTTATCTATCATTCATAGGAAACATCCCTGGAAGGTTTTTATTCTAACAGCCGGTGTCAACACTGAGCGTTCAAGGTGAAAGACAAACACTTTTAACCCCGTAAATACAATTCATTCAGCTTAGATTTTGCCCAGTGATCTGTTGCCGTCTATCTTATGTATTGTTCATAATCAGACCTGACGTCGACCACCGATGGGAATCAGTTATGTTACACTGTGACATTGATTTTTCTTAACCCATCGGTAGATGTTGTTCGTTGGCTTCTCTCTTGTCTTGACTTGGACCAAAGCTTAAACAGTGGAAACCGTACCATCGGCTTCTTTCAGTTTGTCCAGACAAAATACTTCAAGTAAATAGTCGTTAATATTGAGCTTTTTATTTAAGTAAATACTTGAATTTTTTTAAAAACTATTTTATTATTTAGTAATATTTGTGTGTTTACTTGAAATCCCAGTCTCTCAGGAAATAGTATGGTGGTTTGAAAATTGTTTACAGAAAAAGATGATACGTTGATATAATTAGCCCGCAGCTTTTAACGAAGATTCGGTGATTCCCGCAGACATCTGGCTGTACAGTCAGATCTTCTCTGTGAACATGAGTCCGTCTTCCTCTGAGCTGCAGACATTCCAATCCTCAACTGTAGACAATCTTCTTAACCCGGCTGCTCTGTCCATGTGATATGAGTGAGAGAGAGGGGGTGTTTGGGGAAAAGCATTTTTGTGTGTGTGCGTACGTGTTAGCGCTAAGCTCATCAGACACCATCTGGCCACAAGCGCTCTGGTAATCTGGATGTAATGCTGTCTGTGCAGTTAAGGCTACACTTGTCTCCTCTGCACAGTGTTTAACAAGCTGTGGTGAAAACGTGAAACAAAGAAGCGACACGGCAACTTGAACGGATCTGGACTCAACGTGATCCAAATGTAGTGGGGCGTGGGGGGAGTGGTGGGGACGGTCCCTGGTCAACCCATGGCCGCGTTTGTTTCAATCAATGTCACATTGAGGAGCGATGGAGCTCTGCGGCCGACCTCCGGCCTCCGCACCTTCACACAGGACCAATCTCCTGATAAAGATCTGTCCTCCATGTATTGGAGGAGATCACCTGGCAACGAAGAAGAAGAAGAAGAATGACGACCTGTTCCTGGTCTCCGCTCTGTTGACTTGGTGAAGGCCTCTCAGAGACATGCTGGTTTGCCTGGCTAAGGACATGGCCGCCTGCTTGTCCTGCCAGAAGTGGGCGAAAGGAGAAAAGCTGCTGGTAACTATGAGCCGTGGGAGGTTTTCACGCCAGAGCTTTAACATTTCACACCCAAACTCCCACAGCCTTCTGTGTGAATTTGGTTGAAATAACACCAGAAGACCAGGTCTAGATTAGATCAATTCTGATTTATAGTTAAGAAAATTATATCGTGTGCTGTCGATCGACCAATGGATGGAGATTGCATCATTAGGTTGTTCCAATAGTTAAAAAAGCTAAACAGTGATATTGATCTTATTACGTCTAAGTTGCCATGATCTGCAGTCAGTGTTGAACGTGAGTCAATGCCAGTGTGTGTGAACACGGTGAACAAACTCATAAACACCATGTGATCGTTCGTGTCAGTTTGTCCTCTGTCCATCTGTTGTCCTTCTGTGAGGTATACGTTCAGGACACATCGACGCAGGTCACCGAGGTCAAAGTGTTGCTGCGTTGTTTTTTTTTTACGGCCACGATGTTTTTGTTCACAGCAGTGTGAGCTCCATCAGAATGAATGGTTCTGCTTCGACTTTTATTTGCTTTGGATATTTGTATGGTGTGGACAGTTTAGGTCAGGTGAGGCAGTGAGGGAGTGAAAAAAACAAACCACAAAACCATTCATTTACCTTCAGGCGACTTAAGGTAGAGCTAGAACAAAGTGCTTGAACCGAGAAACACACCCTCTTGGAAAACCCCGAAAAAAATGCATTTATGTCTAAATGCTTTTGAGTGTCGTGTGACACCTCATGCCCTCCCCTCCCCCTCCCCCTCCCACCCTTGGTTTGATTCAGAAGCGTCCTTTATTGGACAACGCCACATGAGGACTGATCTGTATTTTTTCTCGCTTTATGTTTAAGTTATCTTATTAATGCTAAGCTGCGACCTCTCCACGGAGCCAAATCTAATCTACGCAATAGACTAAAGTCTGACTTTAAGCTATATCTGCTCGTGTTTCATCCCAGTGTCCACAGAGATCTGGTTTATTCCCAGGATACCAGGTTAAATAGTACAAACGTATCTTCTCAATTCCTATTACCCCGTCATCTTATTAGATTGCAGTCGACAGTAATAAGATAAAAAAAGTATTTTCTTGTACTCCAAACTTTGTGTA
>NC_024307.1:133739-136155 GCF_000523025.1 Cynoglossus semilaevis | reverse complement strand
TCGGCTTCTTTTTTCTGACTCCCCCCCCCTCTCATTGTGACATGCTTTCTTCCCCCCCGACGTGCGTCGTTGACAACAATCTGTCCCACATTAATAACAGTCATGTTTTATTTTCAGTGGTGTGTGCTGTTCGGCTGCAGCTCCAACGTCTCATTTTTATGAGACTGCAGTGTGAACATGAGCCCAAGTCCTGTGTAAATGTGATTAGAATTTACTTTGCACATGAGCAGTGGTGCATGACACACACACACACACACGCTGAGACAGACACACATTTAAAGACTGTGTCCAGGTCTCCTGGTTCTTGGAGCCTGTAGTGGAATGACATGACAGATATGACTGTTATCTGTCTCCACAGGGTCGTGTGCCCCACCTCCACCCCCCTGAGCCCCCTCCCCAAACTGAAAACACCAATGGCCTTTTGATGAATAAGTTGTTCTGATATCCTTCAACCTCCGTGTTACCTTTGGGCAATCTCACTCCCGTCTGCCTGCCTGGCACAATATTGACTTTTCCCAGAATGTCTATCAGCGAGGCTGTGTGTGTGTGTGATGATGTGTGTGTAGCAGCATCATCAGTGTGTGAAGCAGAATCTGTCATCCTTTCATTACTCTTTCTTCAGATCTTTCACACTCCGCACCGTAGCATTAGCGGTGTCCGTGGCGGTAGCGTTCCGTAACGAGCCGGTTGATTGGGTCACAGTCTTTAATGGGAATGTCAGTCGTCTGTGGTCTTAACCTGGGGTGGCGGCCGACACCAGAAGAAAGCTGAGTGACTCAGGAAAGCTCTCACACTCATCTGAGTGTGGGTGTATGTGTGTGTGTGTGTGTGTGTGTGTTACGAGGCCCTGCTGCGTCAGAATGGTGGCTTTATCGATCATGACTTGGTTCCGCACAGACTTCCAGAGAGGGAGTTGCACTTGAATGCTTAATGCTGATGCAATATTTTCAACACACACACACACACACACATGGAAAACGCTGAGCAGCTGCTCCGCCTGTAATATCGGCCACTGCACCGCGCTCTTGTTGCAACGCTGCTGATTTAAACTGACTACTGCTGGCACATGGTCCTGTGCTGTGTGTATGTGTGGACCAGCTTCACACTATAACCTCACACCAGGTTATTTATCTGGACTAAGCAGGACTGGTCATCACTGGTCATCACTGGTCATCACTGGTCATCACTGGTCTATTTTTAACACAGACGTCATAATGAATGGCTCCAGTTCTGTGGTTTAGTAAAACTTGGTGCAGCTGATGGATCAGTTCACTGTTGAATAATGACATGTAATAATGACGAGTTCTTCTGTCAGAGTGACGTAGAAGTCATTGGTGATTGTGTTTTTATACCTTTCATAGGTAAAACAAATTTGTTTAGAGCGGTTAATGTCAGTAAGTGTTTTGACAACTACCGTAATTTCTGGACTACTGAGCGCACCTGAATATAAGCCGCACCCGCTAAATGTAAAAAAAAACAAAAAACATTATTGTACATATGTAAGTCGCACTTCTCTATAAGCCGCAGGTGTCCATGTTGTAACATGGAGTATTTACACAAAGATTTTTTTTTTCACTTTTAATTAAATAATTTTTTTTTTCCCCCCAACGGTACCTGTAACACGGCTAGTTACACGTTAGCTCTTTCCTGCGTCGTAGCCCTGACTGTAGCTGGAATGCACAGGCTGGAGACTTAGTGATCCGCTCTAGAGCTGAAGCTAACATTAGCTCCGCGGCTAATCACTAGCGGTATGAACTTCAGAGCCGCAGAGTTCAAGCGTGTGAAAAAAAGTATTTTTTTACGGTAGTTTCCAGTGGGAAACAGACATTTTGGCAAAATAACAAATTTAAAGATAAACCCAGTTTTAGAACCTCTTAATAAATTACAACGATACAAACTTCCTTTAAATGCTGCTCTAATGCCCCACCCTGTGATTTTAAAGAGTTCATAGATATAAAACACACATTATTGTTTCCTATAAATATAAATCTCTCTCTCCGTCAAGCTTTTAGAGCACGTTATAAATTCAGCCTTGGAGTCTTAGCTGCAAAATGATTGTAATGAATGCATCTTGGTGCTAGCACTGAGCCATTAGCCAATCAGGATTGACTATGATGGTGATGATGACAATACTGGTCAGGGTTCTGTTATTCTCTAGAGCTCTACACCAGCCAACATCCTGGTCTGTGAAGATTCTCATTCTTCCAGGTCATGTTATCCAAAGAGTTTAGTTGTAAATAACTGGACTTGGTCATTTAGTTTTTTAACTGAGGAACTTCATCAGTTACTGGAACTCAAACCGGAAACTGATGAAGTTCCTCAGTAGAGGATGAATTCCAGTTGCTTACAACTAAAGTGTATGGGCACCCAACATCCTGTAGGTGGGGTCGATCAACAAGAACTAGGAATCTAACAA
>NC_024307.1:129315-133414 GCF_000523025.1 Cynoglossus semilaevis | reverse complement strand
CACGCAGCACGTGATGATAGGGCGTGGGGGGGGGGGGGGTGGGGGGGGGGGGCGGGGGGGGCATGTTACAGTGTAGAACTGTACAGATCATTGTTTTATACAACTGTGGAGCTGAAATCATTAGCATTGATGCGTTGAGGAGAATATATACATATATATATTATATTTACACGTCCACTCCAGACCACTCTAAATATAACTGCCCTTTTCTCTCTGACGCAGAGCGTGGACACCGTGTGCACGCTGTACCAGTCCTTTCAGGAAGGGCGGGGCTCAGGCTCAGGCTCAGGGGGCCTGATGGAGGACGCCGCAGGGCCTCGCGTTCGCCAGGAAGAGGGGCCGAGGTCCGGTCCCACCAGGGACGCCACCCTGCTGAGACCTTGCCCCAAGCACATGAGCGCCACCGAGAGGTTACGAAAGGTCATCCAGGAGCTGGTGGACACGGAGAAATCCTATGTGAAGGTGAGACTCTTAAAAGTCGGGATGAAAAAAAAACCTAGTTATTTATCTTAAAAGTCAGGATGAAAAAAAAAACAAAAAAATTATTCTGGGTCATTCTGTCCACGTAGCTGTAACAGTATATTTAAACATTTCTCTGGGTTTTTATAGGCTAATAAAATGTGTCATTATTGAACCTAGAAAATAGACAAAGTCTCAGATTAAAAAAAAACATTTTCTTAGAGTTGATGTATTTTTAATGAAGAATAAAACGCTGCTAACAGATTCTCAGAGACACAGACACGCTGTTTTCACATTTTCTTTTCTTCCTTCTCAGTATTCACTTTATATCACAACAAAGAGGTGCATTTTTCAAATTTGATTTTTTTTTTTTTTTAATGAATCTGTATGTGTTTCTAGAATATTCTAAAAGTCATCAGGGACAGAAGAACTGGTGGGAATTCTGTCATCATCCTCCGGGCCAATCATTTCTCTGACCCCTGTTAATCCAATATGACCTTTTCCTCCCTGACACACACATCAGAGAGCCACATTTATGACCTCCCTCCATACACATTATTAGTAATTTCATACTTTAGTTTTTACCCGCGCTCTCCTCTCCATCTCCCGGTTCCTTCTTCCTCCTGCACCGTTCTCCTCCGTTCCTGCTCTTGATTTTGTAATTGAAGAAGGTGATTGTCTTCCCACGGCGTCTCGTGGCATCTATCTGTGCCTAAAGGTAGCCAGAGGAGGAGGAAGAGGAAGAGGAGAAAGCTCATAAATCAACCTAATGAGAATATCCCCACTAAAAGGAGTGATAAGAGTCAATGGGGGGGGAGGGGGGGGGGGGGGGGGGGGGGTCAGGTAGAGGTTACAAAGTGGGAAATAAGTCGGGATTTCATGGTTAGAGAGACGTTAAACAACTGACACATAGAGGGTTCATATTTATATATATTTTTTTACTATTTTCTTTTTTCATTTTGCGTTTTACCGACCTTCTTTTCTATTTCTGATGCAGGACCTGGAGTCTCTGTTCGACATCTACTTGAAACCCCTGCACAATGAAAGCTTCCTCTCGTTGGACGAGGTAAGTGACGGCTCCGGGTTTTTGCGCCTCAGCCGACAAATAACGTAGCACCAGATGCGGCGTCCAGCCGCGTGTCTGTTACCCAGAGGTGCTGCTGTTGCACTCTCTGTCATCTGCCACTGCAGGACAAATTAACATTTGCCCCCCCCACCCCACCTACCCCACTCCCCGTGTCCTCTGAGGGACACTTTAATAAAGGACATCTTTAAGGCTCCAGGTGACTTTGACCTGCCACTGTTCAGGTCGTCTCCTTATTTTTAGTCCAACCTTTTCATTAGGAGAGTGGACTCCCATCACACACACACACACACACACACACACACACTGCTGTATACGGAGGATCACTTAGCGTTGTGGTTTCCAACAGCGTGTTCCAGACATGACCTCAAACACAGCACGTCTCTCCCCAGACGCCCCGGTCGATCGCCCCCGGAGCTCAGTGGGGTAAATTAAAAGCCCATTATGGGACAGTGGACTTCATCCAGACACAGAACAGACGGAGGAATCTTAGCCCCCGCCCCTTATTTTTAAAACACCTTTTAATGAAGGGAACTGTTGACCCTAGATGTCCAACAAGACGGCATTAGCAGTACAGCAGTCTACCAAGTGTGTGTCTGTGTGTGAGTGTGTGTCTGTGTGTGAGGACACCTGCTGTATTTCTGTTAGTATATTAGTATTTTTCCCAGAGTGCTGTTCTCAGAGATGGATCCATCACAGTGGAGCTTTTATAACAACTCACAGGCTTTTTTTTAAAGATTTTTTTTTATCTCTTGTCTCACACACTTTCATTCATTTTTCAATCATCCTCATCCCACAATTCTAAACTCCTCCTCCTCCTCTTCCTCCTCTTCTTCTTCTTCTTCTTCTTCCTCAGATGGAGAGTCTGTTTGGCAGCCTGCCAGAGATGCTGGACTTTCAGAGGGTCTTTTTACAAACACTGGAAGAGAGGATCGCTTCCTCACCTGACTTCAGCACTTTGGAGGTGCCCTCACAGTTCAAGGTAACACACACACACACACACACACACACACACAACACATGATGGTTGAGATGTTGTTGAAGCTCCAGTAGAAATGACTAGAATATTCTAGAGCTGTGACCTGATGTTGAGTCAGACTCTGGGTCTATTGATCCAACTGTGGCTCATTTGTCATGTACCGTAGTGAAGAGTCCAGAGGTTACAGGGAAGAGAGAAGGACAGGGAAGGACATGTGAAGACGGGACCCACACGGGTCGGGTCCAGACATCACAGGTTCACCTCTGTAGCCCCACAGTCATTCATTCTGTGCTCTCTCTCTCTCCCCCTCCCTCTCTCTCTCTCTCCCTCCCTCTGTGTTCACAGAAGCTGCTGTTTTCTCTCGGGGGTTCGTTCCTCTACTACGCCGACCACTTCAAACTCTACAGCGGCTTCTGTGCCAACCACATTAAGGTCCAGAAGGTCCTGGAGAGAGGTAATAAAAATAAGACAAATTTACAGATCGCTTTAAAAAAAATTGCTTACGAAGTCAGATTAGATGACACGTATAAAAACACAATAATGTGGTGAAATACAACAGGACAGAGAAATAATTATATTATTAATAATAGTGAGTACATTTCTTCAAGATTCAAACTACGACGCGTTAAACATGTGCATTTTGTACATTTATATCGACTTCAGACAAACCTGTCGACCGACTTTTCTCGAAATCTTTTTTCTGCGAAAGAAAAAAAAAAGTTTTAATGTGATTTATAGCTGTGAAGACTCTGTCGCTATTTGGGAACTTTGCCCAGAGCTAAGAAATCCATGAAAAGGCCGGTTCCTTTCTGCTGATGTACGAGCGAGAGGAGGCTGAACAGTCTTCCTCTGCCGCCTCATCACTGGAAGTGCGGGGATTATTCCTCAAAGTGAGCAGCAGAATGTTCCTTAAATAGGATTAGACTGAAGAAAGTCCTCATCAGCGTTAAAAAGGTGTTGTAGGTAGATTTGGTGGAGCGGCGCTGCTGACCCACCGGGGTTTGTGTTTGGATATACAATTACAGAGAGAGAAAAAAAAACAACATTTTATCACATGTTTTAATTCAGAATGTTATTTAAATTATTAAAAAATACCATAATTTCCAGAATATTGAACGCACCTGAATATAATCCCTTCACTTTGTGCTTGTCTGCAGTGCTTTGCGCTTATAACCCACAGCCTACCAGAAAAGGCATTGGTCGCATCATTGTTTAAGCCGCAGGGTTCAAAGCGTGTGGGAAAAAGTAGCGACTTATAGTCCGGAAATTACGGCGTATATAATAATGTATTTATTTGAAGGCTTGACTGAATCGGTACAGAATTTTTAACATTCTACTAGGAATAAACTCTGATAATAATACAGTAATAATAATAATAACTATATATATTTAAATTTAAAAAATAAATTAAAATATTATTTAAACTGTTTATTTTACAGTCCTCAGTGGATTTTCTTTTCTTCACAGTAACAGTGGTTCACTGTAACTCACTCATAGACCCCGTTTACATGGTCACAACCATCTAATCCAATGACATCGCGAAGAAATCTGGGGGCGTTTGTCAACTCTCGGAGTAA
>NC_024307.1:118919-128656 GCF_000523025.1 Cynoglossus semilaevis | reverse complement strand
AGTGCTGATGATGCCCTCTTGTGGCCAGATGTATGGGATATTTTGATATAATTAATTATACTACATAGAACGCTGTACTGGCTGCTGAAGTATTCATATTAATTTTTAATTTCTTTTTTTTTCTTTTACAGCAAAGACAGACCAGGCTTTTAAGGAGTTCCTTGACGCCAAGAACCCCACCAAGCAGCACTCCTCCACCCTGGAGTCGTACCTGATCAAACCGGTTCAGAGGGTCCTCAAATACCCGCTGCTGCTCAGGGAGCTGGTGTCTCTCACTGACGCTGAGAGTGAAGAGCACTACCACCTCACTGGTAGGCAGAGAAGAACACACACATACACACACAAACACACATCTGTACACACCACCAGTGTGCTCAGGCATTAATGCTGATCCACACATTAAGATGCAACGGAGGTGACACCATGTGGGCGAGAAAGAAATCCTGACATAGACAGAGCAGCGATACGATAGATCGCGATACTATAGACACGACGATATATTGAGGTTTTTTTTATTATTATTGAGGAATTGGTGATTAAAAAAATCAATCACTGATGATGGAGATTGATACGGGATCAGGAAAGGAGATATCCCGATATTTCAGTGTATGGATATTTCCTTACAGCTCTAGGTGCAGTAGAATTTGCAGCTATGATAAAAGAATAAATTAATTCACCTTTAACCCCCCCCCCTCTCTCTTCCCCCTCCTCCCCCTGGACTCCTTCGTCCTTGTCCTTGTCTTTGTCTCCACAGAGGCTCTGAAGGCCATGGAGAAGGTGGCCAGTCACATCAATGAGATGCAGAAGATCTACGAAGATTACGGCTCCGTGTTTGACCTGCTGGTGACGGAGCAGACCGGACCAGAGAAGGAGGTGGGTTCACGTCTATAACCTTAACCCCCCCCCCACACCCCCGCCCACACACACACACCATCCTACAGGGACTGAATACATTAACAAATTGATAGAATATTAAGCCGGGAAAAGTACTGCAGTATAAATATTCAAAGTGAATGTGAAATAATGTTGTCTACAGTACTGTGTCTTCTCACTGTGGACGTTTGGCTGCTTATTTTCCCGTCTCTTCGTTTTCTCATCCATCTCCTCTGTGTGTGTTCTCCCTCTCAGGTCACAGAGATCTCCATGGGTGAATTTCTCATGCATTCCTCCGTGGTCTGGCTCAATCCACATCCGTCACTGGGTCGCATGAGAAAAGAACCAGAAATGACTGTGTTTGGTGAGTCTGGACGCTGTGGCATTGTTATTGTTGCGTATTTGTCAAAGTCGAAAGCAAAAATCTCTGCTCTCTCCCTCTCTCTCGCTGTCATCTTCGTCTCGACGCACAACGAACGTCCTGACGTCGGCCTGCGATGTCGACAGTTTGATGTCTAATCACTTTAAGCGTCACACTTTATTGGTTTTGTTGCCGCGCGCCGTTAAACTGCCTGCGGAAGTGTTCAAACACATCTCGCTCCATTTCAATATCAGAGCGACGGAGCGGCTGCATATTTCACAGCTTCAAGCTAGCATCTGAAATGCGTCTGTGGGCCGCGCTCCTTCAGTCGCTTCTCGTCCCCAGGAGGCATCGCAGTCGGTACTGAAACTGTCTGTTCTGTCTCTCCGCAGTTTTTAAGAAAGCAGTGATCCTGGTCTACAGGGAGAACAAGCTGAAGAAGAAAATGGTGAGAACTGCGTCGGCTCTGGAGCCTCATAAATTCTCTCGTTGTAATTCACCGAGCGTTTTCACCTCATGTGACGTTTTTATGTGACGTCCAGGCCAACGCTCGTTCAACGCTGTCCCACGGAGACTCGGACACCTTCAAGTTCCGCTGGCTCGTCCCGCTCTCCGCGCTGCAGGTCAGGCTCCTCCCCCTCCTCCTCCTCCCCCTCCCCCACACCACTAAATCACTTATAAAGTACATCCACTAAATCTTCTTCTGTCGTATTTTACACACACACACAGAACCAAAGCTCACACACCTTTAAGCTCACACTGGGTCACACACACACACACACCTCTTTCCTCCTCATCTTCAGGAACCATAAACCATGTGACCGCCTGACTCCTTTATTTCCTCCTCTCTCTCTCAGGAACCGCCCGCCGAGGAGGGCGCCTGCCTCTGGGAGCTGGTCCACTCCAGGTGTGAGGTGAAGGGGAGACCGGAGACCGTCTTCCAGCTGTACAGCAGGTGGGACCAGTATTACAGTATTCATGGGTACTACTGCAGTCATTACTACAAAAAAAGTCGCACGTGACATGAGATTGAAAGGATTTTGAGTCGTTAAACATTTAAAACACGTCAAGTCAGAGTCGGGGGGAAAAAAAAAATCGCGTAATGAAATTATTCATTATGCCAACGGTTACCAAAGTAGGGAGCGGGGCCCCTCATGAGGCCAACAAGGCAAATTAATTACAATGTTATTGTTATTATTAGTGGAGAAACCGACCTAGTTAATAATTTTACTTCATTATCTCCTGAATCCGATCATATTTCTCTCACTTCAACGCGTTAAAATAACACGTAAATGTTTCACGTTGTTTCAGATTCATCAGATATTTTTCCAGGTCAGACATATTGGTTCATATCGTCATAGTTTCCTGGTGAAAACTCAGCTGACAGTTTGTTTCACGTGGAACCACTACGCGACTGTTGACGTTACCGCGTCATTTAACGATGTTTTCCAACTTAATGGAGCGCCTCCGTGTGGAGAGCAGCGGCGAGCGTAGCCTGTGACCAAATTGGCAATTCTCATTACACCACTGTGAAATTGGGATCACTACTAATGAATTAAATCTCTCTCCACACTGGGGACCGAATCTGGCTCTGCAGCACCGATGCCCTCTCCCCCCACCATCTGCCCCTCCCACCTCTGATTTATATTTAGCCTCAGAAATCCAGTTTTTCCAAAGATACCCTCTCCTCATGTTACCGTGTTTCCTCCTCAGCGTGCCGGAGAGCAAGGTCAGCATCATCAAGGTGATCCGCTCGCTTCTCAGGGAGAACGTGAGGAGGTGCATGAAGAGGGAGGGCACGCTGGAGAGAAAGGCTCGTCTGGCTCCGCTGCACAGCACTCTGCCCTCCTCTGCCAGGCTGGGTGAGTCGGAAATATATGTCCGTCACACGATGTTTCTGTCTTTTATTATTAATAATAATAATAATAATAATAATCATATATTAGGGTGAGGGTCAGTGATTCCTAGAGGAATCAGTACCAGCACCGGATATTTACTAGGAACTATTTGTGTGTGATCAGTGTCTGTTTAACCATACAGCAGCAGCAGCAGTAGCAGCAGCAGCAGTAGTAGTAGCAGCAGTAGTAGTAGTAGTAGTAGTAGCAGCAGTAGTAGCAGCAGCAGTAGTAGCAGTAGCAGCAGTAGTAGCAGCAGCAGCAGCAGTAGCAGCAGCAGCAGCAGTAGTAGCAGCAGCAGTAGTAGCAGTAGCAGCAGTAGTAGCAGCAGCAGCAGCAGTAGCAGCAGCAGCAGTAGTAGTAGCAGCAGCAGCAGTAGTAGTAGTAGCAGCAGTAGTAGCAGCAGCAGTAGCAGTAGCAGGAGTTTCTGTCTGTGTCACTGAATCATTTTTATGGAGACACTTGTTTCTAATTGAACTGTTCTTAAACCTCAGCATTAAGAGAAAAAAATACTTCATTACCTTTAAAGGCCGTGTATTCATTACTAAGAGAGTATTTTTGCTGAGTGTGTGTTTGCTGTCCAGAGGTTGTGATTCTCTGTTAGTACTGTGTCCTACAACACAGGAGACACAGAGAGTGTAGTTCTGACTCCTCTGCAGTACTTTTTTTTAACTCAACTGTGTACTTCTTCAAAAAGTATTTTTTGAGCACCATATTGTATTACTCTGTAACGGAAAGTTATCATGTTCTCAGGCTGTTAGCTGTTAGCTGTTAGCTTCACTGCAAAAACATGTTTGAATGTGACCTCAGAGGTCACTGGGTTAACAGTACTTTATCAGCTGACTAACAGTACTTCAAACAGTACTTCCTGTCTATACAGTACCATGTGACCAGTGCTGCTGGTTCTACAGTCTGTCTTTGCTCAGAACAGAGTTGTTGACTCCTTCCTCCCCCACCCCACACCCCCCCTTCCTCACCTCCAGGTTCCTCCAGAGCTTCCTGGTTGTGTAAGCAGCCTCACGTAGACTTCTCCACCCAGACAGGAAGTCTGAAACCGGGGCCAGACTCTGACGAAGGAAGCCTGAGCAGCGGAACCTACAGTTTGTCTGGCGCCGTCCCCGCCCACTCCTCCCCCGGCTCCCGCCGCCTCCCTGTTCAGGAGAGCTGGACCGAGAGACCCGTGTCCGGCCCCCAGCCTCGCTCCCCCTCGGTCAAGGAGTCGGACATTTTGAGCGACGAGGACGATGACGGCTTCATCGAGGGAGGGACGAAGATGGACAGCGGAGACGGCAGCTCCCCCTCCAGCACCATCGAGGCCCAGTTCCTCCAACTTAAACTTTCTGATGACGCTGCTTTAGAGTGTGCACTGGCCCCCTGTGTCCAACCTGAGGGTGGCGGTGACACTCCCGAGCCACAGCACAAACAGAAACGAGGACGCCAAAGTGCTCTTAAGAAGAAGCCCGGTAGTACGAGGAGCCAGGCTGCACTGTCCAAGATGAAGGAGCACAGCAGGTCACTGGACGATCAGACTGACGCCGCCGCCGCCGCCCCCTGTGGCCCAGTGGACATGAACGCGGTGCTGGGGAGAGAGTTCAGCATTCAGAGTCTGACGTCGGTCGTCAACGAAGAATGTTTCTATGAACCGGTTCAGAGCTGCAGCACGGGCCCTGCTCATCCCAGCCCCGTGTAGGCCGCGGGACAGACCGGACGCCACTTCACTCGACTACGGACCTGTGGTCTCTCTGACTCCCCTGGGTGTAGAACCAGATGTTGATCCTCACGCGACCGCCTGCCGAGAGGTGGAAATGTTTCTTGATCAAATTTCTGTCACAGTGACGGTGAAAAAACACACACAGCCTCCTCCCAGTACACACAGTACTAGACAGTACACGGAGTACTGAGCAGTACACAAAGTACTGGACAGTACACACATTACTGGACACATCCCAGCAGCCATTGTGACCATTTGTTCATCATTTAGGCTTTAATTAATAATTGATATTTATTGTTTGCATTTCTAGAGAAACAGTTAAATATAAATCTAATTAAAATGGAATTGCAGATATTCAGCCTGCTGATACATTTGTTACAGGTAAATTATGAATATTTTACTATAAACTTTGTAAAAGAAAACATATTTTTATCTCCAACTCCTACTGGGTACTGGACTTCCTCAGGATTCTTCTTCAGTCACATCTTAAGTACTACTGTAGTATCAGTTTGTACTTTTAAAAAAAAACCAAAGAACTTTGATCCATCTGAGGAGACGCTGAGCCACAGACGTCAGTCAGGACGAGCAGTAAAGTTGAAGTATGTGCACTGTTTTCTAAATATCTGAAATATTTTTATTTGTACAGGTTGTTATGTTGTCGATGCATTTTTTTTTTAATTTATTTGATATTTTTTGATAATGTAAATCTTGGTAAAAGAAAATCTTTGGGTGAATTAGTTGATCTAAAATATCACACAACCCTCATGTTGTTTAATCCTTTTTTTTTAGTGTAACATTTGGACTCATCTTTACACAGGGTTGTAATATGCAGTATGCAGTATATATTTGAATGTACAAAAGTCAAATCTTGTTTTTTTTTTAATTATCTGCAGATATTCCGGGGTCTCTACGTCTACGTTCTGTTTATAAAGATCTGTCTTTCGTTGACTGGTTCTGAACCACATTGTTACATTTTCCTTCTAATGCTAGGATACCAATGAATGTGAACGCTCCATTCTTCTACGTTGATGGAAATTTCTAATAAAAAGTTTTATCTGTGAAACGTGTCTGGAGAACAGTTCTTTCATCCTGTTCTTCAGAGCTTGTCACTTCAGTTTTGTGTTCTATAGAAGCAACGGCGTTCAACCTGCCACGTTTGTCCCTGATGAGCCGTCAGAAGAACCTCAGTTCCACATCCTGGTACTGGAAGGAAAGGAAGGTTCTCTACCGACAAAGAATCGTCTGACAGAAGTGGGCCAGTTCCTCCAGACAACTGGGATTTGGACGTTGTGCAGGTAACAGGCCCACTCACTGTAAGAACGGTTACATTTAATAACATGGCACATTTGTGTGAACCAAGATAAATGACATGTAAAAGTCATACATAAAGAATAAAATGCTAATATGTTTTTAGCTTTCTTTACGCCATCTATAGGGAAAACTTGGGCATGGCAGGGAAAAGGCAGAAGCGTAATCACAATACAAACCAATTATATAATTTGGACATGTTTGGGTGGCCGGATTGCAAAGCTGAATGGGCCGCATCCGGCCCCGGGGGCTTAGTTTGCCTAAGCCTGCCTTACCCTGAGAAGTATTAAATAATAGAGGATAAATGAAGGAAAACTAAAAATAAAAAAATATGCATTAAACATCGGTTAAAGAAAATAGATCTAATTAATATACAAAAAAATCTCAAAAAGAAGTATACAAATTGAGGATGTTTAGATTAATTAAATAAAAAAAATTACTTGACAATCAATTTTGTCATGGTGAAATTTCTTTTCAAAATTTTATTTTTTCTCCATGTTTCTTATCAGATTTGAATGTTTTTCAGATTTTTTTGGTGAAATACTAATTTACGATGTGACTTGATCTGATGGTGAAAAATTATGACGAAAATCTAAGGGGAAAAAAAACTACTACTTTTCAAAATTGTATCTTTTCTACATGTTTCTTATCAAATTACAGTATTTTGAAATTTTTTTCGGGAAGAAAATATTTGGAAATTTTTTGGCAAAATCTTAATTTTGCATGTCATGGGTCAGATGGTGAAAAATTATAATTACTATTTTGGCTTTTTCCTCAGAATTTTATCTTTTCTGCTTGTTTCTTAATTAGTGTTATGAGAAATTTTTTGGAAATTTTTTTTTTTTCAGATTTTTTTGGCGAAATTCATTAACAGCATGGCACTCTTGGTCAGATGGTGAAAAATTGTAATTTTATTAAAATGTTATCTTCTCTGCATGTTTCTCATCAAATTAGAGTGTTTAGAGAATGTTTTGAAAATAATTTAGATTTCTTTGTGGCAAAATCCTAATTTATCTTTGTTTTGTCAAACGGTGAAAAATTGTGATGAAAAGATTTTTTTTTCAAAATTTTAGCTTTTCTACATCCTTACCCAACAAATTTCAGCATTTTGAGAAATTTTAAAGAAAAATTCTTTTGGGCAATTTTTTCAGTAAAATAAAACCAAATTTTGATTGTCGTGGTCAGATGGTGAAAAATAATAAAGTCATTTTTGGTTCAAAACTAAAATAAAATTGACAAAAATAATTTTTCAAAATGTTCTCTTTTCCTGCATGTTTCTCATTAAATTAGGACATGGAGAGAACATTTTTTGAAAATTTTTCTTTCTATAAAATTTTCTGTCAAAATGTGAACTTTTTGTGTCACTTTTGGTCAAAAACTAAGAAATTCTAACGAAAACATTTTGTAAAATTTCTCATAACATTTTTGCACGTAGAGAACATTTTTAGAAATGTTTCTGTTTAAAACTTATTGTCAGAATGTCAGTTTATCATGACATTCATGGTCAAAAACTAAGAAATTTTGACGAAAACCTTTTGTAAAATTATTTTTCAAAATTCTATCTTTACTTGCATGGTTCATAAAATCACGGCATGTAGAGACATTTTTTACAATTTTTTCTGTTTAAAACTTATTGTCAAAATGTCAGTTTTGACTTAGTTAAAAACTAAGTCAAAAACTAAGAAATGTTGAAGAAAATGTTTGTAAAATTATTTTTCAAAATGTTACCTTTTGTTTCTCATAAAATTAGAACATTTGGAAAACATTTTTAGAAATATTTATGTATAAAGTTTTCTGTCAAAATGTAAATTTTTCTGGTCATTTTTGCTCAAAAACTAAACAATTTTGATGAAATTTTTTTGAAACATTATTTTTAAAAATGTTATCTTTTTCTGCAAGTTTCTCATAAAATTACTGCACATAGAGAACAATTTTAGAAATTTTTCTGTTTAAAACGTTTTGTCAAAATGTCAGTTCTTCATGTCATTTTTGGTCAAAACCCAAGACATTTTGATGAAAATGTTTGTAAAATTGTAAAACGTTTTTAGAACTTTTTCTGTTTAAAAGTTTTTGTCCAAATGTCAGTTTTTTATGTCATTTTTAGTAAAAAACTAAGACATTTTGAAGAAACGTTTGTAAAATTATTTTTTAAAATTGTATCTTTGCCTGCATGTTACTCGTAAAATGTGTGCAGGCAGGTAAAGAACATTTTTACAAATGTTTCTGTTTAAAAGTTTTTGTCCAAATGTCAGTGTTGTATGTCATTTTTAGTAAAAAACTAAGACATTTTGAAGAAACGTTTGTCCAAATGTCAGTTTTTTATGTCATTTTTAGTCAAAAACTAAGAAATTTTGATGAAAAATGTTTGTGAAATTATTTTTCAAAATTGTATCCCTGCCTGCATGTTTCTCATAAAATTAGGGCATGTAGAGAAATTTTTTACAAATTTTTCTGTTTAAAACTTTTTGTCCAAATGTCAGTTTTTTATGTCATTTTTAGTCAAAAACTAAGAAATTTTGATGAAAAATGTTTGTGAAATTATTTTTCAAAATTGTATCTCTGCCTGCATATTTCTCATAAAATTAGTGCACGTAGAGAACATTTTTACAAAATTTTCTGTTTAAAACTTTTGTCAAAATGTCAGTTTATCATGTCATTTCTGGTCAAAAACTAAGACATTTTGATGAAAATGTTTGTAAAATTGTAAAACGTTTTTAGAACTTTTTCTGTTTAAAAGTTTTTGTCCAAATATCAGTTTTTTATGTCATTTTTGGTCAAAAACTAAGAAATTTTGAAGAAAAATTTTATAAATTTATTTTTCAAAATTGTATCTCTGCCTGCATATTTCTCATAAAATTAGTGCACGTAGAGAACATTTTTACAAAATTTTCTGTTTAAAACTTTTTGTCAAAATGTCAGTTTTTGACGAAAACTTATTGTAAAATTATTTATCAAAATTTTCTGGCACAAATTTTCATTTCTGGCACTTTTTATTTTTTGTTGTTGGCATGCATCTTGCACTTATAATGAGGACACAGACTCTACGGTCTTACTTTATTCTTCTGTCCTGTCCTATATTCATACCGACCACCATGTATACACTTAGGAAACTGGTCCCACTCTTTTACAGTTCTGCTGCCACCGGTGAACAGGAGGAGCACAGGACTACTGCCACTACCACTACTGCGACAACTACTGGATCCACAACCGGAACTTGAACTTTTTTTTTTCTTCATTGGTTTTTATGTATTTGTACAATGTATGTTCTGATAACATCTATTGCACGTCTGTCCGTCCAGGGAGTGGATCCGTCACCTGTGGTTCTCCCTAAGGTTTCTACCTTTCTCTTTTCTCCCTGTTGAAAGGGTTTCTCTTTCGGTAGTTTTTCCTTACCCTGGCTGACGATCTAAGGACAGAGGATGTTACCAACCCTGTGAAGCCCCATGTGACAAACTGTATTTTGTAAATGTGGGCTATATAAATAAAATTTGATTTGATGTTTTCGGTGATTTTTAAAATATTCATATAAAATATTTTTGGAGTTTTAAAGACAGAAAATCCTCTTGGCAGCATGTTTTAGGGTATAATC
>NC_024307.1:107674-118819 GCF_000523025.1 Cynoglossus semilaevis | reverse complement strand
TGTCCAATACAGTCCCAACAGTGAAGCCCGGGGGTGGGGGGGCTCGTGCTGTGGGGGTGGGTTTTTTTTTTGCTGCAGCGACAGGACGGCTGGTTGCAGTCGAAGATGAATGAGATGAATGTGACCAAGTACAGGGATGTCCTGGACCAAAACCAGAGTGGTCAGGACCTCAGACTGGGTTGAAGGTTCAACTCCCAACAAGACGATGACCCTGAGCACACAGCTAAAATAACCAAGGAGTGGCTTCACTACAACTCTGTGACTGTTCTTGAATGGCCCAGCCAGAGCCCTGACTTAAACCCAATGGAGCAGCTGTGGAGAGACCTGAAAATGGCCGTCCACCAACATTCACCTGCAACCTGACAGAACTGGACAAGATCTGCACGGAGGAATGGCAGAGGATCCCCAAATCCAGGTGTAGAAAACTTGTTGCATCATTCCCAAAAAGACTCATGGCTGTATTAGCCCCAAAGAGTTCTTCTACTAAATACTGAGCAAAGGCTCTGAATACTTCTCCTTTTTAATACCTCTGCAAAAATGTCAACGATTCTGTGTTTTTCTGTCAACAGGGTCAACAATTCTGTGTTTTTCTGTCAACAGGAGGCGCTGTGTGTACATCAATGAGGAAAAACAATGAACTGAAATGATTTTAGCAAATGGCTGCAATATAACAGAGTGAAAAAATGAAGGTGGTCTGAATACTTTATGTACCCACTGTATATATATACATGTATATATATATATACACACACCTGCCCATACATACATACATACATACATACCATGCTACCTGACACCTCCCTCATCCATGTAAAATAGTGTCTGTGTATGTCTTTTTAAACGGTGTCTTGTTTGGACATGTCTTCAGCTCCATGGTAAAGCTGTTCCAGAGTCTCACACCACCGACTGAAACACAAAAACCCTTCCTTGTTGTGAGAGTTAGAGTTAAATTAAAGTGAGTTTTCTCCCTTAGGTTACGACTCCCCTTAGGAATACTGAATGATTTCTGTATATTTATTGACAACAGATTGTTTTGAACATTAATTGTGCTGTTTGATCATTCACAATGTCTGGACATTTTAGTAATCTGGCCTGAAGAAAGAGTGACTGTGTGTGTTCCCGGTGGCCGACAGGGTGAATGATCCCTATTGGTCTATTTCCATGAAGGTTAGAGAACGTCGTGATGTTCTGCAGTTGTTACCCCACACCTCTGCACAAGATTGAAAACAGAACGTCGTGATGTTCTGCAGTTGTTATATATATAACAATAAGATTGAAAACATGGTGAGACTAGGGAACAGTAAAGTGTGTGGAGTGACTTCCGATACAAAACCTTTTTGGCGTTGGTTATTATTGCGATGCTTCTTGCGACCTTGGTTTGTACGTTTTTTAATGTGTGCTTTCCACTTGATTTGGTCATCTATAGTTACCCCTAAAGATTTCATTTGGTGAACACTTTCTATTTCGACTGCATCTATCTCCAGCCCTACTGGTGTAGATGGTGTTCATTTACAGTGGTGTTCATTTACAGTGATGTTCATTTACAGTGGTGTTCATTTACAGTGGTGTTCATTTACAGTGGTGTCATCTGAACAGAAAATATTTGTCATCAGTGAACAACACAAAATGCAACACTTTACAGATTTTACATCTTATCATTTATGTATAAAATGATAACTTTTTGGCCCAACACTGACCCCTATGGGACACCCCAAGCAATGTCCAAACATGCTGAAACACAATCAGCCAATTTCACGAACTGCTGTCTCCCAGTGAAGTAACCTTTCAGCCAATCCAGCACCACTCCCCTGATACCATATCTTTCAGTTTCCTGATCAATATTTCCTGCTTAATTGTGTCCAAAGTCTTTTTTAAGTCAGTAAATACTCCTATAGTATTTGAGCTCTAGAGCATTTGTGAGTTTTTCTGTTGCCTCTGTTACAGCTAGTGATGTTGAACCCATACTGATTCTCAGCAAGTATTTTGTGTTTTTCTAAAAACTGTGTCCAGTCTGTTGTTGTAGAGTTTTTCCAGTATTTTAGTGAATTGTGTGAGCAGAGACAGGTGTATAGTTTGTGAAACGGAGTTTGTTTCCAGCCTTGAACACAGGTGTGACTTTAGCTGTTTTCATCTTATTTGAGAATGTAGCGGTTTGAAACCATAGATTACAGCTGTATGTGAATGGCTCAACAATGGCCTCAATGGCCTTCTTTATCAGTGACATATTGATACGATTGAAGTCAGTGGAGTGTTTGTTCCTGCAGTTCTTTACTATCTTTAAAATGTCCATTTTATCCACCGTTTGAAGAAACACTGATCAAGGATTTCTCTCAATAATTTGATCGTCATATGTCCCTGAAACAGGGATTTTTTTTACTTTCAAGTTCAGGTCCAACATTTACCAAGAGTTCATTAAAGCTGTTAGCCACATCTTTCATGTTGTAGTTTTCACTGTCCTTATCAATGAAATAATTAGGCAGATTGTTGTATTCAGCGCCAGTTCTTATAATACTCTTTAGTATTTTCCATATTCCTTTTATGTTATTTCTATTATCGTCTAATATCCTCTTATAATCATCGTTCTTACTTACCCGTAAAATGTCCGTGAACTTATTCTTATATTTTTTATATTTATATTCTGCCTCTTTAGTTGTCTGTCTAATGAAATCTCTGTAAAGTGTTTTTCCCCCAGGCCTTTTGTAGACCTTTTGTGGTCCATGAAGCTCGTTTTCTGTTCTATTTCACAACAGGACGATGTCTATCATATACTGGGGGAAATACTCTCAGAAACTCATTCTCTGCCAGGTTAACATCTTTTTCTCTATATCTATATTGTATCCCATTTCTACCCAAATAATTCCTTCTTTAATTTGTTCATGGATTCTTCTGTTCTTCCTCTTCTGTGGATCGTTTGCTCGATTGACTTGTTCCTGTGACTGATGTCATCGACTGTAAACACTGGCAAATGATCGCTGATGTCACTGATTAACAGTCCACGTATTGCTGTGTTGTCATTGTCACTGGTGAAACTATCATCAATGAGAGTGGCAGAGTGAGATGTAATTCTGTGGCTCTTGTGGTTTTTGGAAATTGGCTCATACTGTACACTGCATTGATAAGTTCATCTGTAGCATTGTGTTTGTTGGGATCAAAAACAGTTTTATGACCCATGTGACAGGAAATACTCTTTCCATCCACTCACTCAGTGAATCTCTGCTCAACCCTGGTGCTCTATTAATACAGCTAACAATGACATTTGTATTTTTCTCCAGGCAGATTTCAGTTGTGAAGCTTTCAAGTAGATTATCGATCACCGTTGTCATTTCATCCAAAACCCTGAAGACTAAAGATTTGTCAGTAAATATATATATAGCAACTCCTCCACTTCTTAAAAAAGGTAAAAAGATCTCGAGCTATGTTAAGATATATATTTAGATTATGTATGTTGTTTTTTTATTTAATATTTTGAGCATCAACAAGTCACGGTGGGAGACGTCACTGTGACGTCACGTGTTTAAACGTGAAGCAAAGTTGATCAGTTCATCAGAATTATTTAAAACAACTTTATTTATTTACCCCTCTCCCCAAATAATTGTACTTAAAGGCAGAAAAGATGGTCCGATATCATGCCACTAACACCATCTGTGGCCGCTAGGGAGCGCTAGCGAAACCTCAGAAAATTGTATTGGAGATAAAATAAAATGAATCCCATTTATTTTATTTTTGAGGTAATTTCTCCTTTTCAAATTGTCTTCTATAAGTTTTGTTTAATTTCAGGATTTCAGGAGTGACTTCACATTTTCTGGTTGGTATTGACTTGAGGTTGTCAATATATGTTTTCACGATATATACAGTACATCCTTTGTTTGGTGGTAAATGTTCTTAGGTTGTAGGGCCCGTATCTTTTATATTTATATTTATTTATATATAAAATGCTAACAGTTTCGAACACGTACTCCCTTATTTGTTTTATTTTCTCTTTGTGTATTTCAAATTGTTTTGAATTTCATGTGGAAAAAAACCTTTATTTTTATTTCTATTTAAACCTTAGAGTCTGTTGATTCTTTATGTTCAGATTTTAGTTTGTTCACTTCAGAATCTTTGTTCATTTTTTCACTCTTTGATTCATAAGAAAGGAAGTCACTGTGACCTCCCTTCCTGTCAATACTACTTCACAGTCATCCCAGAATATGGATGGAGAAGCCTCTCCGTTGTCATTCAACTCAAAGTATTTCTGAAATTCTCCTACAAACTTGTTGTTATTCCTCCCCCTTCATTCTCCGTCATTGTTTATGCCAGAGCTGGGATTCTATTAACCACATCTAACGGACACAAAGACGTCAGTGACATGTCACAAAAAGTACATTCGGGGAACCTACACATTAAGATGTTTTCATTAATTGATATCTATGTATGCTTTTATTTTTGTCATTTCCATAACTTCCGGAAGAGAACCGGATGTAGTTCTGCGTTGTTTTAAATTGGCCAAACATTGAGTGGACGATCTTCTACTGCTGTGGCGTTTTATCATGTTAGTTCAAAGCATAAGAAATATGTGTCGTTCATATAGTTGTCGTTACGTCCAGGTTTGAGACAAAGAGGAGGTTTATGGATGCAGTGAGGAGGACATGCAGATAGTTGGAGTCAGAGTAGAAGATACAGAGAACAGGGCAATATGGAAATCAATGATTCGCTGTGGCAACCCCTGAAAAAAGGACAAAGTCGAAAGAAAAAGAGGAAGATTTAGTTGTCGTTATAAGAAACAAACAAGTTTAAAAGGTAAGAAGAAAACACAAGTAAGATAACCGCTAAAAACAACACGGTTTATAATTTGGAAGTGGCACTGCTAAGAAGTAATTATTAACGAGAAAATAATGTTCAACAAATATCTAAAATACTCGTTTATCACCAAAATTGTGTTATTTTTAATGTAAGTCTACAGTGGTTCGTGTCATTCTTTCAGTTACGTTGTTAGCTGTAGTTTGGGCATAAAGAAGTAAAGATGGCAGATTAAACAGCTCCGTGGAAAAGGCGCGAATCCAGACCGAGAGCATAGAGCTGCAGCAGTGCAACCGACCAGATGAGGGCGCTTGAGTACATAGAAAAAAGTCAAGAACAGCGTATTATTGTGAAGCACAACTGACATCTAAAACGAACACGAATAAATGTACAAATCCCCAAGAAATTGAATATATACTGTAACTGTTGGAGGAGAAATGACTGAAACTGAAGGATGAATAATTAAAGTGATAAAGTGAGTCCAGGTGACCGTTGTTCCCTCAGAAAGGAACAGAATCCTGGGTTTGTGTTGAAGTTAGCACCGCTAGTAGCCATTAGTTGATATTGTAGCGGAGCGGTAGAATAAGACAGAGGCCGCTTTTATTTTATTAGAAAGTGGTTTATTTTCACCTTAAATCAGCACAGATGTTGGCCACAGTTTACTCCAAACCACTCGGAGCAGAACTTCAGCTCTCTGTCACACCTCTATTGGCCGCCGGTCGGCTTCAACAACCCGGAAAAGAACATAGTGCGCATGTGCGCTGCTTTATGGTGCGTTCAAGGCACCAAAAACCGCGAGAAAAAGCAGAACATTATAACACAGCACAACTATTTATTCCCCAACCGTCACAATATAATATATGTTAGTGTTAAATAGAAGAAAAGTGGACGGCGGAGCCAACACGGTAGTTTTACGGTGTTACACCATGTCAGATCAAAGCGAAAGTAATCCTTGTTCATTTGGGTGTGGTTTGAAGAAAAAGTTTAAAATATAAGAAAAGGTTAAGAGGAAAACAAGTAAGATACGGATTAAAATGAATGAAAGATAATTTCATAAATACTCTCCCTCACTTCCCCTGTCTCTCGTCATCTCCGATCTTGAATAGTCATGAAAGTGAAGTCAAAGTCAGCTTTATTGTCAATGTCTTCACATGTACTAGACATACGAAGGAATCGAAATTTCGTTTCTCACTGTCCCATGCGTAGACAAGACAGGACAAAACATTAAAGTGCAAAACTAAACACTAATGTACAGTGTAGTCGAGTGTGGTTAAGTATTAGCACCGAAAAAAGTTTTAAAAAGGGGGCCTGATGTATCAATGTGGCGTAAGCACAGAAAAGTTGCTTACGCTCACGTTCAGACGTCTCAAAATTTAAATTAACTTAGAAATGTGCGGTCCTCACGACAGCTCCAGAGCTGGCGCACGCACATTTCTACACTTGTGTGCCTTTTGCGACACTTTGTGCTGATGCTCGAAAAACTGCAAACAAACAAACAAACAAACAAAAAACAAAACAAGTAGTCCTCAGAGTAACGTTTACATCAGAGATACTGTTTTGAACGATTAACGTGTTTGCAGTTATATGGGTGGATGTGAAAGAAACAAGTGTTGAAGAAAATGTTATTAACAATTGCAGTGTTTACTGGAGAATGATGGTTATTGGCTGATGAGGCGGTTTCGTTTACCAAGACCAGTGTTACTGGACCATTTATTTTTTACCTTTATGTGTGCGCGCTGCCTCGACTAACGGCATTTCCGGCGACACACACATTTTTCTTTTCATATTTATATCTGTGGACAACTCACAAAAAACTACACGTCGCTGCTCTCCACCTCTCTGACTAGGATCTGTAGTTCGGATTTACGTACGAAACGTACTTGGATTCCTGCGCACGATGAAATCTACGCACGTTTAGTACATTAGGCCCCAGTTGTTCATTGGGGAGTTCTGTTCATGAGGAGGCGCGGAGGCACAGATTCCTGGCATACTGGCAGCCTGGTGGGTGGAGCTGTGGATGGAGAGGTAGAGACTTAAAAGCAGTAGCAGATCAGACCTGAGTCCAGGTGTTCATTGGGCAGGCGCGGAGGCACAGGTTTCATACATACTCCATTTTGACAGCGCAGAACGAAAACAGGACAGCGGTGAGTTTTCAGTGAATTCAGATCCAATATGACAGAGCAGACCATCGTGTCACCATCAAAGTATAAAAGTGTTGATGTTTTATATCGTGATCATTCAGCTGTCAGTCTGTTTCCGTGTTTTGTAGGCCGTAAGGTGAACCACGAAAAGTCCTTTAGAAATTGAATTCCGCTCCGACGTCGGGGAACTACACGATCTCAACTTCACAAAAAAGAACGAGTTACGTTAAACTTACAGCAAAAAGTCCAAAATATCCTGCCCGTTTTTTTTTAATATCGATGAATTTTATATTGAACTAACGTCTACAGGGCGCAATAAGATTTTAGTGCACGAGCGGTGGCACGGTTCGACACGTGATTGTGCTACACCAATCGAGTAGCTGATTGATATCAACACTTCCGGCATCACGGCTTCCTCCGTGGTTCAACTTAACGTTACCGATAGAGAGGAATTATCCCGGAAGACTTCTAAAGTGGGCTAAATGGATTCTAAACAGTGCTTTATACATAGCCGCCTGCACAAAGAACAATGAGCAAAATAGACGATAAGGCGAACTTTGTATGTTAAGTCATTGTGATCAATAACAGGAAGTAATCAATGACAAGGACACTTTGTTTATTCATTCGTTCATTTATTTGCTCCTTACTAAATACAACACCGATCAATCATAAAGAACTTTATTAAACCATATATACATACAGTATGTACAATATATAAAACAATACAAAACTGAAAACAAAATGAATGGTAATATTAACCATGTAATCACTACAATATAACTCTGAGGCTACACATGTAATGAAATTAAATGTTAGTCTTCACTGTCAGTGTCAGGGCAGTTGTCACCCTCCTTCTCCTCAGTTTCATGTTTGTTTGCACAGTGGCAACACCTACACAGGGCTGTACAACAGAGTCGTACAATCAGGTGTACAATCTGTTCATGCTGTTGAAGACCTGCGGTGTGATCTTGATGTGAGTCAAGGGTGTTTTTGCATGTGTTTTTGCATTAACGTGTCGTCAGCTCTTGGAACCAGTGTGTGTTCAGCCTTGATTGGCATACATACATTCTCTGGGTGTGACTCCACAAGTGCCTTTATGGTAAAGGCAAAAGAAAGACATTTTCTGTTGCAAGTGAGTGGGAAGAGTACCTTAAGGGTTTTAAAAATCTGGGCGCTAACCTTAACTTAGACCACTCAACATTTGCACTACTCTGCAAATATGTATGCCACCTGCATGATCAGCCGTGTGCTGAAAATGTCAATGAACCTAGGTACAAGACTTTCTGTATGGCATCATCAGCCTCACCAGAATTGTCTATTCCCCTCACTAGTGATGCCTTCCATAAGGACTGCAAAAGGGCAAATTATCAGGCTGCAGTCATGAGGTCCTGCATCAGACAAAATATAGGTGCTCCATCACCTGCTGGATATGGTTGGCACCTAGAAGATGGAAACCTACATGTCACATGGATGACAAGAAATCCGGCCCCTGACAGTGTCTTGTGTCTCTGCAGGACTGTTGTACAGACCTGTGTAAACAAACATGAAACTGAGGAGAAGGATGATGACAACTGCCCTGACACTGACAGTGAAGACTAACATTTCATGTGTAGCCTCAGAGTTATATTGTAGTGATTATATGGTTAATATTACCATTCATTTTCTTATGCTGTTTTGTATTCTTTTATATATTGTACATACTGTATGTACATATGGTTTATAAGTTCTTTATGATTGATCGGTGTTGTATTTAGTTAGGAGCAAATAAATGAACGAATGAATAAACAAATGGTCCTTGTCATTGATTACTTCCTTTTATTGATCACAATGACTTAACATACAAAGTTCGCCTTATCGTCTATTTTGCTCATTGTTTTTTGTGCAGGCGGCTATGTATAAAGCACTGTTTAGAATCCATTTGGCCCACTTTAGAAGTCTTCCGGGATAATTCCTCTCTATCGGTAACGTTAAGTTGAACCACGGAGGAAGCCGTGATGCCAGAAGTGTTTACATCAATCAGCTACTCGATTGGTGTAGCACAATCACGTGTCAAACCGTGCCACCGCTCGGGCACCAAAATCGTGTTGCGCCCCGAAGTCGCTAGTTCTTTATAAAATGCATCGATATAAAAAAAAAACGGGCAGGATATTTTGCGACAAGCCTTTTGCTGTAAGTTTAACGTAACTCGTTCTTTTTATGAAGTTGAGATCGTGTAGTTCCCAGACGTCGAAGCGAGATGAAACGATAATTGGGTTCACCTTATGGCCTATTACTCTCGATCACGGAAATTAACTGTCGATCAGACGTTAATGTGACGTCATCCTGATAAAAAAAGAAAGAATAAAGATTTTCTTTTTTGTGAGTCAGTTTTTTGTGAGTCAGTTTTTTATTCTCTCAGACTGAGAGTTTGTGTTTGTAGACGTCGGATGAGGAGAATGAGAGCAGAGTCTTCAGGACCCAGCTGTCTGTCTGTGAAGACTGACTGGTCCATGAGTCAGCCTCCAGTCTTCAGTCCTGAACCAGGACCTACAGACACACGGTAAGACACTTTGGTCCAGACTGTCTCCTGGTCCAGTTTTGATGACCACAGCAGACATACTATAACAGGGTTCTTTTCTTCACAGGTTAAATTAGAACCAAAATAATGTTGTAGTCACAAACTCGTGTGTAAAACGGGTTGAAAAAACCAGGTGGATCAAGAAAATACAATTTACAATATTTTCAGAAATGAAGAAATGCTGAATCCTTCAATATTTCAAAATCTTCAACAAACAAACTCAAAACAAATCTCTGTCAATACCTTCATGTTGTCTCTGCACCAGTCAACTCAACACTCCCCTTCTCAGTCTCTCAACAGCCCATTTATACTCCTTGTTCCACCCACCAGGTGGGGGTCATATATTTATATATTTATATATATATAGAAAATGTATAAATGTATATATATATATTAACTCAACACAGGTTTTCCCCATGTTCAGATATATTTCTGTGGGTCCATTGAAAACAGTTGACAACAGATAAATGAGATGACATGAAATATTAGCACATTTAAGATGATCACGTGACTGTTGCAGCCCGTGAGATTTAAGTATATGAATGCTGAAATCCTGATGATGGGCTATGATTGGCTAGCATCACTTACTGCCATGATTGTAAGATTCTCAAATTTCCTATGGTACCTAAACACCCTTTGTTACCGACACTCCACTGAGTGGGCCCTAAATAATAAACCTTTCTCCTAGGGGCTGTTAGTGGGACTGCATGGATGTACTGTACAGCCCAGAGCTAGTGCGCATTCTAATGGTGTGCCCACCTGTTATCACGTGGGCCACTTATAATCTGGATCAATCATCAGACAGATAACTATTTATCTAATTTAATTATTTAACTACTCAACTATTTATATAGTTGTTCACATAACAGCCTTATAATTATACCAGTTCTGCTTTTATATACATATACATACCATAAAGATAATGTCATATACTTAGTATACATATAGACAGTGTTTGTGTCTGTGTGTATATGTATATACTGTATACATGTACTCAGCCCTAACATACATTTAATGATATATTCATGTTTGTGTCACTGCTGAGACGTGTGTGAGACAACATCCGTGTGGCTTTAATACACAGTTAAGGAAACCCTTTTTCCTGGAACAAAGGACACACTGTTGAGTCAATCGTTTTGTTAAGTTGAAATGTGACAATGATGGAGAAAATGTCATTTTATTCACTAGTTCTTCCTAAATTAAAAAAATAAAACTGACTGTAATCAATTTCCATCTTAGTTTCCTCACTGTGGATTTGGTTGAACTCACACACTGCACATCAGTCCATTTCCCACAGAGCTTTTCCACCTGTATAACACTGTCTTCCTGTTCATTGTATATTTATTGAAACCAAACCTAAAGTAAATCACTATAGTACTCTGTGTGGGTTTGTAAACAATGATGTTATGACAACCATAATAATAATAATTGTTATTAAAATGATTATTGTTGTCATTGTTAATAGTATTGTCAAATGTATAATGATGTCATCAAGCAGAGGCCCCTCCCACCTCTTTTATCAAGGGGTAATTGTCTCTCTGTAACTCATTGTTGAATGTTGTTCATAACTATGTGATAAATCACAGAGGGTCATGGAGTTATTCTCCTTTACAGCTGTTAATGTTGACCAGCACTAATATAAACAAGTTTGTGTTTGTAGACGTCGGA
>NC_024307.1:93827-99728 GCF_000523025.1 Cynoglossus semilaevis | reverse complement strand
ATCAATTCTCATTGGGTTATAAAATCAAATAGAGTTCAAATTGGTTTGTTTGCAGCTCTTTAATGTAAAGGTCACATTAACATGACAATGAATTCCTACAATTCCTCTGTAGAAATGAACATGTGAACATGAAACACACCTGCAATGATCAACTTTTGTAAATGGACATTTGTTTTAATAACAAAGGTGTGTGAGAGGAACCAGAGGATTCTCTGAGCCAGACAGAATCTAAAGTTGTTTTATTTATTTTAGGGCTGTGATCTCCCAGTGCACTGGTCAGTTTATTGGTCAATGTGTTCTGGCTCCACCAAGAAATCTGATTGGTCGTCTTTTTTAAAATTCATTTATTTTGCCTTTCAATGCTGAGTTGTTGTCTCAGACCATGCATGGATTTTTGCGACGACATCCCGGTTTTCCAACGATGTCTTGGATTTTGTTGATCCGGCTCGAAGGACCAAGTTATGTCAGGAAACTTTCTCTGTTAGATAGGACTGTAAGAAAATGCTAAAACACAAATAATTCAAATAAAGATCAAATAAAGAATCAAGTATGAGATCTCAAGCTTTAAAAGTTTTACTTTCAAGTAAGGAGTTCAGAACAATGGTTACATTCAGAACTGCACTGAGGAACTCCTCAGTGCTCAAAGCTCAAATACAGTTTTACAGACACATCAATGGTCAGAACCTTAACTCTTTACAGCCATGTGTACACGCGCCACTTCTGAGCACTGATTGGCAAAGGCTGCTCCAAACAAAGATTCTCCACCAATAGAAAACATGTACATGTGCTGAGCTATTCTGCTCAGTAACTCAGGTTAGATCAAAGACATGGACTTTGGAGTCTTTTCCTTTTTGATGTTCTGTTTTCCTCATTATTTGGGCAGAGAAACTGGTTCAGGCCGGTTCTGTGACCTGTCTCTATCTCTATCCGTACCAAACACCATCCTGATATGTAAACCATCAGCATGAAAGATTGAAGAAATGTATTAACAATATCTTAACAAATAGAATCAACACAATACAAACAAGAGCAGCAGCAACAGTGGATATAAGTAACTAGTACTACTATATGTAGATATTAGTAGATTGGATTAGTGGGTTAGTAGTAGTAGATGGTTGTAGTAGCAGTAGTAGTAGTCGGTTAATAGATGATATTTGTTATACATATTTCATTTTACAGCAGGTGGCGCTGTAGCCCTATTGTGGGGCGTTGTAAAGAAGGCTGTGGTTCTCTGACACTAAATACTGAAGGCAACATGGTTTGTTTCCTCTGACAAAGTCTAATACACAATATGCCATAAGCAGTTAAAACCATGTGAAAACCTTAGAAAGAAAAACACACCACAATAAAGTGACCTGTGTCCTGGATCTTCCCTGTCATTGTTGTTTAACAGCCTGACAGTGAGGAGGATGAATGAGAGCAAAAAAGACCTGATCTGTCTGTCACGTGACAAATGATACGAATCTACCAGAACAAACCTGTGCAGCAACAATCCTGGTAGAGGAGAGGTGAATGTAAAATTCATTTTGACAGTTAGTGAGACAACACTGCACACATCTAAGGGACGCAAATAAAGTTCAAAGGGAATAAAGGTAAATAAACCAAAGCACCATCAGTTTGGTTCAGTTACGGTTCCTCTGTATATTGAAGACATAGAACGCTGTGTTTCATCCTCTACGTCTGACTGTCTGGAAACGTCCTCAGTGTCTTTTTTTGTAAAATGCAACCAGACTTCAGAACACCTCAGCCTCCAGACCACGGTGTAAACACTCTGAACCAAATGAGGGAGCCTGTCTGTGATGTCATCACAGCATCATCGTGGAATCAGTTTCCAAGCAGACTGACGAGTTGAATGGACCGTTGAGAACCAGTTCTGTACCAAACCTCAGTCCTGTCCACATGGTCCATTTGACACATCAAGTGAAGTCACCGTGTCTCCACAGTGTGGCAGTGCTGAGCTGCAGCAGCAGAGGAACTTTGTCAGAGTCACAGCATTGAAGCTGGAGCTCCTCCTCCTCCTCCTCCTCCTCCTCTTCTTCCTCTTCCTCCTCCACCAGTGCAGTGGTGTCAGGAAGAGAACATCTTACAGTCATCATGGACACAGGAACCATCACTGTCACCAACAACTGTTTGACTCCACGTGTGTGACTGTTGCTCTAAGACCAGTCAACACCAGCGTGTCCTCAGGATCATCTTCTCATCTTATGATGAAGATCCACAACAACAGAAGAACAAAGTCTGTTTAGAGCCAAAGTCAAAGTGAAATCCCAGAAAACTGACAACAATCAACAAGCTCACCATGACGGTGTAGTGACCACTGAGACCACCGGTACTGCTACAGCTACCAGCAGTGTGAGTTATGCTCAGACGTGTAATCAGAGATGGTACACAACAGATTCTGGACCATGACCAGAGTGGCTGAAGTTTGAAGATGGGATAATGTTTTGTATCTCATGCTGTGACAAAGCAACAGATAAAAGATGATTACAAAGAGTCAAGTCCTCTGGACTGAAGTTCTGTCTCTTTTCCAAAGTACAGTGGAGCTCCAAGATACAAGCTACTCCAGATACCAAGTAAGGAGTACTTTTGCAAGATTTTCCCCGTGATACGAGGGAACATCAATTTACGAGTGCTCAACTGAGCTCCATCTTTTTTTCCACTCGACACTCTCGCTGTCTCCCTTGCTGGGTTTTACACATGGTACGGTGCAGTGTGATTTGGGTGGCGGTCGTGGAGACTGCTGCCCCCGCGACCCGGTAACGGATAAGCAGTTGAAAATGGATGGATGTTTGTTTGTTTCAGGTGTTCCGGTAACCAGAGGTTAAATACCAGAATCTTCCCAGCAGTCAGTTAGAACTGAAGACAAAACTTGGACAAAACATGGATTAAATACCCGCTGCTGAAGAAACTCTACTTTTCTCTTTGTCTTTTCTTCTTTATTCAGGTTGAGGAGCTGCAGTTTGTCAGAGATCAGCTGTTCTTCTCTGGTCTCAGCTCTGAAGTCCAACCCCTCCCATCTCAGGAAACTGGACCTGAGCTACAACAACCTTCATGGTTCATCAGTGAAGGTTCTGTGTGGTTTTCTTCAGAGTCCACTCTGTGAACTGGAGTCTCTGTGGTGAGTTCACTGACTGTTACTGTTGTAAATGTCAAAGTGAAGCTGATTCATCTTAACACTCAGATGAACCACTGATTATAAATGAATGAATTCTGGTTCCAAACTCTGATTGTTTCCACTCTGTCTTCTCTCAAATGGATCAAAGTGTTTTTGGATTCACATGAATAAAAATGGACTCTTTTTCTGATTTAATGACAGACTTTCCACCACTGATCCACTGGTTTGTTGGTTTATAATCTGCTGAGTCAAGTGTGTTTCCAGCAGAATATAATCTGATCTGATCTGACCTGAACTGAACTGAACTGATCTGATCTGATCTGATCCAATTTCACCTCCATCTCCAACTGTCTTAGTATAAAAATGAAGATAATTCTTCTTCCACTGTTGGACTAATCTAATCTAATCTCAGTTGATATGATTTTATCGAAGCTAATCTCATTTGATATTTTATCTGAATTAACCCCATTTAATCTAATCTCATCCTTTTAAAAATATCTTAACTCATTGAATGTGATCTACTTTGACCCAAATTTGTATTTTTTCTAAAGTTGTCAAATCTAATCTAAACTAATCAGTTAAAAACAACCAGGTTAGTAAAGGTTCTGCTGCACCAACATCTAATCTGTTCTAATCTAATCTCAACTTTCTGATCCAGTCTAATCTGATCTAAACTGATCTAAAGTAAAATATTATAATTAGAGATGCACTGAAATTAAAATTCTTGGCCAAAAACCAAAAACTGAAACACCAAAATAAATAATTATTCCAATATTAGTACCATTGTAGTTATGGCTATGACTGAGGCACTGCAAATGCATACATTAATATTAATGTTTCAAAGAATAAAACTACTACAGAATTATAAAAAATATTTATTTAGTACATTCCAACAAAGCACGATATAAAATAAAATTCCAAATAAAATGTCAAAGTCGACCCCACTTCTGTGTACATGTAAAGTACAGGTCTTAGTTAGCTGCTCCAACGGGACAAGAAGAGAGAGAATGTTCTCTATCAAGACCCACTGGTGTGAAGTGAAGGTCACGGGGAGCTCCTGGTCTGAGCTGTATGCAGCCAAGACAAAGAGGCTTTCCTTCCTCTCATATTCAGCACAGCCATCAGGATGTTTGGGTTTCAGCTGAGAAATTAAACCTGACCTGGAGAAATGCTTTGCACAAACCCCCTCAACCCCCCGCCCTTAAACTTTCAGCATTTTACAAATCACTATCCGTGGGTCTTTCCAAAATATATTGACATGCGTCCACACCACAGACATGTTGGTTCTACCAGACAAGCCCACGCTGGCCGCCGTTTGTGCCTGTGTCTTCATAACTTCCTGTTTCAGTCTATGTAGATTCTCAGTCATCCAGGTCATGGTCAAGGTTGAAGAGTTGTGTTCGGCAACTGGACATGACATTTTCTCAAAGAAGACGTTTCACCTCTCATCTCTTTACTCCTCTCTCAAACCATCTGTCTTACCTGGCCAAAATGTGAAAATTGTTGTCCTTGAGGGGGATGTGAACAACTGAGTCCTGTCCTGAGGAGTTGACCCTCCTGTGTTGGACCATGGGCCTAAGAGGTCAAAGGTCTTCTTTGAGAAAATGTCACCTCCAGTTTCCTGACAGAACTCTTCAGTCTTCCTGTTTCAGACGTTTTGTTTTGGTGATAAAAGTGTTTCGATGCATCCCTAATTATAATCTGTTCTAATTTAATTGTATTAAATCATAGCTGATCTAATAATAAATATCTGTAATAAATGTTTAATAATCCACTAAATTCAAGAAAATCTACTTTTCTCTTTGTCTTTTCTTCTTTATTCAGGTTGGAGAGCTGCAGTTTGTCAGAGATCAGCTGTTCTTCTCTGGTCTCAGCTCTGAAGCCCAACCCCTCCCATCTGAGGAAACTGGACCTGAGCTGGAACAACCTTCATGATTCATCAGTGAAGGTTCTGTGTGGTTTTCTTCAGTGTTCACTCTGTGAACTGGAGTCTCTGTGGTGAGTTCACTGACTGTTACTGTTGTAAATGTCAAAGTGAAGCTGATTCATCTTCACACTCAGATGAACCACTGATTATAAATGAATGAATTCTGGTTCTAAACTCTGATTGTTTTCACTCTGTCTTCTCTCAAATGGATCAAAGTGTTTTTGGATTCACATGAATAAAAATGGACTCTTTTTCTGATTTAATGAAAGACTTTCCACCACTGATCCACTGGTTTGTTGGTTTATAATCTACTGAGTCAAGTGTGTTTCCAGCAGAATATAATCTGAACTGAACTGAACTGAACTAATCTGATCTGAACTGAACTAATCTAAACTGAACTAATCTGATCTGATTTCACTTCCATCTCCAACTGTCTCAGTGAAAGTTAAAAATGAAGATAATTCTACTTCTATTGTTGGACTAATCTAATCTTATTTGATATAACCTTATCTGAATTTACGGCATTTATTAATCTAATCTCATCCCTTTTAAAAATAACTAATTGAATGTGATCTACTTTGATCCAAACTTATCTAGTTTTTTTCTTTTTTAGATTTGTCTAATATAATCTCCAACCTTCTGATCCAGTCTAATTTGTCTTTCTTTTCTTTCAGCTTTGTCCCTTTTTCAGGAGTTGCTACAGCAAATCATTGATTTCCATCTCTCCCTGTTCTCTGCATCTCCTACTCTGACTCCAACTATCTGCATGTCCTCCCTCACTGCATCCATATATCTCCTCTTTGACCTTCCTCTCTTTCTCCTACCTGGTAGCTCCATCTCTAACATTCTTCTACCAATG
>NC_024307.1:80461-93386 GCF_000523025.1 Cynoglossus semilaevis | reverse complement strand
TTTTTAAGATTTGTACAGATGACATATATAAAAACACTCTTTACTAAATAAAGTAATACAACTTACAGTTCTCCTATTATTTATATATGTGTAAATAAATATATTTGGTAGATTTTTGATCGGTACCTTACTCTGATGACGTGAACTGAATGGAATCAGCCAGGGTTCCGTCGTCTGGACTGTAGCTGCTGGTAGACAAGCAGGGTCCTGGAGTCTCATGTACGAACCTGGGGTTCGTCCTTTTCCACACTTTTGATACATTCGAACGTGAGTGTGGAAAAGGACGTAAACCATTTTATTGTGTGTACGCAACGTTCGTACACGAGGCGCTAGCTCTGGGTCGGATTCCTAGGTATAAGGATCCAGCTGTATAACTAAGGATAGACAAGAACAGGACATTAGAATTTGGAATCATTTCAGAATGTTGGCCCTCTCCATAGCACGTGATTTGGACATGTGGATATTTGACAAAAGGATGTCGGAGTAAAGATCGAGCATAACCGATTAATCAGTGACATCATCATAGGGATATTTGATTTCGACCAATATTGGACTAGTTATAATTGGCTTAAACACAATAATTCGCTTTCTCTCATTTACTTACCTTCGGCGGCATCTTACGTTTTACCACAATCCAGTGAACATCTCACAAGGGTCTAAGCCAATAAAAGTATACGTTTTGTCAGGCTGTAAGCTGTTTGATCGAAGCCAGTAAGTAGACGGGCTTTACAGGGTCGTAAAACGAACAGACTCCATTTGAACTTCGCGGTACCTTTTTGTAGAATACGCCCAGATCCTGCATCTCGTCCAAACTTACGGGTTCGTTCGGTTGCAGCCTGTGCGGTTCTCTCTAGTTGTTATGCGTCTATGTTCATGGTCGACTAGCCGTGATGGCTACCCATTTGTGAGGAACCACACGAAAAAATACGCTCCCTGTCCGTTGCTGTCGTCCATGCCATTACGTATTTAAAAGATTTGACGAAACATAGCAAATGTGTTGCTCGTTAAACGTTGATGCGGTTCTTTCACAGGACTACAATCCGCTGTGGAACTACTGAAGGCATTTCTGTTCGGACCGTGCCAGGCATCGGATGAATCCCATTTCAACTTGCTGACAGTTACGTCTACTGAACTGGAGGTATGTGGTTGTACTATTGACACGTCCACCTTAAAAAAAAAACAAAACCTACTATTGACACGTCCACCTTAAAAAAACAAAACAAAAGTTTTACTTATTTTTGTTGATTTTTTTCTTCTTGTTTTGTTTTTAAAGAAGATGTAGACATAGACCCCCCTCGACCATCAAACAGTTGTTGACCCCTTTAATTCCTATCTCCAACAAAGACACTCTTTTATTGACAATTGGTGTCCAATATATGGGCCTGATAACAATTGTAAAGTTTAGAGTCTAGTTTTTCTCAGAGGACTGAAGTTGGTACAGAACTGAATTATTGCTGAAACCCAGTCAGGACTTAAGTCCAAAAGACAGCTAGCCAACAACATTAGGCTAGCTATGGACATTTTGGAGAATGTTCATTTAGACCACAGTGGCATCTTTTGTTTTTGGACCTGTGTATGGCCTTTGATGCTGTGGAGCGCCTCTTCATGGTACAGTCACTACAGATATTTGCCTATGGTAACATTTTCCTGCAACATGTTGTGATATTACCAGGTGGGGGGGGGTCCATAGATTTAATTTGACTAGAGGCACAGACCAGGGTTGCTCTGACTGAAACTCAAAGAAAACTATCTCTTGCTGAACAGTAAGGTCTTTTCAATTTTCTTCGGAAAACAGGACACATTAGTTAAAGGACACTGCTGTTATGAATTTGTATGAAAATTAATTAATTTCCATTTCTGATTTTAATTTATCTTTACACCTAAAATAATACATTCTATGTTAATTGGATACAAACACCTTAATTTGTAATATTCCTCAAATGTATCGTTTGTGCTTTATTCTGTTACATGTTTGAGATTATTTTGACACAATCTTTTAGTTTTTGTAGTCATCTGCTGCGAACTAGTGGAAAACTATATCTATTGACCAATTTTCAAACAAAACGAATGTTAAAAATGGCAATAAGATGCGTGTGTGTGCAACATTCACAGTTTTGTGATGATTAAAACAAGAAACTGCAGCAGATTTGTAAAAGTTTATTTTAAAGAATACAAATTTTAAGGTCGCGGCTCAGTAGATAAAACGACATCCAAAGAGACTTCCTTTATTTTCTATCTAACGAACAGCTGACATTAGGTACCAGTACAATTCATGTTCTGTGTTTGAATAACAAAATCATTTTACCTTAAAGAACATCACGTGATATGGTTATGAAAATTAGCCTACTGGCTGTACAACGGACCATGCTGACTTCAACCAACCACAGATTCTGTCGAACTCTCCCCTGCTGGACGAACAATGTAATGTAACCATTTGTGAAATTTCACAATCGTGTGGAGGAATATAATAGCTTAGCTAAGCAGTAGGAAAAGGGATCTCTGAGTAGTTATTAACAGGCTGGAATTGTTGTTTCTTGCTAGATTCTAGTGCAACCATGAGGTCAACATAAGGTCAGAGACGTCAACGTGGAGCAATATAATTAGGGTTCCCACTCTTTTCTTTCAAGTAAAACTACAGACATTATCACAGTGGTCAACGCGGTCCTCCTGTATCCTCAGATCTTAGTTTCCTAAGAGTCTGAGGAAAAATAATTAATTAAACCTCTGAGTTGATGGCGAGGTGCCCCTCTATCTCTGGAGTCAATGCAGAGAATCCAGATACTTCTTCCGGATCTCCAGGTCATCTGCTGGACGGTTGTATGCCTTCCACACTGGCTCCCCAACAAACAGCCTCATGGCTTTGGTGTAGTTCTGGAAAAACAAACAGGGGGTTGTTTATAGGGGGTGAAACCAAGGGTTTTCAAAAGAGCCATACGGGTTCACCAGGACCTGAGTTTGTATTATACCTTTGATAGGTCAATGTTTTGATTTTTTCCAAACATTACTTCTCACTCACAGACAGTCAGGCTCAAGTGAAATCTGCTACGAGGAATTGTTTTGAAACCAGTTGGACTGGTTTACATGCTGCAGCAACACCTATCTTTGTGTAGGGCTGCTGCACCTAAACGTGGTCACATCTAAGGATAATGTCATTTTGAGGTTTTGCATAAACATAAGCTGTTTATGGACCAGAAAACCAGTTGTAATATAATAATATTAATATAATACGAAAACAATTTGATAAAAGCAGAGTCGGACAGACATACGGTCTCATCCAGGGTGAAGCGGTGGTAAATTCCAGATGGTAATGTGATCAAGTCTCCTTTGCTCATTGCAATTCGTATCCATCTGTCCTCCTTGTCCCTGACGTCAAAGTAAGCTCGTCCGTCCAGGATGTAACGGATTTCATCGTCCATGTGCAGGTGTTCCTCAAAGAACATCTTCAGCTGTGGAGACAAAAAAAAAAAACTTGTTGGATGGCCATTCCTGAAGGTCTGCTGCTTTTCACCAACAACCACTTCTGATTGGACAGTAACAACTGAGTCAGTAATTTACATCGAATAAAAACCAAATTGTTTAATTGTAACTTCCACCGTGTGAACATGATCTGGTGACCTACTGTTTGGACTGATCCCGTATCAATCTCCTCAGTCATTGATCAGTTATTGATTTTTTTTCTCACCAATTCCCAGTCCAATATTCCTGGTGTTGGTTCATGTTCTTTTTCTTTTCTTTCTTCTCTACCTGATGTTATCTGTGTCCCCCACAGTCCACAATCACAAATGTTGACAGTTTAAATTGACTGTGGTAGTTTGTCTAAATATGTGATGTGATGTACACTGCCCTGGCCCACTGGCTGCTGGGATAATCTCAAACTCCACTGCAACTCTAAAAAGAACTCAGTGGTAGAAGATGAATAAATCTCCTGTAAAGTGAATATTATACATTTCTGGATAATGACGTTTTAAGGTTTCAGAAACACTGACCATCAGTTTTAAACAATCAGACACAGTTTGAGACAATAATCAACCCAACACCATGTTCACCTTCTCTTCATAATTTGGTAGCGCGTCCTTGTTAATAGTGATGATGTCCATATATGTGTAGCCCTGGTCTTTGCAGATCTTCTCCAGCTCTGGGTCTGATTCATAGATATCTGCATCCAGCTGTAGAACAAGTAGAAGTTGACAAGGTTAGAATCACTCCAAGTAGAGGAGTTGTGGTTGTAGTGAATGAGGAGGACATGAAGATAGTTGGTGGTAACTGTTCCATCTTGGGAGGTCTGGAGGTTGTACCAGGTGGAGGCAGATGATAGAGACTTCTGAAGGCAGTCAAAGAGGGAGTGTTTGTGTAAGTTCTCAGTCACCCAAGTCATCTTACTGAAGCAGTTACCTCACGGGCAACTAGACTGGTTTAGTTTCTTGACGATGTGTCACCTCTCATTCAAGAGGCTTCAGTTCAATTCTGGGAAGAGTCTGGAATAAGAACACCGAGAGGCTGAAACACCTGAAACCAGGGTCATTACTGTAAAACAAAGAGGAGACTACACCGAATTCCTAGGGGAGGGTTGATGTGTGAATCTGGGGACAATACCCTGGGACAAGAACTAGATAATACTGGATTGAACCCCCCCCCAACCACTGGGGACATTGTTAGAACTGAAGAAGCCTCTTGCCTGAGAGACAAAGCGTCCCCAAACCAGTCCAGTTGCAGGTGATGTCACTGGTTTTAGCCAAAACAAATAAGTAACTCATAACAATAAGGATAGAGCAAAAACTGTTGATATGTGACGTCAAAAATATTAAAGTTGTTTATGTAACGAAATTAGGAATACAGTTTAATAAACGCTGTCTAACACAAAGTTCTTCTGTGGACAAACTGCTAGAATGTCTTCATATAAACCAATTAAGTTTAAAGAAAGCCCACAAGTCATTGCATAAAATTTACAGATCAAAAGTGCAATAAAGGCGTTTTATCAGTGTACAGTTATGCTTTCTAATCAATTAATTTAAAAAACTGACTTAGTTTGTAATTGTTTCAGATGGTTTGTAATTAAAGAACAGTGTAAAAACTTCTGAAATCACAAGCGAACTAGCTAACACCGTGAGGCGTTCATGGTACCTTCCTGTAGAACACCCCCAGCTTCTCCAGTTCGTCCAAAGAGACTGGTTTGTTCGGTTCCAGTCGGTGTGGTTTTCTCTGGTCTTCATCAGAACTGTTTATGTACCACGCGTCTATGTCCATATTCGATTAACCGTGTTAGCAGTAGCCGCTGTGCAGTAGAGACAGCAAACGTACTCTCTGCCTCGGGTTGTTATGAAACGCAGACACTGTGACGTCATGAAGCAGGCAACTGGTGTCCTATGACAACCCGTTTTAACAGTTATACGCCAAGTTCGACGATCCGGATTTAATATTGTTGAGATCAACAACGTCTTTCCGACTGGGCGTAATTTCATTTTGGATAGTGGAAATTGTCAATTGAGATACAGTATCTGTAACGTAATTCTGACTTGACGAAACGACAGTTAGAGACCTTTCTACTGTTGCTGCTGCTTTACCTATGACCATCCCAAACTCCAGTCAGAGACATCTACAACGTCATGTCGCCTAGTCAAGTCGTATTTTAAGATATCTGAAAAGAAGTGAATGATGAATTAGAGAGATCTTGAGTTTAGTTATGACTAGTCAGAATCAAATTGTAGATATCTCAAATCGGAATTACAGATATATATAATTCAATTGCAGATATCTGTAACTTACGTTGTGGATATCCACAGCGGAATTGTGAACACCGTTCAAATGAATAGCAAAGGTGACGTCATTTGCACAGAGAAGATTGCATATCTAAAATGAAAATTGCAGGAAAAATGTTGTCGTTGCGGATATCCGAAACTTTCTTTTTGACTTGCGAAAACTGAGTTAGAGATCTCGGCAATACACCTTAGCGTTTAAATGTTAAAACAGTTTGATGACTCGGTTCGTAGTACATCTTGAAGCAGAATTTTCCTTTAAATTTCAGATTTTATTTTGGCACAAAATGACAGAATCTCCCTCGCTTTGTTAAAATATGCACAATTTAACTTTAATTTAATTTTACATTTAATTCTGAAACGAGTGACTCGTCACCCTATCCTGTAGACGCACTGAGAGAAGGAAATCTGTCAGAATGCCACGCTGCCATCTACTGGCTTCCAAAGTCACAACAGTAAAAAGTCCAAATGCGAATCACGAATTGGTCTTGAAAACAACACGCGATAACGTTCACGTTTATTAGAAAGGAGAAACAGAAGTGTAGTTTTCCAAAGCTACAGATTCGTCTATCATTAAAAACACGTTAACTCTCCTCGTTACTCATGTTACAGCAGGAAGGTAACGACGGGTCATGTCTTGGCTCATTCATATTTGAAATAATATACGATCGCAATACAGTAAAACTTTTAAAGAAGGTTAATTTTATGGCTAAGGCTATTGAGCAAATTTCCGCTGTAAACGAACCCAGAATATGTTTTTTATCTGTTCTTGTGATTTGAAGTTTTCTTAACGACATCGTTGGGCCTTTGGTTATTGTCCTTAACTGTCGAAAGTCCCTACGTGAGGGGTTTTAGAGAATATACCGTGGTCATGGACATATACAACTAACAGAACACAGATAATAAAAAACAAAAGAGAAAAGATTCGACGAGGATGGGATTCGAACCCACGCGTGCAGAGCACAATGGATTAGCAGTCCATCGCCTTAACCACTCGGCCACCTCGTCGATGGCGCATTGCATTATAGTTGATGTTGTCATCCTTTTTCCTCAGAAAATGAAATGATTTAAACTGTACTCCGTGAAAAGCTGTACTGGTTGACCTCGTGTTACTAGCAGGTCATATTCTACGACGTGTGGGGCACGTAAATGATTTCGAAACCTGAAAATAACGAGTTATTGATTCAACATATATGTCCGCCAGGGTGCGCCAGAGACCAACGAATAGTAATGAGATATGTCGCCGATATAAGAGGGATTGTTTTCAGCAGGTTTATGACGTATTTTAACAGTTGGAAGCATAAAAATGGTTGTAATTAAGCTATTTTTGGGCATCGGTCTTTTCTGGAATACTAACGGCAACACGTTGCAAAATTAAAAAAACAATCCTCCGCTGGGGGCGCCATGGTATTGAAATATGTCACAACAAGGATTTTATTTTAACGAATTTAATTGCAGCTATTTTGACAATTTATAGTAGGAAACCAAGGGTGGTGAACATCCCAACCTTGCGGTAATAATAGCTAATGTCATGCTAATGATTCTTCCGAACATTTACTCTCTTATGATACTTCATAAAAATATTTTGTCTTGATTATTTTTTTAAATAGGAAAAAGGCCAAGTCTACTTTTACTACATTCATTTTCTTTTTTATTTTAGCACATTTGAGGAAGCATCTCTCGGCAAACATCCTGAGCTACAGTAGCTTCAGATTATTTTTTTTAACAAGTATATTAATGTTTCATAGGTTGTAAAGTGTGAAATTGTTCTGTATGGGCTGCTATGCCCAGAGATTATATTTTACTACCAAACTTCCAACAAACATCACAGGCTTATCAAATAATTATCAGCATTAAACGGGCTTTTATGGTTAAACCAAGTCACTGCTGAACTCAAACTACAGGCTGGTGTCGCTGTTGTGTAAATCACAAGGCACAAGACAAATTTTGGGGATCAAACATTTATTTACCCTTATTAAAAGTTACAATAAAACAATGAACGATGTCTTCAAACCATAGCAAAATCAAGAACCAAAACATGTTGGCCAAAACATATTTACACAGACAGTTTGCAGAGGAAAAGTTCACATTTTGTACATTATCTCAACTCTTGCATCATAAACTTTAATGTGAACACTGCAACACTCAAGAAGCTTGACTGTGGTTTCAGCCAGAAAAAGAACAGGAATACATCAACGAAGACACGGCTCTTTCCCCACTTCCTCTCCTGTTTTGTTTTCTATACATGACAAAATACTTGGAATTTGGGGAGAAAACAAAGGAATGTAATATCTCAGAATTCATAAGATCAACATAAGGTTTATGTGTCCATGAAACAGTCATTTTGAGTGAAACAGATGGCCTTCACTCCACAACAGTGACAATTTCGATCCCAAAAAAAAAGATGAAACAAAAACATTAAACTGTTATAGGGCTGCCAGGCTGTTAAAAAGGAAACTTCTCCAAGAATTAGGAAAACAAAGTCAGTGTTTCTGATTCGCTCCACATTCAAACCATTACCTTCACCACACGCCAGTCCCTGTGTGTACCATGAGGGGGCGAAACAAGCTGACACTTTGTCGTGAGAGGGCCCAGTGAGATTCCATTTGTGGAGAAACTAATAAAAGGCAGTGAACTGGTGGTGGAATCAGTAAACGTCATATATCCTTTGTCTTCTTTCGTAGTTTTGTTTATAACTTTAAGAACGTGGCACAAGTCTCTCATATATATATATTTATATACTTTATCTTCGAAAATCAGTTCAGGTGCCGTGGCACGGGCAGTTACTCCTCTGCCTTGGCCTCGCCTTCGGATGCTGCGGGTGTTGTGTTCTCAGCGGGGGCAGCAGCGGGGGCCTCCTCGGCAGGAGCAGCCTCTGTGGCCGGAGCCTCCTCTGCCGCCTTGGTCTCCGCCTCAGGTGCAGCGGCATCTGCGGGGGCAGCAGCCTCCTCCTCTTTGGCTTCTGCAGCCGGCGTCTCCTCTTTGGTTTCTTTGGCTGCGTGACCATTCTCCTCGGGCTTATCCTCGGCAGTGGGGGAGGTGGCCTCCTCCTTGCCTTCTTCGCTGCCTTTCTTGCTCTTCTTCAGTGAGATGCCCTTGAACTTGAAAGAGTTCTTTAGGGAGAACTTCTTCTTCTTCTTCTTGCCTTCTTTTGTGGCCTCTCCGTCTGCTTTGACAGCCTCGTTCTCAGCTGCGGGAGCCGGCTCGATGGCATCTCCAGCGTTGGCTTCTCCTTCCTTGGCTGGCTCAGCTGTTCCATTTCCATCAGCAGCAGCCACCTCGCCTTCAGGCTTGGCTGACACGTCGCCGTTGGTTTTAACGTGGCCGTTCTCCTGAAGAAGAAAAATATTTAAAACATTTAAACATTGACTGAAAAATGCAGCCTGAGAAGAAATAACTTTTGTGGGACAGATGGTTCAGTAAACACCCCGCTGTTGCTCTGAAGTACAAAAACTCTTGTTTCTTTCGCACTGACCTGTTTGGTTTACCCTATCAAGACACACGGGGGCAGTGTTGCTACACGTGAAAGTCGACACAAACAGTCGGAATGGGGAACAAAGGAATCCCCCTAAAACTCGGTTCGTGCCCTGACTCTTGCCCTGCCTGCAACAAATATCTCGGCCAACTGTCTGTGTCGGTCATTCAGCCAACAACTGGACGATACCGCGATCAGTTTGGGGGGCAACATTCACCGCCACTGCTGCTCTGTGCAGTAAACCATGTGTCACTGCAACCGCTCCGTCTACAGGCGTGTCTACGCACAAACACCGTTGTTGTAAACGATGAACTCCCCCCGGGAGTCAACTCCATCTCCTAGTGTCATATCATAAACCTTCACTAGTGATGGACCGCGACACCTCCACCTGGGGATAAGCCATAATTTGGCGCCGGCAGCCGCTTTGTTTCCAACTCCTCTAACTGCCCTCCAGCAGAGCGCATTTGCATCCTTTGCACCCGTTTGTCGAGCATCTTTTGTTCGACGCGAGTGCGACGAATCTTGATCCACGGAGCACAGATGAAAGAAAAATAACCCAAAACGACCGTTTCTACTCAAATCTGACGTTTCTGTCACAAGTGTGACAATATCTCCCCCCTAACCCTCCAGGGAGAGGCAGACAAGACAACGGCCGTGGTGCTGCTCTGTCGGAGGAGTCTGGGTTTTAACACCCGACTTTTGTCTGGTAGGGTTCTGAGCCCAGAACCCAGCGTCTGAGGACCGTGCGTGTTTCCAGTGGGCGGTGTCGGTGCCATGTGGCTGTAGATGCTCTGGTTCTACTCACCTGTCCGTTGGCTTTGGCAGCAACAGGGTCGACGGCGGCGGCGGCGGCGGCATTGCCCTCAACAGCTACTCCATCCTTGGAAGAATGGGCTCCCATTTTCTCGCTGTCCTGTGAGATGTTAAACAAAAAATAAAATCGAAAAGGAAAAAACCCTCTGGGGAGTTTGGATTTAAAAATCCAGATCCTGGAAAGTGAGTTTTGCCAAAGGAGGTAAAAAAAATTCCGAGCGAATCTTGGTCCAGATCTGAAGTTGCTCCTTTATCTTTGTGTTCGAGCGGTCGCCCCTCAGCTGCCGAGCTCAAATTAAAGGATGTCAGGGACGCGACTGAGAGTATTTCAACCGCGCCTCAAAATCGACCAAAGTCTCCTCCCACGGGCGTGACACTCGGGCTTCGACCAATGTGCAGGCTCGGGGTGGGTCTTCTTCGCCCCCTTGTCATTGCAACAGTCTGCCAGTCATCTCCGACTCCGTCAGCAGCAGCAAAACTGCTTTCTTTGAGCTACCTTCAACCCATTTGTTGCATATATGCAGCAGGGAGGCGGTTCTCGGTCCCCACCCCCCACCCTCCCCCGGCCCCACAAGAAACATGTGAATAAGTTAGTAAAAAAAAAAAAAAGATGACAAAAGAAGCTTGGATTTGGTTTTATGAACTCTTCTCTACTTTCTATTGAATTACACCCCGGGTTGGTACAAAGAAACTAAAACTAGTATCTATGTACATCCATCCATCCATCCATCTATCCATCCATTTATCATCCATCCATCCATCCATCCATCCATCCATCAATCTATCCATCTATCCATCCATCTTTCCATCCATCTATTCATCCATCCATCCATCCATCCATCTATCCATCCATCTATCAATCTATCCATCCATCCATCCATCCATCCATCAATCTATCCATCTATCCATCCATCTTTCCATCCATCTATTCATCCATCTATCCATCCATCCATCCATTCATCCATCCATCCATCTATCCATCCATCTATCAATCTATCCATCCATCCATCCATCCATCCATCAATCTATCCATCTATCCATCCATCTTTCCATCCATCTATTCATCCATCTATCCATCCATCCATCCATCCATCCATCAATCTATCCATCTATCCATCCATCCATCTATCCATCCATCTATCAATCTATCCATCTATCCATCTATCCATCCATCCATCTATCAATCTATCCATCTATCCATCCATCCATCCATCCATCCATCTACCCATCTATCCATCCATCCATCCATCCATCCATCAATCTATCCATCTATCCATCCATCTTTCCATCCATCTATTCATCCATCCATCCATCTTTCCATCCATCCATCCATCCATCCATCTACCCATCTATCCATCCATCCATCCATCCATCTATCAATCTATCCATCTATCCATCCATCTTTCCATCCATCTATTCATCCATCCATCCATCTTTCCATCCATCTATTCATCCATCCATCCATCCATCTATTCATCCATCCATCTTTCCATCCATCCATCCATCCATCTTTCCATCCATCTATTCATCCATCCATCCATCTTTCCATCCATCCATCCATCCATCTATCCATCTATCCATCCATCCATCTATCAATCTATCCATCTATCCATCCATCTTTCCATCCATCTATTCATCCATCCATCCATTTATCCATCCATCCATCCATCCATCTTTCCATCCATCCGTCCATCTATCCATCTATCATCCATCCATCCATCCATCCATCCATTAAAGTTATGTGAGAGAAAACGTTTGTCAACAACATTGGGAGAAAAACCCTGCAGTGTAACAGAAATTCTTTACAGAGTTTCACCTCAGCTTAAAAAAGAAAAAAAAAACTCCACCGGGGAAATTTATTTATTTTTTATTTTAATTTTTTTTATCACAGTTGAATGTTTATGAACAGTAAATTACTTTTTATGATTAACAAAAAATAAATGAAATGTTGAATTGAATGGAGAGAGCGATTCTGAGGGAAAGGCCCGACTGTAACATGACCGACAAAGTCACATGATCACAATAATGAAAATGCATTATTTTTACACATGAGTTTGTTCAAACCTCACTTGTTCTGTAGAGGGGTACACGTACCTTCAGTTGAGAACCATTGCCATTGGGAACCATAGTTTTAGCTGAAGCCATGTCACCAGGCTTGGAGTTTGACTTTAACCATGTGACGTGTTTGGTTTTTTTCTCCTGTAGTTTAACGTGGATTTTATTTATATTTGTTTTTCCGTGAACTTTATAGTGAACCCAATACATTACACCCCCCCTCCTCTCCCCCCAAAACAACACCCTCATCCACACATGCGCAGCTTCACACAAACATGTCACAGCCCTGGTATGTGAGGCATGTGTTCGCCACCCAGAGGATGATCTCCATCCATGCAGTGGGCTGACTGCTCCAGGGAGAAATGCGCCCTCCGGGTTTGGACCACCACTTCACAGATTCTCCCTGAATGAGTCAAGGAGCAGAACAGCACGTTCAGTAAACACCTTTACCTCCGTGCCACCATCCAGGCCTGTAATCTCTCAGGTGGTTCGGTGCTTCTGTAAATCATCGCTGCCCTCTGATGTTGAACGACCAACGCAATAGATTTGCTGAGGAGTTTTGTGCGTTAGGCTTGTCAGATTTCAAAGGAATTCCTCAGTGTTAGTCAGAAGACGGAGATATGGCACAGCTGGGGGGGGGGGTGTACAAGGCTGAATTCACACAAGATACATTTCTCAGCTTGATATGAATGGATGGATGGTTGGATGGATGAATGGATGAATGGTTGGATGGATGGATGGATGGGTGGGTGGGCAAATCTAGACAAATTTCCATAAAATGTCCAACCATCAGAGTGAAACTGTCTCTTTAAAGAGTTGGTGTATTATA
>NC_024307.1:77027-80047 GCF_000523025.1 Cynoglossus semilaevis | reverse complement strand
GTGTAGTACAGCTACAGTGTGTGTCCAGCGGTTGGGGACCAGGCTGCAGATCAAAACATTTCATTTCAATGGTAAAAACAAATGCTAATGCTGCCGTCAGCGGTAATCAAACGTGAAGTCCACGCAGCATTGTCCTCATGTTGACGTGTAAATGAGACTTTATATGTCTGACAGTCTGGCACTAACAGCGCATTTGCATTGCCAAGCCTCTAAACACAAGGAGAATCAGGTGCAGACCACTCCTCACTCGCATGAATGAGGGTCCGTAGACCTGAAAGGACCGCCTTTATGATGCTAATTAAGCTGATCAACTGGCTTATTGACTGCAAAAAGAAGCTCAGCAGCAGGCAGCCAACAAAGATACACATGGCGGCCATCTTGGCTGGGGGCTTGTGCAGGCGTTACATGTCTATCTCTGGCAGAGGAGGACGAGTGGGGGGAGGAGGAGGAGGAGGAGGAGGAGGGGGAGGAGGAGGAGGAGGAGGATGGGATGCCGTCCAGTCCTTAACCTTGCATCCTTGTTGATCAACTGGTGGACTGTGGACCAAGCAGCTGTACCAGTGCTGACGCGTGGAGGTTTTCCTCACACTCCTCTCCATGTCTCCCAGTTCCCTAAAGTGGCAGACAGTTGTGTGTGCGTGCAGACATACCACCGAGAGCTACCATGGCAACGGCTGCCTCGGTCGACGTCTGAGAGAAAGACGGGATCAGTGGGAACCCAGTGGAGTGGGGGGGGGGGGGGGGGCGGGGGGGGGGGGGGGGGGGGGGGGTTCACAGGGGTGGAAGAGGATGTGGCTTTTGCCGTTGTTTTTGTTTGCCTTATCATCTCTGGCATGTTTATGTAAGATGACTCTGACTCCCAAAATGTATGCGGCGGAGACTCTTGACCTCGGCACGACCACGGCGGTTTCCTTTTAACCTTTGCCCTCAGCGCCTCCTGCTCACACACTGTTTTCTCTTGGCTGTTCCTGCAGCGTTCACCTCCTTCCTCCCGTTCGGAGCGCTGGCATCTCTTTGCAATGCCAAGGTGATATTTGGCATTAAACCCGTGGCTCCTGGCTCCCCGTCTGACGGTAGACCTTTGTGGTGAAGCAAGAAAAGAAAAAAAATATGAGAAGTGAAGTACAATGAAACAAAGAGAGGGAGAAGGTGTTGACGTGTGTGCGTGTGTGTGTGTGTGTGTGTGTGTGTGAGACAGGGGCATGCAGTAATAGGGTAGCATGTTCCCGTTGGCAACAGCGGTGCAGTATTACTAGGTCAGTGTGCCATCATTTCATTCACCAGTCCTACAGACTGCTCTTCCTTCTCTGCTTTTCTGCTTATTGTTACTCACACACACACACACACACACACACACACACACACACAGCGGTTATAAATCTCTGTGTTCAGATTGAAAAGAGAAGCTACTGCAAACACACAGATGTGTTGTTTAAGTTTTCGTTCTACTGGAATCTAACCGGCATCCTTTTTTTGCCAGTTTGGTTTAATTAGACAATAGAGAATATTCTATTCTATTCTATTCTATTCTGTTCTGTTCTATTCTGTCCTATTCTGTTCTATTCTGTCCTATTCTGTTCTATTCTGTGCTATTCTGTTCTATTCTGTGCTATTCTGTTCTATTCTGTGCTATTCTGTTCTATTCTGTGCTATTCTGTTCTATTCTGTGCTATTCTGTTCTATTCTGTGCTATTCTGTTCTATTCTGTGCTATTCTGTTCTATTCTGTCCTATTCTGTTCTATTCTGTTCTAGTCTATTCTGTTCTGTTCTGTTCTGTTCTGTTCTATTCTATTCTATTCTATTCTGTTCTGTGCTGTTCTGTTCTATTCTTTTCTGTTCTATTCTATTCGGTTCTGTTCTATTCTGTCCTATTCTGTTCTATTCTGTCCTATTCTGTTCTATTCTGTCCTATTCTGTTCTATTCTGTGCTATTCTGTTCTATTCTGTGCTATTCTGTTCTATTCTGTGCTATTCTGTTCTATTCTGTGCTATTCTGTTCTATTCTGTTCTAGTCTATTCTGTTCTGTTCTATTCTGTCCTATTCTGTTCTATTCTGTTCTATAGTTGTTTTTTAAGAACTAGAAAAAATAATGACATCCATTTGCACTGGTGTTTTATGGTATCCCCCCCCCCCCCCCCCCCCCCCAGCTGCAGTCCATTGGTTTTTACGTCACTACGCGTTGTTGATGTTGACTGACTGTTGACTGACTGTTGACTGACTGTTGACTGACTGTTGACTGTTGACTGACTGTTGACTTTATGTCTGTCGTTGGAGTCGAACTGTTTTAGTGCCTCTTATTATCTGTCTTTTCTGAAACGTCCGCGGCCCCAGACAATCAGACACAATGGGCTCCACTACACCACAGCACAAAATGGCCTGAGTGATAGCTGACCCCCCCAGACAGCGCCCCCTGCTGTTCATAAAATAGCTGCTGAATGCATAAGTGCCTGTTGTTTAGTACACACACAGGCAGGTCTGTATCGACCGGCACTTGCGTGCAGCCACATGCAAATGAATTCAACGCCAGTTCAACACACACACACACACACACACACACACATTAGTTCTGGGGGAGATCTTCACTCTCTCTCTGCACCCCCCCCCCCCCCCCTTTTTTTTCCCTCCCCCCCACCCCCCCCCCCCCCCCCCCCATTATTTTTCCCTCTCCTCAAACCCCTCCTCCTCCTCCTCTGTCCTTATTATAATGCAGATTTAAGTTTGGTGGTGGTGGTGGTGGTGGGGGGGAGGGGGAGGAGGGGCAGTAGAGGGAGGGGGATGGGGAGAGTAGTGGGCATTGGTGTAAAGTATGACCCTGCAACCCTGCTGTGCCGAGGCAGGCAATCTTGTTTGTCTGGGGGGAGGGAAGCCCGTCAGAAGGAGAGATCTGAGTCCCAGCGCCGTAGTCATGACGTAAACGTTCCAAAACCAACATGGCCGTCTAACGGCAGATGACTGTCAGAGGGTCGGGACTGTCAGAGAGTCGGGACTTGTGGGGCTGTCAGAGGGGGTGGTTCGTTC
>NC_024307.1:69947-76663 GCF_000523025.1 Cynoglossus semilaevis | reverse complement strand
GTCGGTACTGTCAGAGGGTCGGTACTGTCAGAGGGTCAGTACTGTCAGAGGGTCGGTACTGTCAGAGGGTCAGTACTGTCAGAGAGTCTGTACTGTTGGAGGGTCAGTACTGTCAGAGGGTCGGTACTGTCAGAGGGTCAGTACTGTCAGAGGGTCGGTACTGTCAGAGGGTCAGTACTGTCAGAGAGTCTGTACTGTTGGAGGGTCAGTACTGTGTCCCTGGGTTTTAATGAGCTCAGTGTTGCATTCAGTGACATTTAAAAAGTACAACATGATTTTCTACATTTGACCTTTCATTCCACAGGTGTGAGCCAATTAGTAAATAATAATAATAATTTAAGCAGCGCTCAGTTAGGAGTAGTGGACACACACACACACACACACACACACAGGGAGACAGGGCTATAAACACAGATGAAGCCAAGACTCAGCCTGAAGGGGGTTCCGTTGTCCGGCTCATTATCTGATTTACTACTGTCGGGCTTTCTAAACCAGGGATCTGCAAACCCCGGTCCATGGACCAGCTCCAGTCCGTTGATCATTTGGTTCCTGGTCACAGTGGGAGTGCTTCATTTTTACTAATTTATAGGGATGTCCGATATGAACTTTTTGCCAATATCTGATATGCCACTGTTGTCCAAACACTCAATTTGTCTGAGTTACTGCACCAGCATTTAGCAACAGTTATTAACATAGATGAATAAAATGAGCTGCAATGCTGCCATCTAGTGACTTTCATTTTCATAAATAGACGTTTTTCCCCATTTTTTAGGACACACATTATTTGGCGAAAGCCAAACATTGCACAAAACGATATCACATAATTATTCTAATATCGGGCCGATAATATCAGACATCACTGCTAATTTCCATAATTCACACAGAATCCAGTCAAACATTTACTTTCTTAATTTATCTGGAAATATTTCAAATAATATGCCAGTCCAACTTCAATACTAACAAAGTAACACCTAGAAGATGTTTTATTTTGAAAAATGTAAAATGCTCCTTCAACGCTCATCTCATCAAGGCTAAACAAATACCACGGCTCATCTTCCTCTCAGCGATCTGCTCATTTATCGTTGTACTGATTATGGAAGTACAGATTGACCTTCTTCTCTTAATGCCAACATTCTGATCACCCTCAGGTCTGCGACTGATCCGGAATCGCTCGACTTTGCAGCTGAAACACGGAGACATCTTCAAGATCTGCCCAGAGTCTCCGTTCAGACCTGGTTTTATCTGATATCAGGTAAGATCTGATCCGGTACACGTCCCAAAACACACACGCTTGGATGTAACGACTTGTTGGACTACATTTGATGTCGGTGGTTTCTACAGGCATTATGTCGTCATTAAGATATGGATATATTCAGTCAGGACGCCTCCGATGGCCTAGGTGAGAAATACACGATACGCCATTGTCAGTAGTACACCATACCAGTAGGTTATGTACCATGTGCTCCTGTTATAGTACCTTTACATATCCAATATGTAAGCGGATCAGATCAGCCCATTTAGGACAGATTGGGACGATAATCTGCTTAAGCCAGATGACAATGGCAGTATTTACCGTATATAATGTAAAGAAATCCAAAAATTGATTAGACTGTGTCAGTGCTTCATTGATGTCACTGGGGGATTTAAGCCCATAGGTGTGTAACACTAGCAACACAACCTGTGTCTCTGACAGATGACCAGACTCAAGTGCGACAGCAGCTACTTGATCTCCATTGTGGTCAGACTTTGCGGTGCAGGTCGCCCCCGGGTGAAGTGCTGCTTTTATTCATTTAAAACAAGAAGGTTGAACTATCAAGACTATTTGGTGTCACGGGGTGTGGGGGGTGAGGGGGTATGATGGATGTAGATGTGGATGGCGGTGGAACAGATCCTCTGGTCAAATGGATTCATTCCTCAAACATTCCAAGGTGTCAAATATTCCACTGATAATTGTGACTGTGACTTATTTAGAACCGTCCAGCAGAACAGGAAGCATCTCTGGAATTAATAGAACCATCGACCTAAACCGATATTCCTGAACATGGTCTTTGAAATGAGACGCATCAAAGTAAGGTTAACCTGAACATGGTCTTTGAAATGAGACGCTTCAAAGTAAGGTTAAAGTCTGATAATCAATAACCTTTGATCAAACTGCAGTGTGATTTAGTGCCCTCTGCAGAGCATTAAGAGGATTTATGAAGGTGCCATGGGAAAGTTCTCTTGGTGCCAGTAACTTGGTTTCCTAATGGGCCGAGTGACCCTGGACTCCCCAAGGTCACTGTGATTGGGAGTAATTAACGACCAGACCAAATGCTGTGAGTGGCTTTATCTGGACCACTGCACCATCGTCCAACGCCGTTCAGTTTGACCAGCTTGGCTGAAGTCGGATAAGCAATCCAGCAGACGGACGGTTGTTCAGGGACACAGCTGGTGTGTGTGTGATTGATAGTATAGCACACGTGTGTGTGTTCCCAGACTGTTGTGTCACGCAGAAACGAAGGGGGATTAATGTTTGGCGGTCAATAATTTAAACCGTGATATGACACGAGCAGAGACACTCTGCTGCCTCCAGAGACGTCGTGGCTAATTACAGGTCAAATCCCCCAAATTAACTAAAGAGTTTGAAGCCTCATGGAGTGCGGCAGGAAGTCAGTTCTGTGTGAACTTGATGTATGGGCTTGTTATTTTAAAGGAAGCTGCTGAGAACTGATACCTGCTGAATGTTTACACTGAGTAATGTGGCCGTCCGTCCCAGCAGACGTTCACGAAGCTCTGGCAGGTGGACAGGATCAACACGAGGAGGTAACAGAGAGGTCAGGAAGATACCCTCGGTCAACGCTGTCCTTGCATCTTCCAGGACTTTCCAGTACCTGAATAGTTGGTCTCTGCAGCTCTCTCCTTTTGTCAGTAGCACTAATGGAATGGAAAAAGAATGAAGTAAAGATGGATAGAAATAAGGAAAGAAAAAAAGGCAGGGTGTTGACTGAATGGCTGTGCATTTCATCCTTTCCTTATTTTTAAACTAACTGTAGTGTTACATTTTTCTGGGTGATTTTTTTTATTTCCTGTTCCATAATCGTCGACATCATGATGTCGGACTCTGAAACCACAGAATTTGATGTCACGCTTTTTCCGTTTAGTTGATCACTTGGTGTCAAACGTCTGAATTCAACGCTCTTCATATTTATGTTGCCGATCACCCCACGACTTCACTTCCTGTATATGAAACTTTACATTTTCTCAGGCAAACTCTGCGTTTCCTCCAGTCCTAAAATAGAACCAGTCCCATTAATAAACCATGTACCTGCTGCGTATCCCAGATCCCGGCTCCACGGATGGAAAAGTCCTAGTTACCAGTCAACAGAACAGTACCAGAGCTGTGATCTTGTAGTACTCTTTTACTCAGAGCTCTCACTGATTTAACTTTTTAAAACTTTTGGACTGCTTTTTGTCAGACCAGAAATTATTTAAAACTCTCATGAATTCACCTTCCACTCTGATCAGTTGTTGGGCGAGGGCCGACCACATGTAGAGATGAACAACCATTCACGCTCACGCTCAGTGAGTGAACGGTCAACCTTATTACAGAAGGACATGTGTTTTGACCCAGACTAAACAGGAAGGACCACAGAAATGCACTAACTAGGGCCGTGAACTGGCAAGAATCTGGCGATACGACATGTATCGCGATACACGGCTAACAATACGATATATTGTGATACTATAGTCACAATGATATACTGAGGTGCCCCCCCCCAGTGTAGCTGTAGTCCGAGTGTGATCCTAGTCTCAGACTCTGTTCCATCTGAACATCAGTTCCTAACTCTGGAACAGAGGGATCTACATTTGGAATCACTAGAGGAGAAAGAAAAGAACAAGAACATGAACCAACACCAGGAATATTGGAGAAAATCAAGAACTGATCACTGACTGAGGACATAGATACGGGATCAGGAGAGGAAATATCGCAATATTTTCTTACAGCCACACCAACTAATGTGATATATTTTTTATTTAAAATTTGCTGATGGTTATGATACCTGCGTTAAGAGGACTGCACCACAATGTTATCGGAAGATTGTTGGTTTGAATCCTGGCCTGGCTTTGGTGTGGTGAGCAAGTGATATTTGTTGTGTGTATTTGTACAGTGATTAATAAACCAGATTCTTCTTCTTCTTCTTCACAGTTTTTACAGTTTTTATACCACACCCACTCACCACACTCTCCTAGAGTCTGCAGTGGATGAGAAATCATCAGAGGCCGTGGAGTGGGAGTTGCACTACAACATCCCATAATGACCGCCACAGGCCCCAGCTGCGAGCAGCTGTTGCACATTAAGCAAAGTGCAGCAGGCGGATTTTGTTGAGCCAGTTATGAGATAACTTAATGACGTGACTGTGTTAGCGGCTGCGTTAGCCTTTTATTTCATAATGTACCGTGGGTTTATCACACTCCTGCCACCTCGGTCCCAAGTGCAGCCGTGAACTTGTAAGCTGATTACTGCGCCCGGTGCTAAGTTTATAGTTCAGTACACGTGCTGTGTCCCTTTAGCCAAGTGTTATCGCAACTTGTCATCTCCATCGCTGGAAACGCTGTTGACGCTGTGTTATTGTGTTGGTTAAAGTACAGGGATTCATTAGACTAAACATTTCATGTTGTCCCACTTTTTCGCACAATTGGGTCCTAAATCTTTGGAAGAAGTAAAAGTGCCGTGTGCCAACAGCTTGTACTAATCAGAGCCGTCTCACAAACAAACCCGTGTCCGTTCAGGAATTCTCGATCTAAGTTTTCTGAACTTCAAATGTCTGTAGATGGAAAATAACGTGTTCTGGTTTCTGAGACTGAACAGTTTTCTAGGTTTCCCTGGTTGGCTATGCTGCCACGCGCAGGAAGTGGATCATTGCCGTTGGATTAATCAGACCGTGACCCTTTTTATACGGCAACGATACGAATACAGATCGTGGTGCTATAGCACTGATTGGAGTGTTAGCGCGGAGAAGGTAATTTGTCTATTTGGGTGTTCAGTTAGCCACCTCTGCCCTGTCATGTTTCCTTTTGTAGTTTGTTTACAGTTTTCAAGCTGTATATGCCTCTGGGGGTACTCCCAGTTTTCTGAACATCAGGTTCAAGTTCTTCCGGTGTTAGTATGTTAGAGTACTATGTACTACAGGGACCGGAGTCGTATTCTGCAGCTCCGTTTAGACGTTTAGTAGTTGCATCATTCTGTGTGGTATGTCCAGTTTCTCACCAAGTCCTACTGTAGTACTGTAAGTGGACGTGAGCGTTGCTGGTTGTCGTTGTCTGTCTGTGGTGCACCACTGACATGTCCAGGTCGTACCTGTCCTTCACCCACAGTCAGCTGACACTGGTTCCTGTCGTAAACCTTTACCAGATGCAGCAGTTGACGATAAACGAGTAAAGATGTAGAAAAAAAAAAGTTTTGTGTTTGTCTAAATAACCAGCCTATATGTGCCATCTGTGACCTGACCCCCCCCCCCCCCCCCCAACCCCACCCCGACCGTAGCAGTCTGTGTGTTTTGTGATTTGTTCCCCTCTATCTGCCCTGATGTCTGGCTTGGACTTGGATCACAACAACTCACCAAACTTCACCCTGGGATTTCCCATCACTCCTTTTGATTGTCTGCTTTAACACCTGGATGTATTCCTCTGGCTCTGCGGCCTTGTTCCCTGGCCTCCCTCTCTGTAGAAATCCTTTTTTTTAAACATTTCCCTTCAGTTTGTTTCTTCACCTCATCCTGTCCATAACTTCCTTCCTTTGGTTCAATTCTTCTGTCGTCTGCCTCCCTTCCTTTCAATTCTATTTGTATTTTTCTGTAGTGTAGAAAAAAACCCATTATTATTATAAAATGTACTTAAATCCCGACATTGCTGGAGGTTGAATAAATTGTCAAAGTTATCAACAACTAAACTAAATTCATTATATCATAGTACTGCAGTACTGACATGGAGTTCAAGGTCATCTTGCACTAGCCAGGTGTTTAAAACTCAAACCCCTGGCCTGCGGGCCACTTTCAGCCCATGAACCTCACAGTTCTGGCTCACAGTACATGTAAGGTCAGGGGGTCGGGGGTGGGTGTGAGGGGGGGGGTGATCGGGGTGTATGAGGTTTCAGACCTGCTGTTGCATGTTGTTGTTGGTACTTGGTTTGGACTCTGAGTGAATATTTGTTCAGAAGCAGAAGTACTGTCATGTGCCTGGCCATGAAGGAAGTGACACATGGGTTTAATAGTTCATTAAATGCTTTTTGTTCCTCTGTTACAGACAGTGTGTTTTTACTGCCTTAGCACTGATGTATCACTGACATAAGAACTGACATAAGAACTGCAGTAGAAACAGAATATGTTTACAAGAAAGAGGTGAGATACTGGATGGATGGATGGATGGAAATATGGTTGGATGGGGAGATGGATGGCTGAATAGATGGATGGATGAAAATATGGTTGGTTGGGGAGATGGATGGATGGATGGAGAGATGGATGGGGAGATGGATGGCCTAATAAATGGATGGATGGGGAGATGGATGGCTGAATAGACGGATGGATGGATGGAGAGGTGGATGGCTGAATAGATGGGTGGATGGATGGAAATATGGTTGGATGAAGAGATGGATGGCTGAATAGATGATGGATGGATGGAAATATGGTTGGATGGAGAGATGGATGGCTGAATAGATGGATGGCTAAATAGATGGATTT
>NC_024307.1:68633-69632 GCF_000523025.1 Cynoglossus semilaevis | reverse complement strand
ATAGATAGATAGATAGATAGATAGATAGATAGATAGATAGATAGATAGTTGATGGATGGATGGAAACATGGTTGGATGGGGAGATGGATGGATGGCTGAATAGATGGATGGATGAAGAGATGGATGGATGGAAACATGGTTGGATGGATGAAACATGGTTGGATGGAGAGATGGATGGATGGAAACATGGTTGGATGGATGAAACATGGTTGGATGGAGAGATGGATGGATGGAAACATGGTTGGATGGATGAAACATGGTTGGATGGAGAGATGGATGGATGGAAACGTGGTTGGATGGGGAGATGGAGACGTGGTTGGTCGTCAGTCTCTGCACCAGGATCCATGCGATTCACACATGCAGGGAAGAGGAAGTGGAGTTACGACAGCTCTGAATTCAGAGGTCAAAGGTTACCATTACCACGTATCACACACACACGCACATGCATGTGTCCCTGAACCTTCTGTACTGTCGGTCTCCACGATCATCCTATGGGACTGTGTCTCAGGTCGGTCCTATTTCATCACCTACACTATATTACCAAAAGTATTGGCTCACCCATTCAAATGATCAGAATCAGGTGTCCTCGTCCCTAGGCCTGGACACAGGTGTATAAAGTGCAAAGAGGTCACCGACTTTCTGCACAGTCAATTGCTACAGAGCTACAAACTTCATGTGACCTTCAGATCAGCCCAAGTACAGTACGCAGAGAGCTTCATGGAACGTGTTTCCACGGCCGAGCAGCTGCAGCCAAGCCACGCATCACCAAGTACAATGCAAAGCGTCAGATGCGTCTGGCCTCTAGAGCAGTGGAGACGCGATCTCTGGAGTGATGAATCACGCTTTTCCATCTGGCAACCTGATGGACGTGTCTGCTTTTGGAGGTTGCCGGGAGAACGGTACATTTCAGACTGCATTGTGCCGACTGTGAAATTTGGTGGAGGAGGAATGATGGTGTGGGGTTGTTTTTCAGGAGCTGGGCTTGGCCCCTTAGTTCCA
>NC_024307.1:66539-68115 GCF_000523025.1 Cynoglossus semilaevis | reverse complement strand
AATGTCTTTTGCTCCTATTTCTCCCAGCATCTATTTCCTACCTCCCGAGCACAGAACCTCTGCCAGTGACTGTTAAAGGAATTTGATGTTGCATTGATTAGATTCCCATCCTCGAGATGTTCACAGTCTGAGACCTGACACCTCCGTCCGCCACTGTTTCCTGGAGTAAAAGGAAGACGCGTCTCAGAAACGTACGCAGATGTTGGAGATTATCTTGGAGCAGAATCAAGGAAGGAAATGAGGTGTAAATTTGAAAGGATTATAAAGTCAAAGAACTGGTTCGATGCAAGTGAGCAATGAGGAAAATGAGGTTGCTGAAAGGAATAAAGGGAATGAAGAAACCAGACCACGAAACGTTGACTGGACACGGAGAAAACGCTCCTCAATTCCCTGAGCTCCGTCTGTGTCCATCTGTTTGCTCTTGGCCACATGGCCACAGGAAACCCCCCCCCCCCCGGCCTTCAGAGGAGAACATGATCCTTTTAAAGAGCCCTGACATGGTCCACCACTGCTGCCCCGGGGTCCCTGTAGTTTGTGCTGTAAGCCTCAGTATGGCAGGTCATGACATGATGCTAAAAGTTGTGGGGGAGCGGTACGTGGAAGTTAGCAAACTCACTGTAAGTAGATCCAGCTTCCTGTCCCGTTCTCCGACACAGAAGCTAAGCTTCGGGCCATGTTTCCACGGCTACATTACGATATGATACGATGACCGATAAGAAGCATTTACACAAATCAGGTGCATGAACATTCTTGCTGAAGACTCCCCTGCCACAAAGTCGGCGTTTGTCAGCTGTTATTTGGGTCAAACTAATTGAAATGTGGTGTGAGTTCAGTGTACTGCCAGTGTACTGCCAGTGTACTGCAGTACACTCGGAGGTGTAGCGAGTGTATCTGAGGAAAGAGATAAAAAGAATTCTTTTGGGCCAAACACCTGCGCCACAAAAATGTTGTATTCATTGGAAACAAAACCCGCGTCGGAAACAAATTCCACCTGAGTCGGTCCATTATCTCAACCCCAGCATTCCTTCAGCTTTGTCTCCAGATGATGGAAGACAAGCAGGAGAATCTCTATCTATTTGTAAACATAGACAAGCCGAGGAATCTGAGCTACGAAAGCTTTGGGTTAGTACTGTTGACACAGGCACGCAAATACACACAAACACGCCACACTGTATACACACACACCGATAACAATGTAGTGCAAACAGTTCAGCGCTGCTGGGTGCCAATTTTCCCAGCAGGCATGTGCACGCCTGGCCGCATACTTCTTCATGTTTGTGTCGGAATAAGTGTCATTTTTGTGGCACTTCTCTGCTGGAGATGGAAATCCGGAACTGTGTCTGGTCGGGGGAAGGGTTTAAGTTTTAGGCTGTGGCGTGAGCGGAGGCCTGTTGGCGGTGTAGTGTAATAACAGCGTGCTGCTGTTGGTGCATTCCTTCTTTGTTTTGGGTTCGATGTTGACAACAGCCACAGAGGTGATGTTGTTGTTGTTGTTGTTTTAGTTGTTATTGTTGTTGTTGTTTTGGTTGTTATTGTTGTTGTTGTTTTGGTTGTTGTTGTTATTGTTGTTGTTGTT
>NC_024307.1:61520-66374 GCF_000523025.1 Cynoglossus semilaevis | reverse complement strand
GTTGTTGTTGTTGTTGTTGTGGTTGTGGTTGTGGTTGTGACATGTGTTTATACATCACTTCATCATCAGTCAATCATGACACACTCATTTCTGATGACATTTCTTGGGATGTCCCATATTAACTTATGGCTGATATTGTCCGAACACTTTCACGTTAACTACTTTAATTGTGATGGCCCCCTAGTGGCCTAGATAAATACCATTGTCTGTACAAAATCATCTTTTAAAGCTACTCCAGTATATTTGGCGAAAGGCATGCATTGTGTTGTGGTGTTTTCATTTCATCAGAGAAAAAAACAATAACGATTCTTACCGATACATAATTACATAATTATTACATTACATTCAGACGCTTTTATCCAAAGTGACTTACACTTTGAGTCAGCCAATCAACAGTCAAGCTACAGTAAACAAAATACAAAAATACTTAAATAATAATAAGTAGTAACAAATAATAAATAGATAATATAATAATAAAAAGTACAGTTGTAGTCATAGTAGGTCATAGAGTAAGATGATATATACATATATACATATATGTATATATATGTATGTATTTGGTGATGTATTTGGTATATATATGTATAAGTTTAAGTTTAAGTTTTAAGTATATGGTGAAGTTACACTTCACCACATATTTCACTGTCAAACAATCAAGACTTAATCTGATTAATGACACGGTGGATTAATCACAATTAATCATGATTATCCATGACCCCAAGACGATTAATCGATAATTTACCAATACCAGGCCGGCCTTACCAGTGTTTCTCTACTGTTTTGATTTGGGACCAATCAAAATGATGGAATTATTAATGGGAAAATATAAAAAAAATGTAGAAAATAAAATATATTTAGGTAATTAAGAATAATAAGAGGGAAACAGTTACAAGGAAATGGAACACTTTACTCCACAACTCCAAATTCCTTTATTTTGTGCCTTTTATGGAATCAAAACCTGTTTGTTTTGTTTTTTAATTAGACAACTTACATTATCATCTGGCCAGACACATGTTTCTGATTTGTTCATCATTACATTTCATTATGTTTCAAACGATCGCTGGTACTCATTAGAAGAAACAATTGTTACAGCACTCCACCAACACAGCACCGGTACTGTTTTCAGACAGTATCCTCACTAAAGCCTGTAATGACGGAGGCCCTGCCTCTAATAAACAACTCATGCTGAGTGTGAATTCCTCAGAACAAGCACATTTCTCACTGAGTGGCAGGATCGCAGTGGAAATTCAAGAGAAGAAGTTCCAGCTACTTTTAACCTCTCAGCTGCCTTCGGTTCTCCACCTCCGCCACATGCCCTCGGAGCCCCCCAGGTCATACAGGAAGTGACAGTACCCCTGCTGACCAGCAGAGCGTAAGCAGGATGCCGACCCACTCCTCCCACAGGAAAAGGAAGTGCCCTTACATGTTTTCCCCAGAGATACGAGGGAATAACACGTGTGATGAATCGACTGCCGAGGACTGAGGAGGATCCGAAGAGTCAGTTTGTGAGACGGATAAACCTTCACGGAATTTACGTCTGCAGGAGGAGCACGAGCAGAGGATATTGTGTAACTGTGCTGTTGTTCAGAGACTAATTTGACTCGAAGGACCAGACAGTGATAGCGAGTCATTCATTCTCCGTGACAAAAGAACCGAACCACCCAGATAAGAAGAGTCAATGTGGTTCCAGATCTGAAAGACGAGGATGTGCAGCCGAGGTTGGACGTTCCATGGAGAAAACAGGAAGTCCTTTCACAACCAATGAGCTGCCACTTGAGACTAACAATAGAGTGCTAATATCTGATTGGCCAAATAATCAGCTGACCATGATTATTCCCTGGCCTGGAAGAAATTAAAAAAAAAAAATCATACCCTGTGAATGCTGGGGGTGGGGTTTGGATACTGTACCAAACGGGGTCGACACCTCAGGTACACCAAGCGTTAATGGGGCTGTTAAAGACGTGGCCTAAGGGCTAACTCGCTGACCAGTGGGTCTGTTGGTCCTGATCCTGCCCCATTAACCTGCCCCCAAGAGAGATGAAAGGAGTGGGTTTCTTGAATGTGGCCCCGTCCCCCACCAACTAGGAACTCCTAAATGGTGAAAAGACTAGGAATCGGGGCGTTGACAAAGGAGTTGTTTTTTGCGACTGTGAAAATACGACTACATGGTGTTATAATCTGGGATTAATAGTCCGGCAGTCTTTGGATTAACTCTGTTGAAATGGCTGTTTTGAGGCCAAATCATCTCCGTTCTGAACCTTCCGTCTGACACGTTCTGTCTGTCTTTACATTCCTGACATTCTAGAGTAGAGTGATGACACGTGCCCATAAGAATGCCGGCTTAGTTTGAAAGTCTCCTATGTGTCTCGCTCCCCATGAAGCTTTGCCTTTAATCACCAAGAAACGCAGGGGCGTTAACATTTACAGGAGGCGAACATTTTACCCCCGAAAAACAGGCCTTCGTCGAACAAGTCTCTTTCTTAACATTTCCCACTGATTATCTTATGACCTGAAAATAGAACCAATAACTGCCATCATTTGACTGTGCGTCTTTGATATTTAGCTCACAGTGTGTATTCCCTGTAGCAAAGAGTGATTCCCACAGCACTTAACAGCGCAGCTGTGTGAGCAGAGGCAATCGCACGTTTTTTGACAGGAAACTCTTTGGACATGCCAACAAGCGGGGAAGCCTTGCCAAGCTTGGCCTGATGGTTCATTCATAAATCTTGACACATAGACACGCAAATGAAAGCAGAACCGCCGGGCCGAGAAAATGAAGCTTACTGTGTCTGTCGAACATGGAAACATCGGACAGGAAATGAACGGGCCAAAGGTCAAATGAGAGCCGGGTTCAGGTTGGGCTATGCGTAGGCGGCTTTAGAATTTTAGTTTTACAGAAAGGGAAGTGGATCAAGAGCTAAGATGGTTCTTCTCTAGGATTTGTTCCCTAAGTGGAGCCGACATTCCTGGAAAGATAGAGATCACATGACTTAAACTCTTGGTGATAATTTTGGTCTTTTTAACTCGGACAAAGTCACTGTTTAGAGTGAATCATAGAATTTAACTACGTTGGAGTTTATCGCACCAATAAAAACAGACTTTTACAACGTAAAGTTACGGCACCGCCCAGATCTCTGGTTCTGTTGGGTTTTTACCGACCAGCTGTTAACGTGTCTTAATGCCCTTTTCAAAAGTAAAAAAAGTATCGTAAGACTGTAAAATTCCAGCCTCCAGTGTACAGGTGCTTAGAAGTACAATCACAAAATGTTCTCACAAAAGCACAGTTTTTTCCAAGACGGAGAATGAAGAAAGACAGACGGAACAGAGCAGCGGAAATGTCAGAGGTTCGGTGTCTGCCTGGACCTGCCCTGCACATGATCCGTGGTCTTGGATAATGAATGGCTCCGTGTGTGTCAGAGTGTACAGTGTGTGTGACTACCTGTGACTGTATGTGGATAACATCTGTCTGTACTGTTTGTTTATGTAACAGTGAATTTCAAGGATGGGATGTCTCTTGACTGCTACAGGAAGTGGGCAGGACTTTATGACCTTTGACGTCTTCTCATCCTTGTAAAGTTAAACATGGTTTCGGAGTCAGCTGGCACCCTGCGTGGATTGGTCAGGACTGTAGCCTGATTAATACTGTTGAGGACAACCGCTGGACACCGTCCGTATGAACAGATTGATCATGATTAAACCTTTGATTGTCCTGGTATTTAACAAACTATTTATTTTCTATTCCAGGGTTTTTTCTTCTTTTCTTGTGATGCAGCAACGCATTAGAATTCTTTTAGACTAAACGTGATTTACATTTACAGACAACTGCCATGGTTATTTAGCATACCTTAACCCCCCTCCGTGTGTCCCCCCCCCCGTCCCCCAGTAGTAAGTATATTGTGACGTGTTCATTAGCAGCGCTGCTTCACTGGGTTTCATTGCTGTTTCATTTTTATTTTTCTGCCAGTACTCCAGACATCTTCTCTGTGAAAGTGTTTACCAGTGGAAAAAGACGAGAGTCTGGAGCAGAAATGAAACTCAGAGAATGTTGAGCTGTCATTAAAACCTTCCAAAAAGGAGAAACTAGTACGGTGTATTCAGCGGTACGGTATCAGCCAGCCTTGGCTGGGGGGGAGTTGAAGCTGCTCGACTTTTGGGCTGCAGGTTTAAGACACATTAATTGACTTGATTTCAGTTCATATATTTCCGATCTCCATCTCTGTAATGACAAACCACTGTCTCATCTAGTCAAACTGAGAGACTGAAATACTTCATCTGTCAGTCACTGCAGTCATGTCCAGACAAAATGTCTGCGTGTGTGTGTACGTGTGTGTGCAGGACATTCCCTTATTTTCTCATTTCCTCCTTCCTTCACCTTTCCCAGCCCTCTTTAACCCCCCCCCCCGGCAGGGATGCTCATCCTGTTTCCTATAGTTTCCTCTTCCCCACGGCCAGGAAATGGCTGCAGCCCACGGAGGCACACACACACACACGCCGGGGTTGGGGGGCTGACAGGAAGTGATCTCACTGCAGCACCTGCAACCAGGAAATAGAACAGCCCCAGCAGGGAGCCAGAAGAACAGGCCATTTATGCTCACACACACACACACACACACACACACACGTACATGTGTCTGTGTCTGTGTCTGTGTCTGTGCTGAACCCACAGACACCCTCTGACTTCCCCTACAGCTGTTGGCACTGAAACACTAACACAGGAAGTAGAGTTTCGGTGTCTTTGTGCTCAGGCATGATCACAGTTTTAGTTGCTCTCAAACAGGAACTGTTGCCAAGTCGTTTGGTTGATAGAGAAACATAATGTGTTTGTTTCTCTGATTTCAGTCCAACGTATTCAAA
>NC_024307.1:58147-61486 GCF_000523025.1 Cynoglossus semilaevis | reverse complement strand
CTCACCTTTGAACACTTGATGAGGAGAAAAGACCTCCACCATTTTGAACGGGTTTTCAACGAAGACTCCACCCCCCCACACCCTCCAAAAAAAAAAAAACAATAAAAGAAACATACAACGTACATGAATACTGTTCAGAATACTGCTGAGTCAGCAGGACTCTTCTTTACCTGTAACAGGACGGTCCCGTCGGAGGGGAACGTGTCGGCGGGTTTTCCCTTCCGTATCATATCCTATCGTATCGTATCGTAACGTATCGTATCGTATCTTATCGTATCGTATCGTATCGTATCGTAACGTATCATATCCTATTGTATCCTATCGTATCGTAACGTATCGTATCGTATCGTATCGTATCGTATCGTATCGTATCGTCACTGTGTAAACGGGGCCTGAGGGTGAAGAGTGTTTGATCTCGTCTCCACTTGCTTTTGGTCACGGAGGCTTTTTATCCACTTGACACAATTACACGTGTTGCTCGTTAGTCAACACAGTCAATGTGTTCAATCTATGGCCCATGTTACAGTGGAGGGACTGTGTCTCTAATCAGCTGACGGTGCAGTTCGCCGATAGAGACGTTCATCAGCCAGTCCATGAGTGTGTGCTGTGGTTTGACAGAGTACAGAGTACAGAGTACAGTGTACAGAGTACAGAGTACAGTGTACAGAGTACAGAGTACAGAGTACAGAGTACAGAGTACAGAGTACACACTCTGAATATAAGGACTACTGTAGTCTAATGACCTGAATCAGGTCCAGTTCACTGAAGCTGGGGGAGTCGGGGGTTGGCAGGCTGTAGCCCACTGACATATATTCTTCAGATGAATGTCTGGGGATTTTTTACTCCCCCCCTCCCCCCCCGCCCTCCCCCGCTGTAGTGTCAGGCTGACTACAGGAAGACTATTTCTAGTGTGACTGTTCTCCTGCTCAGTTCGTCTAAGGTCGACTTTTTTATTGTGTACGTTGGAAAAAATAGGTGGAAAATGTGATTTTTTTTAAAAAGTTTTCTCTGAGCTCCACTTCATCTTTTTTTTTTCCTTTTTAGAAAACGCCTTCTCGTCCCTCCAGCAGAACCCATTCATCTCACAGTGTAAAATGTGCAACAACAAGCCTTCACCACTGGAATGCTGGTGATTTTTTTTGTTTAGTCCCCTCCCCCTCCTCAAATCCCTCTGCAGTGCTCTCTGCTGTTGTCAGAGAAAGGACCCCGGTGATACTTGAGATTCCAGGCTGCGCAATACAGAAATAATTTTCCACTAACGCTCTCATATATCAGTCTCTAGACTAGAAGTACAACATGCCGTCGTTGTTTTCATACTGGGGCCAAAGGAGTGAAGGAACGATCAAATGAGGAAGAGGCTGAAGGAATTCATATGATGTGGCAGAAAAAACATCTCTACATCAGGAGGTGGAAAATGTATCAATAGTTCAGTGGTGAGCATGCCTGCCTTACAGCAGAGTGTCCTGCGTTCAATTCACGCAGGAACCACGTACTTGATGCCTCCAAGGGGAAGCAGATCTGGGATCAGTAAAGTTCAAATTATTTTTATTATCATAAAACTTTATATTTCCAATACCTCACAGCCTCAGAACTTTTTCAGGACAGAACAATGTCCCAACAAATACTGTTTAACAGCCAAGTCTGTTTACCAAGTTTGACCAAGTGGTTCGTTTGATTATGTCAGAAACGATCCTCAAAGATCCAGAACAGAACAGCTGGGGCAGTTAGGTCTGGGGTAAAAAAGAGTAGATCAGAATAAAATCAGAAGTCGTTTTATTCTCATGGTGGAAACAACCATTCACTTGTTGTTTGTCTAAATTCTGTCTCTTAGTACTGATTAAAAAAAACAACTTTAATTTTAACAGTTTTTTTATTAACCGTGAAATTCCAGCTCATTTGCCACGCTCATGCCCCGTGATTCCTGCAGGGAAACAAACCCTTCTACCCACTTGTGTGGAATGTTACATAGAACTACTAACTACTGACTAGTAAAACACACTGGGTACACACTTGTACTGGGTTTACTCAGTTAAACTTCCCATTATTTTTCCCTTTTTAGGCCTACTTGGTGGTCACTCGACAGGAAACAGAGACATGTATCAGTACTGACAGAGGTTCTGAACCGATCTTAAATGGTTCCCCTACCAAAGGTTCTCAGCAAAAAAACACAGAGATGATGTAACCAACAGCGCCACCTGGGGCAAAGAGAACAATAGGTACTGTTGATGTTCACACGGTACTGTTGATCACAGGAAGCTTTCTGGCACTAATGCCATGTTGTGGCCAGCAGGTGAAAAAAACGCACAAAGACCAAATACAACAGTAGTGAAGGATGTAGTATTTACTGGTTTGGTACAGTTTGACTCCTTTGTGCCTCTGGGTGTACTACAGTTTCTGCTGCTTTATACTACACAAACCTGAATCTGATACTTTGGCCTGGCTCCAGACCAGGAGCGGTGTTGGGTAGCTTCATAAGACAGTAGTGAGACCTGCTATGATTTATGGTTCATGGCTGAGCTCCTCACTGGGAAGTAGGAGCAGTTCAGACATGAAGTTGTGTTGGAGATGTTTTTGGACGTGATGAGGAGATCTGATGAAGGCAGCGTTAGTTTGACCGTCGTGTGTTTGGACACCATCTGACTTGGTGACTAGTTGAGTTTAAACCATGGCATCTTACCAATGTTTGATCAAAACGCACATCATCGTCTAATATTATCGGCCTTGATATTAGCATAGGTACGTAACATCTGTAAGAATCGTTATCTGCTTTTCCTCCGATAATATAATATATCGGTTGATATCACAATTGGAAATGAAGTGTTTGGACAATATCGGGATATCGGATTTCGGCAAAAAATTAAAAAAATGCCTGTTGGAACCCAGCCATGATCGGGTGAAACGTCGCCTCCGAGGCCTCGACATTCGCAGTTTGACCAGCGACATCTCTGTAGTTTTTTAACTACAAAATCAAGTAAATAAACACATTTGACACAACAAGTCTGGGACATTTCTGGACAGACGTTGTCCATGCAGGACTTGTCCATGTGAGGATGAGCCAAACTCTAACATTTAGGAGCGTCCAACAGCTGGACACAAAATCCATCGACTCGATTATTTGTTTCATCTTGTAAAAAAAGGTTACTAAAACAGAGCAGCCGACTCCCCCTGCTCTCCCTGCTCTCCCTGCTCCTCCCCCCTGACCGGCCTCTCCACCACCAGAAGACAAGGCTGCCCGCCAGCAGAGAGAGACAGAAGACACACAGGAAGTTCTAAAATCATGTCCAAAACGACCAGAGGCAAAAGGAAGTCGATGGTGTGAGAGACACAGTGGGACAGAAA
>NC_024307.1:56448-58136 GCF_000523025.1 Cynoglossus semilaevis | reverse complement strand
TCCCCACTGCTCTCACCTTCTTGTTGTGTCACTGGTTTACGTTGTTCGTTTGTCTCGCGTCACTGATTTATTCGCTTACTTTCACAATTCTGTGTGTAGTTCTAAAGTTGTATTTTGTTTTTTCGACTCAGTGTTTATATTTATCCACCGTCGCTGTTCGATGCCCCCGCCCCCCTTCCTTTTCTGTGCCCTCTCTACTCCATCGTTTATTTTTCTCTCTGCCAGCTGTCGGCACTGGCGGCGTGCCACACAGGCGCTCGCCGCTGTGCCAGTGATAGATGCAGCAGCACTCGGGCACAAAGGAGAAGAGGAACAAAAGTCAAAACAGAGAAAGAATCAAATAAAAAAAGAGTCTGAAAGACGAGGGAGAGGCGGAGAAAAGTAACAGAGGAGGGAGGGGACGGGGTGAGTAAGACAACACAAAGTTGGCCCTCCTCATTGTGTCAAAAGGACATGATGTTGGATTAGAGCTGGTCTAATAATCACAGCCAGATGGAGTGTGGAGGGGCGTGGACAGAGAGAGGGACGCCGATCGACAAGGACACGTCCAGACTCCACAGCTGAGTTTCAACACTTTATTCTGACATTTTTGTTCCAAGCAGCAAGTGAAGTCAACACCTAGATGGAAGACAGCGTTGCCCGCACGAGTCCCACTCCGGCTGCGTCACATCTGTGTGGCATTTAAACTGTGTTGCCCTTTTCCCCCTAATCAACATTCCAGAGTCCATTCCACAGACGATTGACACTTGAGGATTACCTTGACCAAAACACCAACAACAGCACTCACCGACGCCTTTCAGCCACACAGGAAAAAGTCTGCCTTTAAAGAAACCGCATAAAATTACTGGAAAAGAAAAACAGAAGAAAAAAAAAACAGATCACAGATGTGTTGACATTTTTAAATTTTTAAAATTTTCAACTATTTAAAGCTCATGTAAAGATGCTCATTTCTAACATTTAACAGTTACTAACCACCCATGGCCATGTGGGGGCATCATTTATCTGTTTAAGGCCCCATTTACATGACTATACGACAACAGTAGCCTCCAGATCGGGAGCTTAATTCACAAAATCAGATTAGACTCCCATCCGTGTAGTACATTTGCCAGGCCTCTATGTGGCACTGTGTAAGCCACGCTCTGACATACTTATACCGTAATTGGAACTGGAAGTTCAGAAAACCGGAAAAGAAGCGTCAGAGATTACGTATAAAACTCGCAAACTGTAAACAAACTTAAAACAAAATAAAAACAGGAAAAGGCGGAGCAGGCTAACTGTAGCACGCCAAATAGCCACATTAGCTTCTCCAGTACGGTCAGAAGGAGCTGGTTTCTGTATACGATGCGGACGCAGTTCTCTGCCCCAACACTGCGTCTTTGTCTAAACACAAAGCTAAAATCAACGCTATAGCTCCAGGATCTGGAGTCGTACTACCAACAGGGCCTAAGTGGATAAATGTTGTTTTTAGCCCCATCTCTGGACGCCCCCTTCCCTGTGGCCAGACCACAAACCCTCTGCCCTGGCTGAACATACCCAGCCTGGCTAGCCCACAGATTACAGACAGGGCCGTAAGACCGTCAATGGCCTTGTTTTACTTCATGCCCCCAAATATTTATTATCTGTTTTATTTTTATTAAATGACCTCTGGGGGGGCGGGGGGGGGGACAAAAGGGGTCCCGCACACATAA
>NC_024307.1:52296-55161 GCF_000523025.1 Cynoglossus semilaevis | reverse complement strand
GGGGGGGGGGCAATAGGGTTCCATCAAATTTAATCTAAAGTGAAGGAGAATGAGCTCTCGGTCCTAGAATTTGCTTTACATATCTGACCAAAAATGCTGCAAAAAAGTGTAAATATATTTTCCAAGCAGTACTACATTATTGCAGTTTTTTTGTATATTTTTGACAGTTTCCTTACTCCCTTCCTTTGAGCACTTGCGGCACCTTCTGCCTCAGCTTTTGCCAGCGATAGCGCCACCTTTCCAACCAGAGAAGAAGAGACAGTGTCAGGTGTTGGAACAGTTGTACTTTTTACAGCATGTGTGAAATTTCCATCATAATGAACGGTGTTTCACGTTGGCTCCGACCGACTGTTAATAACTGGGACTGGTGTCATGCTCTTGAACTTGGCCAAGGTTAGTGTTGGTGCCACAAAAACAAAAAGACACAAACAAACAAATGAGCCCAGACAATGACGCCCCCTCCCCTCCCCTGTGCTGCCCTTCCCTCCCCTCCTCCCCCGTTCCCTCTCCACCTTGTCTGTACGGCCATTATGTCATTGTTTTTCCCTCCCAGTTTCTTTGTCTCCTCTTCTACCCCCATCTGGTGCTTGTGGACTCAGCCTCTCGGAGCTAATTCACTTCCTTGGACACCATCTGCTGTGAGACTTTCTACAGTAAACTGAGCCTGGCTGGTCCTCCCAGGGAGGGAGGGGGCTGTGCTGTCACCTGTTCAGCTGCCCGCCTTCTGCCACCCGGCATCATCTTTCACTTCAGTGTCCAATGCATCAACAGAGAGGGGGCGTGAGTCAAGCACTGGAACTTAACTCATTGGATTTTTTTTTTTTTAACGGCTCATTGAACCCAGAGAGAATGATCTGTGAGTGACATCCTGAAATCTCAGTCTGCAGCTGTGCTGAGCAGAAGAAGGGATTCAAAATAAGAAACTAAACACTGTTTACTTTTAACTAAGGATGTCCCATATCCTCTTTTTGCCGATATCCGATATGTCGAAATTGTCCAAACACTTCATTTCCGATTCATATATCAACCGATATATGCTGCCCCCAAAACTGAGGTAAACGTCTCAGGACCCTACGAGCGATTCCAGCAAATTTGGTGAAACCCAAATTTCAATATCGGAAGGAAAAAACTAGGGATGTCCGATATTTACTTTTTGCCGATATCCGATATTGTCCAAACACTTAATTTGCGATTCCAATATCAACCAATACCGATATTTGCCTGCGGTCAGACGATGTTTTTATATCTAGAAAAAAATGATAATGATTCTTACCGATATTACATAATTATGACAACATCAGTCAGCCGATAATATCTAAATAAACCTCATCAGCAAACTGAATTACCAACGACCTCCTTATTGAACAGTCTGTCTGTTTTAGTCCAACCGTGATCGTCCTGAAAGCAGATATTTCTGACCAAACTTTAACATCAGAGAATTTAAAACTTCAGCTCTCACCCTGACGTCTGTGGTTTTATCAGCATATCTTTACTCTTTCACATAAGAAGAATGAAAATACATGCGCTGTGAAGGAATGTTCACGATCCATAAATCAGCACCGATTCTGGTCTAGTGTGTGTGTGCTGAGTTGTGGAAACACATGGTTTGGCTCTGCTCACTTTCCCCCGACGTTTCCAGCCAGATCCATTTCTTTTTCCCTCCGTGCTGGTTTTCTGACCTCCTAGCTCTCTACCCCTGAGCAGAGTTGGAATTCTCCACAGCTCAGCCTGGTTTCTGCCATCTGTGGTGTGTGCTCTGACCCTTTTCCATGGCCTTAGGTTGGTGAAGAATCTAAGTCTTCATCCAGCCCGGGGGAGACGTGCACTGCAGCCTGACTGTACGTCGTACTGACTCACTGGCCGACTTTTTGACGCGACAGCTGCAGAGGTAATCAGAGCCGCTGGACCAGTAGAAGACACAGCAGACAACGCACTCGATTGTCTGAAGCTGAGATTTAGTCCAAACGTGACGGACACATACATGTGTGCGCAGACGAGGGGAAACACGGAGGCAAACGGCTGAGCACTAACAACTGGACTGCTGCAGCTGTTGACGGTCCACAGAAGGAGGCTTGTGTTAGCAGCACTGCTAATGGTCTGTGACTGCCTGTTGAGTATCTGTCAGTCAAGTCCACCTCCCTGCTGAAAGGGGTCTTCCTAAAGTGGTACCATGCACCTTTCCTCTCCTGATCCCGTATCAATGTCCTCAGTCATTGATCAGTTCTTGATTTTCTCCAATATTCCTGGTGTTGGTTCATGTTCTATGACCTCGTGACCTCCGTAACCCTGGCAGGACGGAAGGTCACAGAGGAGCCTGCGTTGATCCCGGCTCTGGTCCCATCTCACTTTAACACCAGTGTGTGTGTGTGTGTGTGTGTGTGTGTGTGTGTGTGAGGGGGGGGGCACCTCAGTATATCATCATGACTGTAGTATCAGAATTTATCATATTGTTGCCTCTGAATCGTGATACTCATTGTATCGCCAGATTCCTGCCAATACACACCCCTTGTGGAGTTTGTGTTATTATCGAAATCTGTTCGACCTCCTCCAGTTTTTTCCCTCTTTCTCCTGATTTCATTCTTTCCTTTTTTTTTGGCAGCTTTTTGGAAAATGTTTCTCTTTCTGCTGAAACCTCCCTGATTTTTAAAACAGTCCGTTATATGTAAACAATGGCAGCGTTCCAATTCCCGATCGCTGTAAAGTCTACGCGAGTACACCGTGACTGTCCGCCTTGTAATTCCTTCCTCCTCAGTCCCTTCAGTCTCTCCACCAATCGATCCTGACGCTCATTTATTCCAATCAATCCTTATGGAAAATCAATCTACAACTGACGCTGCACTCATTCACTCGTCCACATTAGGAACA
>NC_024307.1:47017-52232 GCF_000523025.1 Cynoglossus semilaevis | reverse complement strand
ACATGATGAATGGACTCGTTCCTGTAGGTTCTCTCAGGTGTGGCCTGATGCTGATGGGTTGAAGCCCAGATGTTCAGTCAGCGTTGGTGCTGTGTGTGGAGTTAGGAGTCGGGGTAGTCAGGGGAGAGCTAAAGCAGAGGGATGCTCTCCATCTGTCAGCCATGCCCACTCTAAAGGGGCCATCAGTCAGGATTGATTACCCATAAGCCCATTGGCCCCCTGGCTTTTTCTCTCTTTCCACATCTTTCCTTTTTTCCAACCATCAATCTTTCTCCCTTTCATTCAGAACCATATCTCTGTTTTAAGAGTCTATGATTTTTGCTCTCTCCCCCCCCACCCCTGCCCCCCGTCTCTTCCCAGTGCAGACCTTTGCTTCTCTTCCTCAGTCTCAGTCAGTCTGCTGCTGCCTGGTTCGACGCCCTGTGTTCAAACCCACACACGTTAGTAAACAGAAACTGGGATCAGTGTGAGGTAACACCCAGATCTTCTCTGTAGCCATGGCAACAGGATGCTGTTGATATTGCTCTGCACGAACATTTAGGTCAGTGTCAACAGTGTCCTGGAGGTAAATGGGTTGGTGTGTGGGGTAGTTGGGATTTTAGTATTTGACCTTTGGTTAAAAAGGTTTTTATTATTTTCATGTTCGATATCCAATTCTGATGTGAGGATTCTATTTGTTTATTTCATTCTGAAAGGGCTGTAAGAAAATACACTGAATCCCGTATCAATCTCCACCTCCATCAGTTCTTGATTTTTTCTCCCCAATTCCCAGTCCAATATTCCTGGTGTTGGTTCATGTTCTTGTTCTTTTCTTTCTTCTCTAGTGATTCCAAATGTAGATCCCTCTGTTCCAGAGTTAGCATATTACGGTTTTAGTACATTTAGTATATCGCAATATATTGTATTGTGATACATTCTTGACAGCACACAGTCCTAGTGTCTGACAGAACCTTCAGTCTGGGCTGGACCCCCCCCCCAGTCCCCGATGGTCGAATGTGAAGTGTGGCCTTGGTGACTTTTTATCAGGATGACAGCGTGACAGGAGCCTGGCTCCACATCTGAGGTCTGATAAGTTCAGTGGAGCGTGGACGGTGGTGCTAACTGCCCTGTCGTCGTCTCCTCCTCACACAGTGTCAGTGATAAAAGGCTTGTTAAAAGCTGTCGTCCAAAGATGTGCAATACACACACACACACACACACACACACGTGCAGAGTCTTATTCTTGTGATTCCCAACTTTACTCACACCAAGGTGGGATGAAGGCAGCAGTATCCTGCATTCTGACTTGAGGATACGTCGGAGAAGCCGGTGTTACCGGGAAAGACCACACGGCGTCTGCGCGTGTCCCTCCACGTAGACCCCACCTCCTGGTACCTCTGCAGACTCCACCAGTAACCCCCCTTCCCCTGGTGTGGGGTAGAGAATTTGGGCAGCTCCGGCCTCCAGTAGCGGCGTACATACAGTGGTTCATACAGGCTCAGCTGAGGCTTCCTGTATGGGGGGGGGGGGGGGGGGGGGGGGACAAGGACATAAAATCAATACATCCAGAGCATTAGTCAGTGCACTAATGTCCAAGCTGTGAAGCCTTGTTTAATCACAGTCACCAGAGCTCGCCCATCTCCTTGTAGAGCCGGGGGCCGGGGGCCACATCAGCAGTACAGTTCCCCTCAGAGGGCCGACTCTAACTGCAGTACTGTACGGCTGTAACTACTCCATAACATATTAATACATGTTTCTGAAATGGATTATTATTTCTTCAAATTACAAAGTTGAAACAAAAAAAACCTCAGCATGGACCCGGGCCGTGCAATATGACTTGGTGAGCTGCATTTGGCCTGCGGGCCTCGAGTTTGACACGTGTTGTAGAGGATTGAGCAGCAGTGGTGGATGGATAAATGGATGGATGATTGTTTTTGTACTTAGGATAATCAAACTCTTCAAATCAGGGGTCCCCAACCCCTGGTCTGTGGGCTGGGACTGGTCCATAGATCACTTGGTACCGGGCCACAGTGGGACCCCCGTCCTTTAAGTTTCTCACTTCATCAGTAAGTTTCTCTTACAGTAAATCACCCGGCTAATACAGTAGCTAGCGTTAGCACTGCTGTCACGGTGCCAGCCGTTTCTAAGTGATTTGTCTTGTTGACACCTCACGTCTCTCACTAACCTCCCCAGACCTGTAATAAACTGCCCCGCGCTGTGGCACGGCAGGGAAGATTAGAGGCTGTAAAAGGAGCCGGAGGAGAGGAGTTAGGAAGGATGCATCAGAAGGACAGGCATGTAGGTGTAAATGTGTGTACTGCCCACTACACACACGTGGACGTGGACGTGAGAGTCATCTGTGTCCATTCACATGTATGTGGTTACTGTAGGTCGTCAGCAGACGGCCACAGTCGCTAGGTAACTTTAGAGGGACGCCTGGGGGTACCAGAGCACGGAGGGGGCCTCAAACCTCCATCCACACGGCTGCCTTACCCCCCCACCCCTCACCCCAGCCCCATTTGGCTTAGTCACACAGTCTGTCTGTCTCTCTCTCTCTAATTTTTTTCTGATAAAATCAATACATCCAGAGCATTAGTCAGTGCACTAATGTCCAAGCTGTGAAGCCTTGTTTAATCACAGTCACCAGAGCTCGCCCATCTCCTTGTAGAGCCGGGGGCCGGGGGCCACATCAGCAGTACAGTTCCCCTCAGAGGGCCGACTCTAACTGCAGTACTGTACGGCTGTAACTACTCCATAACATATTAATACATGTTTCTGAAATGGATTATTATTTCTTCAAATTACAAAGTTGAAACAAAAAAAACCTCAGCATGGACCCGGGCCGTGCAATATGACTTGGTGAGCTGCATTTGGCCTGCGGGCCTCGAGTTTGACACGTGTTGTAGAGGATTGAGCAGCAGTGGTGGATGGATAAATGGATGGATGATTGTTTTTGTACTTAGGATAATCAAACTCTTCAAATCAGGGGTCCCCAACCCCTGGTCTGTGGGCTGGGACTGGTCCATAGATCACTTGGTACCGGGCCACAGTGGGACCCCCGTCCTTTAAGTTTCTCACTTCATCAGTAAGTTTCTCTTACAGTAAATCACCCGGCTAATACAGTAGCTAGCGTTAGCACTGCTGTCACGGTGCCAGCCGTTTCTAAGTGATTTGTCTTGTTGACACCTCACGTCTCTCACTAACCTCCCCAGACCTGTAATAAACTGCCCCGCGCTGTGGCACGGCAGGGAAGATTAGAGGCTGTAAAAGGAGCCGGAGGAGAGGAGTTAGGAAGGATGCATCAGAAGGACAGGCATGTAGGTGTAAATGTGTGTACTGCCCACTACACACACGTGGACGTGGACGTGAGAGTCATCTGTGTCCATTCACATGTATGTGGTTACTGTAGGTCGTCAGCAGACGGCCACAGTCGCTAGGTAACTTTAGAGGGACGCCTGGGGGTACCAGAGCACGGAGGGGGCCTCAAACCTCCATCCACACGGCTGCCTTACCCCCCCACCCCTCACCCCAGCCCCATTTGGCTTAGTCACACAGTCTGTCTGTCTCTCTCTCTCTAATTTTTTTCTGTCTCTCTCTCTCTCTTTCACACACACACACACTCTCCCACACTGTGTAGAACTCTCAACCATATGTTGAAAATTGTCAGTGCGAAACACCTTTAGGGGGCAGTAATCTGAATCTTCATCTTTTCTGACCAATCACAGGGGACGATGTCAGGAACAGGAAATGTTGGCGTTTATTTTACGAAGCCGTTCTTGTTTCGTTTTCTCTCATCAGTCGACGTCTAACGATCTCATGTCTCCTCTCAGACCTTCTCTTTGAGGGATGCGATCCACTGACCTTATGGTCAGTCCATTGGGAGGAATATTTAAAACCAAGGATAAATGCTATTTAATAATTATCACTAGGAAAAACAGGTGCAGTACCTTCAGCCACCAACAGGTTCTGTACAGTGTGGTGGAGACTTAAACACAGGTTCTAATCTGACAAACAGGGAAATAAATGTTTGAAACAGCGGCACCTGGAGCCGACGTCGCACAGAAAATGTACCTTTGATTTATTGGCCATGTGTGCCTTGAATAGATGCCAGTACTTTACAAAGCAGTACACAGTAGTACTCCGCGGTACACGGCATTACACAGCAGTACACATTAAGCATTTTGTAAAAACGATCCTCGTAAACGTTGGTCCAATCACGACTCACCTCAGGATGGAATTAGCCACGTATTCTGCTGTTTCCGGAAACATGGCGATGCCTTTGTTGTCTGTGTTGTCTGTGTTGTCTGTGTTGTCTGTGTTGTTTGCTGTACAGGCGGCGGCTGCTCCTCCAGTACTAGTACTGTTCTGTGGAGAGTCCTGGTAACGGTGGGCGTGTTTGGTCACACCTTCGGGACAATAATGAGTCTTAAGGGTGGGGGGCTGAAATCGTCCCCCAGGTGAAGTCAACATCAACAGAAATAGAGTTCAGTTCGGAGCCCGGTGGTCGGAGCAGACGCAGCCATGTAGGGTCAGATCTCCGTCTTCAAATTTCCTCCTGTTTACATTTTATGATCATTTAAATCTGACTCAGTTTTATTTTTACAATCACTTTTTCAACCAATGATGTCGAGGTTGTTGTCGTCCAATCAACTTCACCCAACGCTCAGATCTGAATTGGAGGCGTTTGAGCTTAAATTCGCTGTAAGTCTGGTGAATAAGATCAGAGTTCAACGATACAACGCCACCTGCTGTAAATGAGTCTTAAATATGTGACCCTGCTGTTTAGGACTCACTGTAGTCATATTTTCTAGAATATTCACATACTTTTACTAGTCTAGTATTGTAAAAACAATGGAGGATTCTACTGAGACAGTACTGCAGTACTCTGGGAGAAAACATAAGCTTGACAGTTTTTTTTTTTGCCTCATTAAATCTGCAGACGTGTCCTACTTTTTTTTCTTCCTCCTCCATCGGACACTCATGCTAGTGAGCAGATTTGGTGGAGGCTGAGGGTGGGGGTTGGGGGTTGGGGGTTTCTCATTAAATATCCTACAACCCGAGTACTTCTGCTGTTACTCCACGTAGTGTAAGGACAAGGCTGAGGTGCAGTACATATTGTACACGACCTGGAGGAGCAGCGTCTGTAGCTTGACTTCTGCTTCTCTCTATCTTCAAAAACACTCTGATAATCTTGTCTCTCCGACCCCTCCCCCCCCATCCCCCACACCCCCCACAC
>NC_024307.1:23634-47008 GCF_000523025.1 Cynoglossus semilaevis | reverse complement strand
CAGTCCTCCCTAGTGTGACATTGAGCAGCCCAGGATTCCTCGTCAGCCACACCCACCTTCCCCCACTCCCGTTCCCTCTTTCTCCCTTCACCCCATCCCCATCTTCACACTGAACGATCTGATAGCTGTCAAAACACCGCCCTGTGTCTCAATATCCAAGTCCCAGGAAAAAAAAACCCTGAGTTGAAGCCTGGATGGGATTCCTGTGTTCTGTGTAAACACGCGGTTGTGTTTTGACTTCACAAAGGAGTAACAGAATGAAATATTGACAATCAATCCACTCAGAACAACACTTCCACTTCCCTGCGAACACAGACTCGCTCTTGGCCTCATGACAGCAGCCAAAGGGGAAGCTGTGTCAGAATCACACTGGAAGTAGAAAGAGGCAGTGTTGTCGACGCCTCTGTGGCTTCACTGAGGCCATTGAGACAGTTGGGAAAAACCTGACAGCTGGCCGTGTCAGGAAAAGACTGAAGCCCACGTGTCGTTCCGTGTGTCTCCCCCGGCACAGAATCTCTAAAACAGACAAGTAGCGACGTTCCCATTTCACAGAGGAACAGTGAGGCTCTGTGGGGAAACTGCTGAGGTCAGATTAGTAAACGGGAGAAAACCACTAAAATGTCCAAAATGGAAGAACAGTAAGAAGAAGTGTGTATTTCTTGTTTCACAACGCACTGACAAATGTACACAGTTCCTCCTGAATATCCCCCCCTCCCCCCCGAGATCCCACTGACCTGCTGACATCTGACCTTCCCCTCTAGCACCTCCCAGAGGTGGATAATTATTACTTAAACTTTTGCCAGGTGCGAGTCCAGCGGCAGCTTCATGGACGCAATCAATGAAAATGCTGCGGCAACACGTGATGTAATATCAGGCTGCGAGATTGAAACAGAAGAAGTTGGAAAAATTTAATTGACATCGCACCGTGACGTCCAATCATTGACGTTGTTGTCACCTCCTTGAAGTTAAGCAGCGAAGTTTGCAAACAAAGGCGGACATGCTTATCATCGCCGTCTGGGCACCAGTACCGCTGCTATGTTTTATCGGCACTGGAATAAATAAATAAAAAACAAGGGCTAAAGCTAGCCAGGAGGGGGCACTCTCTTTGAAGTTGTGAGACTTGGAATCGGGTTGAGCGGCCCATATGCCGGTTGTTCCCCCGGCAGCATCCTGGGGTGCATCAAGCAAACGGGGGATATAGATATAGACAGTAAGATACTATCATATAATTATAGAGTGAAGTCAAACTCTGTCAGAACGCGATCAGTTACAGAAACACTTCGCTGTGACACGTCGACTTTTAGTGTAGCTGAACCAAAGACCATTCACACTCACATTCTCAGATGCGGCCTCTGTGGTGAAGCCCGGTGTTAGTTGGTAAATTTGAAAACCTGGAAAAAACGGATCTTCCACCACCAGGGATTGAACTTCTGACTCTCTGGCTGATAAGAACAACCAATGAGAGAAAATGTCCTTTTTCCACATTATTGTTCGTGTTTAGTTTTGCAGGAGCTAATGCTAATTTATATTGATGTCTTGCTAAATGATAATTCACACAACCAGCTGCAGAGTTTTTCTCACTGAGCTCAGACCCAGTGACATCGATCTCCCACACGACTTAAAGAACAATAGAGTTGAGCTATTACCACGATGTACTTTGAAAATATTCGTACAGATCCAGCAGTTAATCATGGAGGGAGAAAGTTTATTAAAGCTAAGCTGTTTATCACCGAGAACATCCAATACAAGAGCAGCCGAAAACATCATGTGCAAAGACCACAGACCACCTATATATATGTATATATATACATATATGTATATATGTACATATATACATATATGTATAAATATTTATATGTATATATATTTATACATATATGTATATACGTATATATATACATATATAGGTGTGAATAAAATACATATATAGATATAGGTTTATATTTAAATATATGTATATATATATACGTAGAATGAAAGTGCCGTTGACAGGACAGTGGTGCAGTGTCATGAAGTGATGGTGAAAGAACGGAGGAACAAATTGTGTCATTTAGTGATGGATGATGTTCATCCTGTGCCACTCTGTCTCTGCCTGCTGTTCTCATTGATTTTCTTGAACTAATGTAAGTCTGTGGTTTCCAGGATGAGGTGAAGTCGCTGTAGGAACGACTCAATGAGTGTCGCATGTCAGTGAACGCAGCACAGGGTCGAGATTCTGTGACTGGCTTTTTGATGCACTTGTAAAATGGAACCTGAGGAACAGCTTCATTGACCCACTGGCAGACTACTACAGACTACTACAGACTACCACAGACTACCACTGACTATCACTGACTACTACAGACTACCACAGACTACTACAAACTACCACTGACTACTACTGACTACTACAGACTACTACAGACTACTACTGACTACTACAGACTACCACTGGCTACTACAGACTACTACAGACTACCACAGACTACTACAGACTACTGCACAAGTCATTTTACGGTGACTTACGGCCGTCATCCAGTTATATTTAAGAATAAACTCTGCTCCACATGCACACGCCGTCTAGAGGGAACCAGGGTTTGAACACCTCTGTTGTTGTTTCTCTGTAAAGTCACACATTCCTGACAACAGACTTGGAGACTTGAATCATAGACTTGGACTCGAGTCGACTCAAGTCTTATGACTTGTGGCTTGACTAAGACAAAAAAAATGAGACTTGAAGGGACTTGGTCTTTTTCAGACCAGATTTCACAGGACTGCATTAAAAAAGCGACTGGAACCTGGGACTTGTTTAAGACCTGAAGTTCAAGTCAAGTCCTGAGACTTGAAACTTCTCCTTTGGGCTGTTCACTTTTGGTGTTTTTTTGCCTCCAGCCAAACCTTTCTCCTGCCTCCTCCTCTTTTTACGCCAACCATTTACAACCTCCTTTGTCCGAACCATCTCCACCTCGCCTCTCTGACTTGAACTGCCCCAGTGATCTGCTCCAGTTCATCCTGGTCTCTCCCAGTGAAGATCTCAGCGTCTTCATCTCCTCCACCTCCAGCTCAGCCTCCAGCCGTAGAAACTTGTGTTAAAGTTAAAGTTTGCGCAGCACGTGTTCCAGCTCAAAGTAGTTGTAACTTTTTTTTTTCCTGTGCATTAACTAAAGCATTTAAAAATCCAAAGTTGACCTAAAAAATCCAAACAGACTTTCTCCACGTCCTCCGGAGGACTCAGGTGTTTGTGTAGCCCAGAGTTTAAAGGCAGGAAACGGCGGGGTGAACACCTTTGATGTGCGTCCAGATGAGGACACGGTGGCACGTTGCCTTCCTCCGTATCACTACATTGGCCATAAAAGCAACGCAGCTCATAAAACATTCGTAGGAAGCAGTAATAAAAAGCCACACAGTATACTCGCTCCGTGTCCTTGACAGTTTTATTAAGCACTTTTGTTGAAGAAGTACCGACTAAAGCGTCATTTTACAAACATATCTGGTGCACACCGAGTGGAGTTTAACGCTCAGGACCAGAAGAAATAAAAATGATACTGGATACTAAGGACCAAAAACTAGGAAAACCATCGACCACATACTCCATTTCTAACTCGGTGGTTCTGACCGTGTCCCTGAAAACAGTGAGGACCAGGAGTCAGCTGGTCTACAAATGATGGAACCATAAAAATAAACGGTCAAACCATAACAACAAGAACTAAAGTTCTACAACGAAAAAACAGCTTCCTAATTCAGTTTATTGGAAGTAAAAAGTGTTACAGAGAAAAACCAACACTGTCTTTGGTGAAATACACTGGAGTTGCTGTGACGATGGAACACTTGGTAGATTTCGACGGTGTTTTGCCATTGAACGGTTGTTCCTTTTTTGCTCCAGGTTATGTGAGGTGTAAGTCACAGCGTGCCTTGAAGCCGTTGTTTCACAGCCGCCGCCGTCTTAGTGACATGAATAAATGCCCCGCTGCCTGCAAAGTTTCTTATGAACTCCACTTCCCTCTGCAGCCAGCAGACGGCTCGTTGCCAAAACGCTGAGTCAAAGCTTATTCATCAGGCTGACAGCAGAACAACCTGACTCCTCCCCCCCCGCTGCCAACCAACCACACCATCTATCACCAGGCAAATCAGACTGAAAGAGGAAGAGGCCAAGGACGGCGGCCGGGGGCAGATGATTGCACCTAACTCTGACATAATTACCCTTGGTGTGTAACATTGTTTACAACACGTGAATATCCCTTCACTGGGATTTCACAGTCTTTACCAGAAGCTGAAATCCTTTCCAGGAAGTCGGACGTGTTTATGATAATGTCCAGTGACCAGGTTTTCGTTCAGCCGTCACTTACCCCACACTGTGCTCCCCTCTGCCCTCACAGTTGCCACTCTTGTGAAATGTGAGAGTCAAATGTCTCTTTGTCTTAACTTGGTCCTGTCTTTCAGTAAGTCTCTCTCTCTCTCTCTCTCTCTCTCTCTGTCTCTCTTTAAAGGAAACTGAAACCATAAAGAGGAAATGGGCTCTAATTCATTTCACTTTTGGCCTTTTGAGTCTTAGCAGAGTAGGTGTCACAAAAGTCCCTGACTTTCCCAGCTGGTGACAAATACTGGGTAAATGTATGACTCAGAGCAGAAAAATCCCAGAGAAGACCAGTCTTTACAGCCTAAAGAAGAAGTAGGAAACAGTAAAATACGCACAGCCAATATGCCAGGCAGGGTCAAATGTCAAAGTTCAAAGATTTCATGTAATTGTACTTCAGTATTCTACATCAACCACAACCACAACATTGAACAAATACCTGTTTGGAAACGTCTTATAAATTTATAATAATATATTTTCAAAATTCTGCTGTTTTTCAGCAGTTCTGAAATCAGACGCCACAAAAGTTTCACCAAATTTAAATAAAAATCCAATCAAACGTTAATAAAGCTCTGTTCGTAAACCTTTCTTTTTCCTTTTTCCAGTTCGAATGAATGGATCGACTCCGTTCTCAGTCGGAGCCAAGGAGCAGGTTGCGACTCTGAACAAAATACATTTCCCAGAATTCTAAGAATTCACTCTTGCTAGCATAAGTTTTAAAGCTGAAACAGCGGACGTTCAGTGGAACTGTTTTGTTACTCGAGTACTTGAGTGTGGAACTGTTTTGTTACTCGAGTACTTTTACATTTAAAAAAAATTAACAATGAAACGACAACAAGGAACTCTTCAAAGGAGACTGCTAGTTAGTAAAGTGGGACTTGTTAACTGGGATAAGTGCGGAAGTAAATAGTCAACACACGGAACCCTTCGTTCCCGTCCACCTGACACCAGAGTTCAGTCCCTAAGTTCGTGAGGATGGAGAATTCTGACTGTGGTGACGTGGAGCGGTGAACTGACCTCCTGTTGCTGCCGGGCCTGGAATTCTTGTGGGAATCTCACCAGGAGCCTGGTTAGCCCAAGTCCATAAACCACCGTTTGAAAGACCAATGATTCATCAGTGACATGGGGAGGGGGGAGGGCTGGGGGCTCCTAGAGCTGCTGAGTTTTTCTTTTTTTAATTAAGAATTAATCACAGACCAATAAAAAAACAGAGCAACTTGAATGGCCTTGCTTCCAGGAACTGACTTGGGGGCGGGGGGGGCAAACTTATGCGACGGTTCAACCCATCAAGAGGTGACTCACGTATAATGTCCCGGTGATTTATGACTCATGTTCAGGTTCACTGTAGCACCACCCCCCCCCCCATATATACTGTATGTATAATTGAAATCTTGACCTATAACCTGTCCACCACCGTCTCTCCACGGGTGCATGAGGGGGTGGGGTCGTCCACTGCGAGGGCAGTTAGGCCAAGGTAATGGTATCGTCCTCTTAGGTACAGTATGAAGATGAAGCTAAGGTTAGCTTAGCTTAGCATTGTGTCTTTACTATGATCACACTTTGACTAGTTACAAAAAAACACCTCCATTTATTGTTGTGACTACGCTATCGCAATATATCGTATTGTTGCCCCTGTATCGTGATACGTATCGTATCGTTACGTTCTTGACAAAACATACATACAATACAATATGTACACACATAACTGTGTGTGTGTGTGTGTGTGTGTGTGTAGTCACAGCCTGTCCCACTGTCACACACAGTAAAAGTCAGTGTTGGTAAGAAGCAGGAAGTTGTATTTTCACCAGCAACTTTTTCATTTGTTGCTTTAAACTTCATTGAGTCGACTGAAAAACTGTGTGTGGAAACAGGAAGTTGCTTTAGAGTCAGTCACCCTGACCGTGATGATGTCACCGTTTGGCACACTTCTTTGATCTTTAGGCTCATCAGCAAATCTGTGGAGCTCAGCCAATGGGATGAATGGTTCAGACCCTGAGCGCTGATGTCACAGGCAGGGGAATGCAAACAGACGCACTGGTGCAGTACTTGTACGAAGTGTGTGTGTGTGTGTTAGTTGCGGGGCAGCAGTAGTGTACTCTGTGTGTGTGTGTGTGTGTGTGGACTGTTGTTGTGTCAAACAGCTCAGCAGCTGTGACTGTGTTGATTCTTCACTGTGTGTTTGGTGAACTCAACGTTTGTCCTCAGCAGCAGATGCTGCCGTGTTGACTCTCTGACTCTCTGTCTCTCACTCTCTGCCTCTGTCTCTCTGACTCTCACTCTCTGACTCTCTCTCACTCACTCTCTCTGTCTATCTCTCTGTCTCTCTCACTCTGACTCTGACTCTCGGACTCTCTGACTCTCTGATTCTGACTCTGACTCTCGGACTCTCTGACTCTCGGACTCTCTGACTCTCAGACTCTCTCACTCTGACTCTGACTCTCTCTCTCTCACTCTCTGACTCTGAGTCTCCGACTCTGACACTCTGTCTCTCTGACTCTCACTCTCTGACTCTGAGTCTCCGACTCTGACACTCTGTCTCTCTGTCTCTCTCACTCTGACTCTCTCACTCTCTCTCTCTCTCTCTGACTCTCTGCCTCTCTGACTCTCTGTCTCTCTCACTCTCTGACTCTGACTCTCGGACTCTCTGACTCTCCGACTCTCTGACTCTCCGACTCTCTGACTCTCCGACTCTCTGACTCTCGGACTCTCTGACTCTCCGACTCTCTGACTCTCCGACTCTCTGACTCTCGGACTCTCTGACTCTCTCCCTCTCTCCCTCTCTGCCTCTCTGACTCTCTCTCTCTCACTCTCTCTCTCTCTCTGACTCTCTGCCTCTCTGCCTCTCTGACTCTCTGATTCTGACTCTGACTCTCTGTCTCTCTCACTCTCTGACTCTGACACTCTGACTCTCACTCTCTGACTCTGAATAAAGGAAAGAAAAAGCACATGTTAACATCAAATTATATATGCAGTAATAATATATATATATATATATATACATATGTACATACATTTATAGAGTATTATATGCAATATTATTATTGTATAAATATAAACAATATAGAGAATAATGTGGTTTACTGTAGTGATGTGTAGAAATCATATAATAACTATAATAATAAATAAAATCCATTCACTGTTTCAGTGGTTTCGTTACTTTTTTATTGTATTTTCCTGGTTTATTTTATGTGTGTTTTTATGATGCTGTACTGAAGCCCTAATTTCCTAATATATACATATATATACATATATACAGTACATATACATATATATAATAAAGTTGTATCTCTATCGTTGTAGTCAAAGCAGCAGTGATACAATATATACAGACAACAGAGCAACATAAAAGCAACAAAACCGTGAAATATCAGAACATAAATACAATATTATAAATATAACAGTGGTAAATTAACAGTAACAGTAATGTGAACCAGTGACCAACATGTCATTAGCATCAACCTGAGCTTCAACTGGAGTGAACCTTGACCTCTTTCATGCCACTTCCTGTCTTTACTAAACTGTCACTCAGCGCCCGGCAGAGATGCAAAGCAGCGTGTCATGCAATAGTTTTAGGTTGAATGTGTGAAACTACACCAGCGCTGGGGCAGGGGTGGGGGTGGAGTTGGTGGGGGGCACGGTAACAGGGTATGGTACAGATATAAACGGCTGATTCTTTGTCACCTTAGGTTTCGCTCGCTCCAGTCTACGGCTACTTTAAAGTCAACACTGGGGTTAGGGTTAGGGTTAGGGTTAGGGTTAGGGTTAGGGTTAGGGTTAGGGTAGCAGACACAAGACAGGAGCCATGAGGCATACCTGAACAAAGACTGCAGTTCCTTCCTCCACCACTAAACAGTGATTAGCACCATCACATCCATCAGTGAATTCACACCGTGTCTTTTCACCGACAGGAGGATTTGGAGCCAGTCGTCAGCTGAGGTCCAACCGCAGGGGACACAACCCAGAACCAGACCCAGAACCAGAACCAGCTCCTTTGGATCTGAACACTCGGTATTTGTGGTTAGTCTATTCTCTTTTTGTACTTTCGGAAAGTCCTGCTGCCTACAGGTTTTCGTTCTTGGAAGGTTCAGCAAAACCAGAATGCTCTGACTCTGAGTCTGAGTCTGAGTTTGTTGGCGTCTGCAGTGTGTTATTTTGTGGTTTTTATAATCCAGGTTTAGTATCTGCGCTCTACTTACTTAAATATTAATAGGCAAAAGATGACTAGTACTGCAACCTGGGTATTTTCACTGTACTTGTTAAACAGGAAGAAAAGAAGACGTCAAATATGTGAAGACAATTAAAAATAATGAAACTTTGGGGGCGGGGGTCAACGTGGGGGAGGGGGGTGTAGTGGAGGAACATTACGTCACATTCTTTTAGTAAATTATAGTTTTTCCTTTTAATATTATGGTACATGAATTACTAGTACCCTGCTTCTGGTTTTGGCAGTAAAATACTTTGGTCTACATTCACAGTACTTCATACGGCACAAAGTTGTTCAAATATATTTAGAATTTCGTTTTTATCGTAGACTTTGTCAAACAGAAGTGGAACGGCTAACCTTCTCTCTCTAACCAGTAATTATTTGCCACCAAAGTCAGACGATGATAACGATCGTTAACAACAACCACGGCAGTTTAATGAAGTATTTTAAAAAATATTACACATACGTAAGTGTCATGTTTAAACAGGAACTGTCCAACGATCTTGTAGCTGTGTCACAATTAATCACAATTAATCATAATTAACCATTTTTATATAAAAGTCAATTTTAAAGAATTGACATTTTTCTGTATATTTCTGGTTCAGACACCAGCAGCTAGAGGTCAGTGTTTCTCACCTGTTGTCATCTGTGACAGAATGATGGGATTATTAATGTGGACAAATGTCCATAAAAATGTCCACCAGTCAGAGTGAAAGTGTCTCTTCACAGAGTCGGTGTCTTTCAGTCCTGACTGTTCATCTGGACCAGGTCTGGTAGAACCTGTAGAACCTGTAGAACCTGGTTCTGTCCAGACCTCAGTCCAGTTGTTGTCCTCAACAACAGTCATCAGTCTACAGTCCTGGACAATCCAACTGACTGTGGTGTCAGTCAAACTGTGGTGTCAGTCAGACTGTCAGTCGTAGACTGACTGGCTGTCCTGATCTCAGTCATTCTGCTCTGACACAAGCCGGGGCCGCGTGCCTGAGGTTGGAGCACCCACAGGCACATGGCTGGGAGTTGATGATGGGATGTTAGGATCCAGGAGATTCAGTGGAACTAGAACTAGTTTCCCCACAGTCTGTGTAAATAACAATGTGTGTATTTGTTGATTGGAGCAGAGGTGATTGGACGGTGGACGATGGAATATAATCAATATATTAATATAAAATAAAGAAGCAGAGAGAGGACGAGCGTAGGACTTCCATAGGGAGTAGTCAGGCCAGAAATTCCCAGAAGTCCAGATTTCTACAGGACTTTGAAGTTGTCCACTGTTTGATCCTCAGAAGTTAATATCTTTAATTTTACAAAAACACCTGAGCCATTCAAATGCTCTCTCTCTCTCTCTCTCTCTGTCGCTCTCTCTATTGTCAAAGACCAACATCTTTTTAGCTAGCAGCTAGCTATAAATGCGGGGCATTAATCAGATTGTACACAACACCCAAAGTGACCTTGCAGTTAGCCCCGCCCCCCTGCCACCCCCGACTAATGATCTAAAGCCGTCATGTCCATACAGGCAGAGTTTAAGCCTGATTTAATGAGCATGTAAAACACTACAAGCTTCATGAATGGCTTCTCCACTGCAGTCGACACAGGCCCACAGCGATTGGCAGCAGGCAGGTCACGGGGTCAGAGCGTTCCACAGTCAGGAGCACTTAGCAACCCAAATATTAAAAAGATCTTTAAGGCTTTATTTTTCCGTGTAAAAGCAACGGCAGCCGGGGATTCTGCCCTAGCCAACCGCAGCAACTTTCTGCTGAGGAGGATTTTTACCTGTAGAACCTGGTTCTGTCCAGACCTCAGTCCAGTTGTTGTCCTCAACAACAGTCATCAGTCTACAGTCCTGGACAATCCAACTGACTGTGGTGTCAGTCAAACTGTGGTGTCAGTCAGACTGTCAGTCGTAGACTGACTGGCTGTCCTGATCTCAGTCATTCTGCTCTGACACAAGCCGGGGCCGCGTGCCTGAGGTTGGAGCACCCACAGGCACATGGCTGGGAGTTGATGATGGGATGTTAGGATCCAGGAGATTCAGTGGAACTAGAACTAGTTTCCCCACAGTCTGTGTAAATAACAATGTGTGTATTTGTTGATTGGAGCAGAGGTGATTGGACGGTGGACGATGGAATATAATCAATATATTAATATAAAATAAAGAAGCAGAGAGAGGACGAGCGTAGGACTTCCATAGGGAGTAGTCAGGCCAGAAATTCCCAGAAGTCCAGATTTCTACAGGACTTTGAAGTTGTCCACTGTTTGATCCTCAGAAGTTAATATCTTTAATTTTACAAAAACACCTGAGCCATTCAAATGCTCTCTCTCTCTCTCTCTCTCTGTCGCTCTCTCTATTGTCAAAGACCAACATCTTTTTAGCTAGCAGCTAGCTATAAATGCGGGGCATTAATCAGATTGTACACAACACCCAAAGTGACCTTGCAGTTAGCCCCGCCCCCCTGCCACCCCCGACTAATGATCTAAAGCCGTCATGTCCATACAGGCAGAGTTTAAGCCTGATTTAATGAGCATGTAAAACACTACAAGCTTCATGAATGGCTTGTCCACTGCAGTCGACACAGGCCCACAGCGATTGGCAGCAGGCAGGTCACGGGGTCAGAGCGTTCCACAGTCAGGAGCACTTAGCAACCCAAATATTAAAAAGATCTTTAAGGCTTTATTTTTCCGTGTAAAAGCAACGGCAGCCGGGGATTCTGCCCTTGCCAACCGCAGCAACTTTCTGCTGAGGAGGATTTTTTTTTTTACCCCATGTTAAATAGTTCTGTATCATTAGGGTGAGTAAAGTGGCAATAAAGTCATCTGATTTTACAGCCTGTGCTTAAAAGCAGCAGGGATTGAGGTCTTTGTGTCACTTTTAGAGACTTCTTTACTTCGGACAGACACCACTCTGGGCTGAGAGTTACAGCTGCCCGGTGGCCCTTATGGGCCGCGGGCAGGACGGGGTATTTAATGAGGCTGTGCTTACATGAGTGTGTTGAATGGATGTCCTGATAATACCCCAAGTACAGTATAGTACCTGAGTATTATATCACAGTAGTCAAATATGTGATTTACAGCTGTTGATGTCACATATTATAGCCCTGTAGTACTTTTGAGTACTCCACCCTGGATACACAGTCAGCTCAGGTATTCTAAGGTATTCGTTTTGTGTACTCGACACACAACCATGCCCTCCCTTTGAACTCTGTATGGCTCTGACGTATCACAGAATTCTCTTGAAGATATTTTCACAAACCACCAACGAGTTCCAGGAACGATTGGACTAAACGACTAATCAAACGACTAATCAAACGACTAATCAACTAATCGACTAATCAAACGACTAATCTGATCTGAAGGGGTTCAAGTGTTAACTTCAGAAAAAACGACTACATATATATATTTATAAATGTATGTATATATATTTACATGTATATACATATATGTTTATATATGTAGACCTATATATATGTCTCTCTCCATCTATATTTTGAATTTTCCCCATTTAAAAATAAATTGGAAATTAATTTATTCCAGACCCAGAAATATACTATTAATTAATTAAATTAATCCCCATTGAAACATAAAAAACATAGATATAAACAAATATATTGATAACATAAAATAGTAATAATTAAGGAAACGAGAAAAGAGAGGGAGACAGCGCCACACAGTGTTGAGTGGAAAAATGGAGCTGGGTTGAGCCACTGGTAACGGGATGTTTCCTGGTATCAGGAGGAAAATCTTGCGATAGTTGCAGACTCGTGACTTGGAATAGACATTTATAATCACACGTTCACATTTTATATATATATATATATATATATATATACACACACACACATATTTATATATATGTGTGTATATATTTGTATGTATATATATATATATATACAGTAACCCTGAAGTTTCCTGTGTCCGTCTGTCGGTCTGACAAACGTCCCACTGGATGAGATGGTTACCCACTCACTCTAATTTCCCACAACCCTCCTTGCTTGCTCCCTGCCAAGGATGCTGTCGGCCCCCACTGAGACCTTCACTGCTGCCCTCAGCATTCCCACACCCCTCCCCCCCCAGCTCAGGCTGGTGGGCAGGAAACAAGACCCTCAGTGTCCTCTTGTCTCCTTTCTTCATCATTTCTTTCATTTGATCCAAGTGTCTGGAAAAAGGAACCAGGCGACTGATAGGTGTTTATGACCCCAGTCTGGATCAAGCCCCGGTAGAAACCACCGGGGGGAGTCATTAGTCATTAGTCATTAGTGGAGAGAACTACTAGTTGACCCACATCACTACTTTTTTAAACTTTATCCCCAGACACATTAGACATCGCAGTAGAAGACGGGACAACTGTGAAGTGGGCTGAACCATGTGGACCAGGGGTGTCAAACTCACTTTGGTTCAGTCCACATAGAACCAACACAGCTGTGACCAGTACAATAGAATGATAACGATAAGTCTGTGGTTTTCCCCTCTGTTTTCATGTAAAGAAATACAAGAATATTAGATGTTCATGTTTAATGAAATAGAATTTTTCAAAACACGTCCTGAACATTTTATTTATTTTCAAAATTCATCAGTGGAGCGAGTGTTTGTTTGTTTCCCTCCAGTCACGGAGGACTAAAAGGACCAGAGTAAAGAAAGTTTCGCCTGGAGCACGTTCTCTCTCATCACTTCCCCGGTGTCTGTCTTTGTTTAGACATGGAGGAAAATCATCCGCTCAGCGAAAACTCAGAGTGGTACTTTCACTTCCTCCAAGACGGCTCTGGAAAATCTGCTGTTGGCTTCAGTGGAATGAAAGTCTGCCTTGTAGCTGTGCTGTCAGCGGGCCACAGAGTGAGAACACGGGCCGTGTACAGTGTGTGGAGAGCAGAACTGGAAGAATGTGTTTTATGCGCAGCAGATGTTGAATAAATCAACATTTTGCAATGTTTTCTTGGCCTGGGTTTCATCCCCCAGCATTCCCCACATACAGTAGGTGGAAGCCTCTGTGGTGTGTGTTGGCTGCGGCGCAGAATCGTTGGAGACAGATGTGATTATGCAGTACTGCGTGTAATTCATTAAAACCATCTGAGTGTCGTAATTAGAAAACAACCCAATCTCTCGTCTCTGCTCTCATCCAGACGCACGGTGCCAACGCATCGCTCCCCCGCTCCGTCCGTCACGCTGGCTGAGGTCATGGAGTTCAGCTAGCGTTCAGCCGCATCATCCGTTTCCTTACTGCCGGCTACTGCATGCACACTCGGACTGACGGGGGTTAAAAACACTTCAGATGTGAACCGTTCCAACCAAATACAGCACAAATATATCAAAGCATAGACGCAATGTATGTTTGACCTATATCTGGTGGTGGCGTTTAAAGGCGTCTCCGTTGTCACGCTGTGGCTAGTAACCACAGTGATGGAATGAATCGGTCTGATGAATAACGCTGTCTCTTTACGAGTCCTCTGTCCACTGTCCTCTGTCCTCTGTCCACTGTCCTCTGTCCTCTGAGTGAGAGAACCCCCCCTCTTTAGAACACTGAGGAACCACTGTGTTGTGGTTCTGTACCACAAAACTCTGTCCTCTGTCCTCTGAGTGAGAGAACCCCCCTCTTTAGAACACTGAGGAATCATTGCATCTGCACACATCATGCATCTGTGGCGTTAGCGTTAGCGTTAGCTGAGCGAGGAAACACAGTCAGTGACAGTCACGTCTGAGTCGGCGGTCGTTCACAGCTGAATTTATTCTCCTCTCCTTGGGTGCACAGAGCTGTTCTTTCCTGACTTCATGACTCAATCTTAAATAAGCCCGACTTATGTCAGGGGTCCCCAACCCCCGGTCCCCGGAGCGGTGCTGGTCCGTGGGTCATGTGCTGCAGTGATTCCAGTCATTTTCATTTATTTCTTCATTTGAAGATAATCCAGAGATATTTCAAAATAAAACGTCTTTCAGACTCCAATATAAACAGGATAAAGTCTAAAATATGTCTTATGTTGAAAATTCACCAGCGAAGGGAAAGGGGTGTGGGGGGGGTGGGGGTGCTGCTGGTCCACGGTACCACCCGGTAGTGGCCGATTGGTTCTTGATACCAAAAAGGTTGTGGACCGCTGATTTAAATGGTTACCTTGGAAACAGAACAACTGACGTACCGTCCAGAGAGTATAATAATCCAATATTTATAAAAAAAAACCACAAGCCATGAAGTAGACTTCCTGAAAACAAAGTACTAACAACTACAATGTATATCAATGGTTGTAGGAGGTTTTTAAAAAGGCTTTTATCTAAGCCAAATGTCCCCATGAGGATGCGTCCTGATTGGCTGAATTAATCCTAACAGTAGGATGAGCCCGGGAGGAGGAAACGTGTAATTAGTAATATTTTTTATTGACTTCATTACTGTTTATTTATTTATCACATTAAATGTCTCCGTGTTGGCAGAGCCGCGTCGTCGTCGTGTTTGTTTCCTCATCTTAACTCGAAACTGCTGCGGAGAAAGGTTCGTGAAGAGGAGGGAAAATGGAGAAACGAGAGGAAGGAGAAACAACACAGATAGACAAAGGGATGACAACGTAATGAATCAAATATGAGGCTCCCAGCCCAGACAGGCAACAAATCACTCTCCCCCCACCTCTCTGTCTCCCCCTCTGTGGCAGTGGTGCAGCTGTGTCCTGTACTGCATAACACACTGTTCAGGCGTAGTTCCGACATACTAATGTATGTGTGTATGCGGAAACACAAGGTCAAAGGTCACATGGTCAGTAAAGGTCAGAGAGGAAGTCCTGTTTTATGATATGATGTGGGGCGAACCTGATTAGAGCTGAATGCACAGGACAGACTGCAACGTAAACAGAGATTAGAGAAGGGACAGAGGGCCCCCCCCCACACACACCCTCCCACCTCACCCCCGCTTGTCAGCACCTCAGCCAGCATCGACCCCCCCCGCCCCCCAGTGGAAGAGCAGGGGCCACACAGACTATGGGGAGGATTAGGGGCCAGGATCAGCAGAGCTAAGTTTGGTATAATCTTAAATGTCAATCCAGCCCCCATAGGCACAGCCCCCCCCAGTGGTCAAAAATCCACCCGTCAACATGAGTTCTGTCCCTGAGTGGGAATGAACAGTATTTTCATCAACTGCTGGTAAAATTCCGCCACTTTCACCCAAAAAAAGATAAGAACAAGTGAGCTAGGAAGGCTAGCAGGATTAGCTGACCTTAGCTAGCCTGGAGACCGACAAATATGACATATATTAACAAAACATTTCAAATAATAGGGCAATATACAATGATTATAAATTAGGCCTTGGACCATATCGACATATCGGCAAAAAGTAAATATTGGACATCCTTCATTGGATGGATGTGTCGCTGTTTTAGGAATTTGTTATTTGTTATTATTTGTTTGTTATTATTCAACTTAGTTTTTTCATCATTTTGGATGGTTTTTGGAAATGAATCGTTTTTGTAAAGAAGAACTAAGGTGCTTTTGGAAATGAATCGTTTTTGTAAAGAACTAAGGTGCTTTTTATTTGTCTTGGAGGTGCGTTCAAATGCCACAGACTCCCCGTCCACAGCATGGTGCTTTTGTAGACGCAGAAAGGTGTTAGTCAGATACTTCAGTGACTGAAGTAAAACTGTAGTACTACAGCTGAACAGCCAAAATGGCATCAATGTGATGGAGGTGATAATGTCACATGACATCTTCAGGTCTCCATGGATCAGTGTGTTGAGACGTCTCCACCCAAAGAAAAATAAAAACATCAGCCTGGAGGTGATCAATGTTTTATTGGTTGGATGAAAACATTTGGATGTTAGTTTTTTTGAGGGCGTGTGACAGTATCACAGAGACAGAGACATGATGTGGTGTCTCCTCGGTCTTCTGTTTCATATTACACCAAGATTTCGTGCCTAAGCCGCGGCGCAGATACGATCTGGACTGACAGCTAATGTTGTGCAAAAAGGGAAACGCCGCCCCCTGTAGCCGTGTCTTTAAATCAAACTGTTAATCCAGAGTATGAGCTCGAGCTCAGCTTATCAACCGCCGTCGTCCAATCACACTCCCTTTAATGGAAGAGAATCTGTGAGTTAGCAAACATGGCCCCCGCTCGGCTCTGGCCATTGCTCACCGTAGCAGCTTGTGCTTTGGCTTGGGTTAGCGACCATCTGCTTTCAATTGGGAGCAGTTGAGACAAAGGTGGGGGTGGGAGGGGGGTAAGAATGTTTGGGTCTCATCTCCAGCTAATAGGTGATGAGAGAAAACAGAACCATGCTAAAGAAAAGTGCCTAAAGCCCCGGGCAGATGTGGTCAGGCTTCATCATGTCAGAGCTGATGTGCCGCTGACTCTCACAGAGAGAATTTCGATTCTGAAGCCTCACCAACTAGTGGCAATCAAAAGTACTGTCAGCGTACACAAGTGGAAATATCTGCCCTTCGTTTCCCTCCACACGTCTCATCTACAAATAGCTCAGTGCAGGAAATCCAGTATTGTTGCTCTGACAGAGAGAGAATACATCAAATGAATTTGCTGAAGTTGTGGCCTCAGTGTAAACGGCCAGCTAGAATAAACACCTCCTCCCATCAAGCAGCAGTTCTCTGCAGCTCCGTGCCAGACTATTCCCTTTTAATGGCCTTTGCTTTGGAAATGAACAAATAAGCAGAAGGAAACGGGGACAGTGGCCATTGCTTGGCCTCCTCCTCCTCCTCCACCTCCTCCTCCTCCTCCTCCTCGGAGCTGCTGCTGCTCATCAGTGGAAAAGTTCATCTCCATTAGTCAGAATTACCCAGCTACCTCGGCTCCGTCCATGGAGTAATGATCCATAGATAGAGAACATTCACAGCCATTACCAAAGGCAGCTCAGCCAATGATAAGTCAGGCGGGGGTAGGGTAGGGTGGGGGGGGCTGGCAGGGTGCCACGGTGAGCCGATGATCTGAGCCCCCCGGGGTAAACTGTCAGACCACATCACAGCCATTATCTCCCTGACAGACAGCCTCATTTTGGGCCACGACAGAGAGTGTGAGTGATGTGATCATCTCCTAGATGTTGAAGCGTGAGGTAAAAACAAGGTGACTTGACTGTCACTGCTGCTGGGACTGGGGGAGTCGAGGGGACGGGGGGGGCAATCCTGCCCTGTCAAAGGGCAAATTCTCTGCTTCCTGCCACTCAGGGTGACATGAGTGTAGAAGCGTGGAGTAAAAGGTAGGGGGGATGGTTTGATATTTGTTGCAGATGTGACCAAAGCCCACTTCTCTCTTCTGATCTTGTAGTGAAAGTGATATTTCCAGAATCGGTTCTTTGGAACTTTCAGATCCAAGACGACTCCTTAGATTTTGTCGCATAAATGAATTAAATCACCCAGAGACATATAGACAACAGGAATAAAACATTCATTTAATGAATCTTCTCCAAATTTGACTGTGTTCTCCAGGGTCACTCATTTTCTCACCTTCTGATTGGCTGATTGTTAAATCTCTTTTATTATCTCTGACTCCTTACCACCAGGTGTCACATGTCATCAGCTCTGTCGCCCAGACCCCCGGCCCCAGAACCCAGGAGACCACCCCACTGGTGTGTGACTCTCCAGCGCCACCCAAGCCCTGGTGGTCTGCAGTGGATGGAGGTGACGTCCTGGTGGCCTCTGTGTTTGTTTTCCCTTCCCCTGCTGTCGGCCCTGCTAAGCCTCGCTTAGCTACTTAGCTGGCGAGCGGTGCCTCTGTGTGTCAGTGTGTGTGTGTGTGAATGTGCCAGAAGTTAAACAGGTCTCCCAGCATGTGTGTGTGTGTGTGTGAGTGGCAGAGGTTCCCAACCGCTGTGACGCGGCACTTGAGCGATCCTCAGGCGTGCTCAGGAAAATGAACAAAATTCACTTAATTGATCTGAAAATCTTATTATTAACTGCTAATAGTAACAATAAATGCATTTCCACTAGAAAACAACAACAACAACAAAAAAAAAAAGACGTTCAGAGCTGTTAAAAAGAGTCACTGTTTGTCTTTCTTCAATTCCTGTCAGTGAATCAGCGTTGTGTTCAACTAAACAGGCCCAGGTTTCACACTGGGGCAGTAAATTGTGAGTAAGCAGAAACAAGACGTAATATTTCATTACATAAACCTTTGAGACATTTTTATTTTGTGGTGCATTGTGGGATTTTTCTAAGTTTTAATATTAGGGTGAGGGTAGCCCAACACACTAAACAATTCACTCACACACACTAACACACACACAGACACACCAATATCCAGGGCCTCTTATCTGTTTCACACAGATATGAAAGGACACGGCGCAGCATTACCCAGAGTTCATTTAATTGGCCACATAGCCGGAGGGGAGGGGTGGTGAGGTCATGCTGCTCACTTCGGGCGCCCATTACTCGCTCAGTTAAGCCTAGCACCGCGTGGCGTGGCCAGTGTGGATACACTTGTCACTGAGACAACCTAATTAGGAACAGACGTCCAATGTCTGACCCCCCCGACACCACCTGAGAGCCAGAGCTCAGACCCACCTGTTTGTCTCCCATGGATGAGAATGAGCAGTTCCTACAGGGGGCGCCAGGCTGGATACATGTTAAGTTTTGTTGTTTAGTCATGTTGGTGAACGGTAGCTGACTCAGGCCTAACAATATACAAATACACACACATATATACAGTATATATATGTCTATACTGTATGTATATGTGTAAACCCTGCACCCTTCACTTCTTACTGGGACTTTTAAAAATGGCCGACCTGCCTCTGGCTGGCTGAGCTGACACACAGTTACTGAAGCGTTTGCGGGAAAAACCATGCTTCTGTTTTTTGGCGATGTGAAACAGGAAGTCGGTGTAAATACTGTGATGAGCACTTGGTCACCAGTCGTCAAACATGTGCTGTATTCCAGTGTTGAAAGGACCTTCATGTGTCTCCCTTTACCATGAACGGTGGGGACAGTGAACGCCTCATGTCGTCTACAGACATTTTTAACTTCACCTCTTCAAATGAAGGGTTTGTTTAACACAGAGCAGTGTTCATACACACACAGTGTGTGTGTGTGTGTGTGTGTGTGTGGGGGGGGGGGGGTGCACAGAGATAATGTAAACAGAAACAGGTTAAAGCAGAGAAGGAAGTTCACGGCACCGTCGTTCTTCTCTCTTCTGCTTTTTTGTGTCTCCGTCTGCTGCACAGATGCAGCTCTGTCTGATGTGATGTGACATTTAAGTGCAGCCTTCAGGTTGACTGAAGAAGCAAAAGTGAAAATGAAGAAAGGAGGAGGATGAGGAGGAGGAGCGGAGCGGTCACTTGTCGATGTTTTCTTGTGTTTTCAGATTGATTCTAAAACAGTGCTGGTGGAGGAGGAGGCTGTGATTCTGTAGAGTGACTGTGCTGAGTGTGGACCAAGACCACAGCGAGCGTTCATGAATGTGACGGGCCGTAGTCTGGATCTGGACTCGTGTGCATACCTCCGCACGTTATTAATGAGTCTGTGGGGACCACATGTCATCTGGTTCTGGGGAGAATCTAGGGAGAGCGTGTCAACGGGGGGAAAGGGGGAGAGAAGGTTGGGGGAGTGGGGTGAGAGGACCAGGGTTCGGCTGGAGGTCTTCTCAGCCTGAGAGCAGTTTCCTCTGAACGCTGTGGATGTGAGGAGGAATGAGGGGAAAGGGAAAGGAGAGAGGAGCGGGAATGAAAAAATAATAACTGGGATAGAAAGTGACGTGGCTGCGGTCGGACACGTCCTCTAACGTGGCTGAGACACTGCTAATGCCGTGGACATGCCGTTCAAACTTGTTTTGGCTAAATGTAATTTATTTTTATGTGGAAATTAATTTTCGTCTGAAACCAAAGAGATTTTCTGCTGTCTGAGGTCACGAGTGTGTGACCCCACGGTCGTGTTGACCAACCCTGGACGACCAATGAGCTGCCGCTCAGAATCCAACCCAACAATGACGATTATTTCTCCCGATCACAATCCAATCCTGCCATGTGGAACTCGGGAATATTTGACCTATTTTCTCGTGGGCGTTGAATTGTTTTACCCCACACAGACTCCCCTCCCCCGTCTTCCTCCAATTCTTTGGCTGATATTTAGGTCACAAGAGGACGGCACTTCCCAGACCGTTCCAGCCTCGATATGTAACTGAAGGTGTACAAATGGATTAGCTGAGGGGCGGGGGGTTGGGGGGGGGGGGTTAAAGCCCGGGGGAAAGAGGGGTTTTGGACTGATGAACTTATCAAGTGCAATACCTTAGGGTGAGGAAGGAGTGGGTCATAGGATGATTGACAGATCCAAGGATTTAGCTTTAGATCTGCTGTAATTAAAAAACTAGTCAGGATGCATCCACTATCTTTTCTACTGGTAAAAGGTCAGTCTGAGAAATTTTTGCGTTGGGCAGAATGACGTGCACCGCATGTCCAATAATTCCACCGTCCATCCAGTTGTCGTTGCTCTAATCCATGCAGTTATTTGCAAAACACTGTGGTGAGGATTTCACCTTGAGCTTAAAACAGCAGCTGAATGACATGAAAGATGTTTAATGAGGCTCCGACATGATTGATCTGGCTTAATCACGATTAATTACGCTACTGATTAATCGTGATTAATCATTTAAAATAAAAAAGGTGTATATATGTATATTTATACAGTGTATGTAAATATATTTGTATATATTTATACAAATATATGTATATATATATATATACACACACTATATATATATATATATATACACACACTATATATATATATATATATATACATATGTATGTACATTTATATGTATGTACATAAATATACACATATATACAGTATCTCCTTCCAGATTTCCCCGTGATTCCCCTGGAGACAGTTGCAGGTACTGTACAGAGCAGGTTCCCTCGGTTCAAACCCTGGCTCTCAGCCCCTGAGGAGTCTCCAACTGTATCTCATCCACACAAACACACTCACAAGGTCGGCCTCCGCTAATGTGTTGCTCAGTGCGTCACAGCAGGGTTGGTGACAGTTGTAAAAGTACTGACAACGCGACCTTCTCTTTGACTGATGATGATGGGCTCAGCTCAGCTGTGTGCAGGCTGGCTACAGTCGGATTGTACACGGACATGTGTATGAGATGTTTTATTTATTTATTTAGTTTTAATTTCCCAAAATTGATGGGGTTAATGCTCCGAAACCAGAGGTCATTGACCCCAAGACGCTTGGGGAAAAGGGAAAGATGTGAAAATAAAAAGAGGAAATGACAAGAAAGCAGAGAGAGTGGGGGAGGGAGTGGGAGCTTTGGAAAAATGAGAGAGCAGAAGATGAGAGAGGACGGGGAGCAGAGGAATACAAATGAGCGCAGGGTAGGGAGGAGAAGGGAAGATGACGAGAAGGAGATGAAAGAAAGTGGAGAGGAGAGGGGGAGGAGGAATGGGGGCGACAACAAGGAGAACACACAGTGGAAGAGGGGTTTAGAAAGAGAGAGTCAGCGAAGCAGCCATGACCCAGATTCACTGCTTCTCTGGAGATCCCTCTCCCTGATGAATGTTTGATTACACCTTCAACAACGGCAGCGTCTAAAGCCAGAGCCGTTCAGATTTCACCTGACTGACCGCCGAGGAGGAAAAGGAAATGAGATGGAAGTCAGATCAGATCAGTGAGATATACACACACTATATATATATATATATATATCGGAAGATGTGAAAATAGTCCAGTCCAGTCCAGTCCAGACCGGATCAGACCAGACCATACCGGACAATTCTGACCGCTGCTCACAAACAAAAGGCCAGACACGCCGTGCACCCGTCCTGTGTTTGACGTGCACACCACACTGATCACTGATCAGCCACAGTCGCTGATAAACCTCTGTCACTGTTGCCATGGTAACCATTCTTGTGAGTTAAGCCCGCTGCTATGACTGCCATGAGAGAGACGGAGGAGAGCCGCCGCACCGGCAGATGACAAAATGGCGGCAAGATTAAACCCACAATTCGGGCTAAGCCACGTATGTCAGGGGAGACAACAAAAGATTCTGGGAACGTCTTATTTCCCTCTCTCTCTCTCTCTCTCTGTCTGTGTGTTTCTCTCTCTCTCTGTCGTTCTCTCTCTCTCTCTCTTTCCTCTTCCTGTTTGTTACACACATATGTAACAGATGTTGTTTTTCTATCATATATTCAAACTCAGCACTCACATCTGCACAGCATCAGCATCAGCATCAGCATCAGCATCAGCATCAGCAGTGAATCTCATTCCAGTAGCCAGAAAGAAAACGGCTTCAGGATTCGTGTTCCGCAAAATTCCTAGTTTTTGGAAGTGATTTCACATCTGGTTCCAAGTCAAAGAAGCCGGACGGACAGATGGACGGATTGTCTGTCCGTCGGTCCACATTGGATGGACAGACGTCACTGGTGACTTTTTGATGACAATCCCCTGAAACGACACAGACAAAGAAGACGCTGCCCAGAGACCTGATGACATCACACACAGAAGGACGTTTTGTGAAGACGTCGTTTACACACAGTCGTATATCTGTCAGTTTGGAGTCTGCAGGGTTAAAACCAAATGTCTCCCTGATAGTCACGAACGTCTCTCTCCACTGAGCGTTGTCTCTCTACCATGGATCAATGCGTTTTCTCTCTACCATGGATCAATGGTTCCCCCCCGCCCCTCCGCCCGCCCCCCACTCCCTGGTAGAGGCCTCGTCCCCTCATCATCACAGTCTGGTTAGATCTCTAGACCGAATCATTCTGTCTACCCCTGCACTACAGTTGCCACGGAAACCATGTGTGTGTGTGTGTGTGTGTGTGTGTGTGTGTGTGTGGTACTGCAGGGGGATTGGTTGCCAGGGGCTAGATGCTTTCCAATCAAACCTGTTACCGGGGGGCCCCCCCCCATGCCCCCCCCCCCCTTGAAAACACAGA
>NC_024307.1:23159-23628 GCF_000523025.1 Cynoglossus semilaevis | reverse complement strand
AGGAGAGATGGTGCCGCCTGTTGGTCCAGACTGTGTTATCATCTGTGGTTATGTTTAGACAGCGTGTGTGTGTGTGTGTGTGTGAGAGAGAGAGACAGTACTGGTGCATTTGAGGATTTAAAACAAAAAAAACCATCAAATTGAAGGTTTGAAGTTTGAGGGTTGAAACGTCTTTATGGAACAGATTTGTCTGGTTCCTTCTGTATTTAGCATTGATCCAGCTCAGATGATTGGTCGATGTAATGTTCATATCAATACAGGACCATAATTGTACTTCAGCTGCTAAAATGGAAAATCCATGAACAATTGAGAACAAAATTTCTCCAAGTGCTTTAGTTCAAACAAAAATAACGTTAGCTTTTAAATTTAACCAGTGTCATTAGAAATGATTGATTAAAATCTATACCTGGTCCAGTCTGGTCCAGTCTGGTCCAGTCTGGTCTGGTCCTGTCCAGTCTGGTCCACTCTG
>NC_024307.1:2845-22447 GCF_000523025.1 Cynoglossus semilaevis | reverse complement strand
GTCCAGTCTAATCTAGTCTGGTATAGTCTGGTTCAGGCGTGGGCAAACTTCTGACTCGTGGGCCACAATTTCCTAAAACTGAACGGGGGGAGGGGCCAGGTCAGGAGCCAATAGATGGAGGGTTCGTGTGAACTAAGATAAACGTCATGCATAAAGGTTAAAATGCTTATATAATTTTCTCATGCATAAAGGCTAAAATGCTTATATAATTTTTTTCTCCATCTATTGGTGAAATGTGGGTATTGCAGAGAAAAGGCAGAAGTATAATGATAATTTAAATAAATTATATAATTTGGAAAAGTTTGGCGGGTTGGATTAAAAAGCTGAACTGACCACATCTGGACCCCAGGCCTTAGTTTGCCCATGCCTGGTCTAGTCTAGTGTAGTATAATGTAGTACAGTCCAGCATAGTATATTATAGTACAGCACAGTACTTTTGACCTGATTGATAGCTAAAGCCAACAGGCCACTGGTGGTACTGCAGCTCCAGTGTACTGTAGTGGTGGCTGTATGCTGCAGAGTGTTGGGTTGTAGCCAAACGTCTGCTGCTCCAACCGTGTCTGTGTCCCAGCTGTCGGAGACACACCGGGACACCAAGTGTGAGTGATGCTGTGGGTTGGTTGGATGTCAAGCTTCATGAGCCACTGGCAAAGCAACCAGGGTGAGGCGCTGCAAGCTGTGCAGGTTTGTGCAACGAGGCAACAGTAGGAGGAGACGCAGCAACGGTCGGATGGTGAAGTCTGGAACAATGTTGACATGGAGAAAAGTACTGGGAAGAAAGTTGGATCAGAACAAAAAGTGCAGCTGAAAAATCTGTCCATCCAAATTTGGGACGGAACATTTGAAATGAAATGTTATTGTAAAGCAGAACAGGTTATTGTCATGATGTTATGTTTTCATTTCTTAGAGGAATGGGGGTGAGAAAGGGCAGAGTGCGCCATGGGAGTTCTCACAGCAGTCTAAGCCTATGGCAGCACGATTAAGGGAAATCCCAGTGGTTCCTTTGTTGTTGTTTTCTGTTTTTTTTTTTTTTGACCCGTCTCAGTCCTAGCGAACTCTTTCACCAACTGTTGCCTGTGTCCTCGGCAGTTGGAGGAAAGAGTTCATATTTCGTCAAATACTCGTTGTATTTTCATGTCAAAGAGGAGACGAAGGTCCCTCACATCGATGAGGTGTTTGTAAGGAAAATGGAAAAGTAAAGCAAACGCATGTTCACTGAGCTCCTGTTTCCTAAGTGATTCAGAAATGATCCAAATCCCGTGAGCTTTCCCTCCAAACACCTCCGTAAAACAACAGTCCAGACAAAACTGAACGACTGCTGCTTCAGGTTTGAATCAGAGAGAAAAATGTGACTTGTTTTTTCAGGTGTAAAAATTGGTCCGGCAGCTTTAGATGAATCCAGAATGCTGCAACACCACGGTCCACTTGTGCTCAAACCTCGGCTCTGGTTTGGTGGCTGTAAGGCATGCAGAACTCTCCAGGGTCAGAACCGAGCCGTTGGGTTTCCAGGTGAACTTGAACCGTTGACGCTGTGGGCTTATGTGACTCTAGTGTGAAAATATTTACTGCAACTTTACTGAACATGGTACACTGTCAACATGTGTACTTACATGAAGGTATTTGATCCTTTTTAATTTTTAAAACATTTTTTAATTTTTTTTTTTAAAATACTCCAATGTAAGTCTCTGTATGTAATTATTCTTGTTTTTTTCCCCATTGTGAAAAAACTTCATTCACAGGTCAGTTAACTTCGCCAAACAAATCGACAAAATGTCTAAAGCACTCAGTGTATTTGAATGAAGTATCAATTTGATACAGTCAGTTTGAGGGTCTTTGGTCTGAAAGTTGTTTAGAAAAACCCTGTTTAAAAACCAATGTTTTTGTTGTTGTTTATGCAGAAGACAGTACTGTGTATTAAGATGGAGATTCTTTAGCAGCATCTTGTCTGGAGACATGAACATTTAACTGTGGTACCAGTCATAGTGAAATCATAGTAATGTACTCTTACCACAGTAATATCACGATCATAATATTGGTACTTCAGTATCAGGCAGTATTATCATCATACGGTGTTGTTTTCACCTCAGCGCCAACGCAGGTCCTTGATTTTCCAGCCCTGGGTTTGGAGTCTGGAAACTCCTGCCAGTGTCTGATAACAGAGTCTTTAAGACTGAGATGAATGAAGTGTCTCGGCTGGGACTCTGTCCCTGCAGGCCAATAACAAGGGCCGTCTATCTGAGTCTATCGACTCAGGCTTTTCTTGGTGTCCAGCTCTTCTTCTTTTCTATCTGATCTCTGTCTTTGCACACTGACTGGAGCAGCCACCAATCACAGCGCCCCCCTACCCCCCCACCCACCCGTTCACTCTTTTTTTCCCTCTTCTCTTTCCATCCTTCATTGTCTTCCATGTGCCATCTCTCTGAGGTCTGCCGCCTTCAGATACCTTATCTTCTCCTCATCTGCTCCAGGAGTACAGCAAAGCCAGCGTCCCACGGGGGCTTTTTAGATTGTTTGCAGAGGAGAATGGAGTAAAAAGAGAGAGCGGGGGGGGAAGGGAGGGGTAGAATGAGATTTACAGAAAAGACGGAGACGTCACAGGCAACAAAAGACGTGTTAATGAGATCATTCATGTCTTACACAGGAGCAGAAAGTAGACATGAGTGATAATGATGACGGGGGGGGGGGGGCTACTAGATTATCACTGACTGGTGCATTATGGTCCAACTTGTTATTTACAGGCAGAGCTGACAGTGTCTTTTAAAGGTAGCATCGTTAGCCTTTGTGCTAGCTGTCCTTACCTAACCCGACTCTTGCGGAGGATAAACAGCGTAGCTCCTCAGCGTGTGGCCGATTTACTCTGTCATCCTCACACACTTTGCAGCATCTTTCACTTCCCTGACATCTGGGGTGAAAAAAGTGTTGCCAGGAGCAACGACAAGAGGTGGAGGATGGTGGGAGGCTAGTGTCGTAGTGACGCTCGGATGAGTCTCTGTGGTGCTGTATTTGGTGGAACCAAAATAAAACTTGTCTATATTTATAATCTTTATTGCAGCAGAGCGTCTCCAGTGGAAAAAAAAAATCACTATGAGCCCATTGATGCTCGTTGCTACTAAAGAAAACCCAATGTTGTGAAGAGGTGGGGAGAAATTAGGGGCAGCCAAACAGCTGATCAGCTTTTATCAGTGATAAAAGTCTTGTTACGGTGCATCCTTAGTTCCAAATGATAGAATTATTAGTCATTTAAGAGAAAAATGTTTCTTCAGTTTACTTTTTAGATTAACAAAAGGATTTTTCCCCACAGTGTGTCTAAATAACAGTTTATCTATTGACTGTGTAGAAGAGCAACGATGAGTGGATGGATGTTGGAATTATTGTCAATGGCATTGAATGGACATTTGATCTGAAAAGTTCATTCTCAGCATTAATGCCCTGGTAGAATTCCTGTGACAGCTTTTTTTTTTCTCCTCTGCAGAACGTCTACTGAGAACCAAGCACAAAGTTGTTGTAGTGAAATCTGCATCACCACAAATTTACCCCAGTGGAGCAGGTCATGATAAATGACTCACCGGTTTATACGGACATGGCTTTATATATTAATGTATTTAAAAAGAAGTTGTTTTGAAACATCAGTATTTGGAATGTGACCTTTGACCTGCCACCGTGAACCACACCAGCTGTTAATGGCTACAGAATTCTGCAATCATTTCTAATAGTTTAGCCAGTGATTTCAGACCATGATGGATGATGGTTCACACACACATTTTCTACCAACTAAATCCCAGGTGACACCCAGAGGGCGCTCTCTGTAAGGATGCTGCTGTATGGGCCGGACAGCTGTCTCCTTCAGTGGCCAACAGAGGCCAGACGTGCCATATGGTCCACTGCTTTAAGCCCAGAGTCAACACAGTATTAATTCTCCTCAGTCACAGATTAACTGCCGTCACTAAAACCCATGACAACTGTGTCACTTTCTTTCGGTTTCCTCAGACCAAGCCGTTTGTTCACTGTCCAATAATAGTCATTGGTTAATAATCTACGAGGTTACTGAATACAGAGCTGTGTTATACCGCAGAGCTGTACACCTCCACTGATCAGTGACGCGACGATGAAAACTTCCCCAACTCTGAGTCTGTTTTAGTAGCTCTGCAGCAATGGTAAAGTAGACTTCCATGACATGACAATAAGTGAGGAACTTGTCCCTGCAGTCCACATACTGTAAGTCATATATGTCACTCAACTCAAGGCCCGTGGGCCAAATGTGACCCACTAAGTCATTTTGTTTGGCCTTTGGGAGCTTTCAAAATGATGAGCTGATAAATTAATTTTTTTATCACATAAAACAATGTACAATACTTGTTATCATAATTATAATAATTATTATTATCTGCTACAAACATACACTGACTCACTGATGTCAGTGGATGTGCAGGCAAAATGCCTTAAATGTTTCTAGCACATAAAAAAAACCCACAAACCCGTAGTTGAAGGACGGTCTCCTGACGACAAGAAAAAAACCCATCAAAGATAAAGAGCTGGTGAAATTACCCCGAGTATCTGTTAATGTTGGTTAAATTATCTGTTCATTTTTGTCCCTTCTTTGAATGAGATTTGTCTGTAGTTTCTATTTGATGTAGAAGGTTTTAGCAACATCCCAGATTAACATCTCAACTTCTTTCAGTAAATGACACTTTTATTGGTGTAAAATATACGTCTTTCTAAAAGTATACCTTTTTTTTAGGATTCTACTCAGTTCACGTCCCCGTGTCTTAAAAACTTTGAACCCGATCAGACCCCCCCCCCCCCCCCCCCCACCTGTAGCATCTACGGTGCAGCTGTGAAGGGCTGTAAAAACAGTTTTTTTAGAGTTTTCCTACTTACAAAATGATTTGCGGCGTGCATCCTACGTCAGAGTCGGATCGCAGAGGGAGCTGTGTGGAGAGTGCAGATGGTACAGTATTTCACCTCCGTTGGACCAGAAATTCAATAAGAAATTCTGGAAGAGTTCAGCTCTGAACGCACGCCCACCATCAGTGTGATCCTCCACAGTGGACGCCATAACCGAGCAGCATTTGTGGTTTATTGCAAAGTGTGAATGTTTCTACTCCCTACAGGGAGCTGTAGCCTCGGCAAAGGTTTTTGGCAGAAAGAAAACAATTAGATGGACAGATGGACCGACGGAGAGGATCGTGAAGAAGGTCAGAGATTATCAACCCTGGGAATGGATGGATGGATGCATGGATGGATGGATGAATGGTTGGATGGATGGGTGGATCAGGCAGAAGGATCTGTGGGTGTGGACCACAGGACTCTACACTAACATCTCATCTGGAGTCATCTGGAGGTCTGAAGGTGGGGTTGATCTGCTGTCTCCATGTTCACACTGGGGAGGCTCCATTACTCACAGCTGATAGAACCCCAGTCACCTCTCACCCTCTCTGTGGACGCTCTCTCCTGCTCACACATCTGTGCATTACCCAGGACAACCAGCAGGGCGTGGTGGGCTCAAGTGACCGTTTTTTTTTGGACTTTGAACTTTGTTTGCCTGGGTCTCACACTGGTCGACAGGACAACTCTGTTAATCCCTGACCTGGAAAACAAACTAAAGGTCATGACCTCATCATATTTGTGAAGCTGAAATGTATTTGTGGATTCTAAAAAGATGAAATCGGTTTTGTCAGATTTAATGGTTTGCACCTGTTGCCGACAGTCACCGTAACCAGCACGTCTGTGTGCTCGAGCCGTGTGTGAAGACGTGAATCTCACCCTCCACTGACAACTGACAACTGACAACTGACAACTGACAACTGACAACTGACAACTTCCTCTCAAAACAGAGCGTGTGCACAAAATGATTGGCTGCGAACCTGGAAGAACACGTGCTGATACAGAACCATCCTTTGGAGTCACTGGCTGGTTCATCAGCGTGTCCACAGAAACCGATATGGTTTTTGTTTTTTTGCCAACTCTTTCCACATTTTAGCAGCTAGCATGCCTGCCTTGCAAGCCTTTCCACATTTTAGCAGCTAGCATGCCTAACGGCGCCTCCTCTGGCAGCCTGTGTCAGTTGCATAGACACTTAGCCATGGTGTGACGAGTAAGGAACTCAATGATTATAATTCTTGTTTAATCAACAGGTGGCTGCTGTAACTGGTGCTGTACCTGTTAGCTAGGACTTTGGACCAGAATAACTTTTGACCTAACATGACGACTTCTTTGATTCAGTAAAAACACTTTTCTCACTAAAGTGTGTCAGAGGTGAGTGATAGGGAGACAGAGGAGGCAGGAGGAGGTGTCTCAGGTCCGTCGTCATGACGGCGGTGGATGAGCACACACCAGGTGGGCGACACGCCGAGAGAGTACTGAGGGAGAGGGAAACCAAATGTGACTTTTAATACAGAACACATGTAAGAAGGAGGTCAAGGACAGAGGGGAACTCTACAACGACATCATCCCAACATATTTGGCAAGAGTGTGAAAAAAAAAGCAGCTTTTTCCACTCTCCCACTTTTGAGCCTGTGGCCTCAAGTGGATCAGATCCCAGAGCACTTTTTCCTCTCCATGTAAACACTTCCATGTGTGAGTGGAGCATGTTAAGGAGTGGACCTTGTAAGCAACCACAATTCTCCAAAGTGTGGATGTTCAACAAATCATCTGTGTCCATCTATGATCCAAGTCTTTATCACTGCAAAATTGTACACAAGGGTGTGGGTAGTTTATAAGTGGGCCGATAGAGAAATGTGGGCTGCGTGGAAGGGGGCGACTGCTGAAATGAAATGTGTCTTGTCATCAAAAGTCAAATATCTGAGGTTTGGCCATGGACCAGAGTTCAGGGTGGGGAGGGTTACTGTGGCGTGAATCTGTGACCCACTCTGAGTGTGGGCTGGTCAGAGCTCAGAGGCTACAAGCTTTGTTTCATCAAAGACTTTCATTCTTTGGACACGGTGTGTTGTTATGACAGTGGACACTTATACTTTGATGTACTGTATCGTGTAGTACTGTTATCCTGGGTTGGGCTGTACTGGGTTGACACAGCTGGGTGTGGAAACATATATGTAGGATGCGGTCCGCCTGTTCCTGAAAGAAAGGCGAGTGAAGCTGAAGGTGGAGGTCATGACGGATGTCAGATGATGGTTAATTAAAATGGACTAGTGTGCCATAAGATATTATCATAGATACAGTATCTCATTTCATTGTATTTGTCTGAAAACTATCATTTATTTACTGCAAAAAATCTGTCTTTGATCATCTAAGAGAGGCTGACTGACAGAATCATTTCTCTTCCACTAGGGGGCAGTGGATGGCTAAAAGAAGAGAGGAACTCAGAGCTGTTGAAGAAGATCCTCATGTCTGACTTTCTTCAATTCCTGTGAGTATTTCAGTGTTGTTTAACTAAACAGCCCCAGTCAATTGTGAGTACAGTAGAAGTAGAAGATACTTTGTTTCAGTTCAATTTATAACCACATATATCTAACGCCAAATGTTTTAGGAGTAGTGAGTGCAGCAGGAACTGACACGTTTTTCCATGTAAAAATTTGTCATGGCCAAAAATGTCTGGGGGACATAGAGAGAGACCGTAAAACTTAACAATAAAATGAAGCTCATACATGTCGGAGCCAGGGTGTTGACGTGTATGCCTGACAACCATCTCTATCATTGGAGCTCGTGGCCAGTGACAAGAACAGAGAAGAAAACTAGCCGTCAAACTAGCATGGTGAATTATGTCATTGGAGCTTCAGGGTACATTTCTATGAGTAATACTAATTATTATTAAACATTTGTTCATTATGACATTCCATGTCATAGTTTGTGTCATACTGTACACAGTAAGGAGGTGAGGCTATGCTAAAGGCTAGAGGCTAGCTACGGTCAAAATGATTCCTGCACTCTTTCTTGTGAAGATACCAAAACTGTAGGAGACCAAATCTTGTGTGGGCGCATTTTCTGCACAGCGTCATTTATCATTAGTAAACATAAAAAGGGGAAATTTCACTGCTGACTCCAGCAACTCGGCCGAAATGACTGGCTCTGACTGGTTGGTCCACGGAAGAGTTGGCAAAAACTTCACACTCATGCAGTTTATTACAGATAATGAGTGTTGCATGTAGCTATACATGAAAGAAATGTTGGTTTTAATTCCAGTATTAACATTGTGCCAACAGTGAGACTCAAAGAAATGCTAAAAGAATGCTAATGCTAGTTGTGGTGCTCTTCTATCTTCTGTTCACTCTCATTATTATTTAACAGAGTCATGTCTTGTGACGTGTGTTAGTTGTTAAGACACCGTTTGCTGTGACACACGTGTATTTGGTCACATGACCCTGAGGCGCTGTTTACACGGCTGTGAATGATACGACTACAGACCCAGTTGAATAGGACTCTGGTCCCTGTAGTACATATGCCAGACCTTTATATGGCGCTGTGTCAACCACCCTGTAACATAATAACATACAGGGTTTGAACAGGAAGTTCAGAGAACTGGAGAAGAAGCCACAGATCACGTGTATAAAGTTAGCAAACTGTAAACAAACTTGAAAAAGAAATCATGAAAAGATGGAGATGGCTAACTGTAGCACACCCAAAAACCACATTAGCTTAGTTGTTACTGTGCAGTGTTAGCAGGGTTACTGGGTTGGATGGTGACAGAGGGGCGGGGCTTACCGTATCGTCTCAATCTGCTCCGTTCAAACGGCGACGCAAACGCTGGAGTTTTCAAACCTCTCCACTCCTCTCCGCCCCAACACTCTGACTTTGTCTAAATCTCTACTATGGCTCTTAGACGTTTTATTCAAAACATCACTGTTTGAATGATTGGCTGCTGTGTGGAGATTATGAGGGTACAAAGGTTGGAAAGTGTGAGTTTATCGGACCAGAATGTTCCAGCTTTGTCTCCGTTTGGTCTACGATGACGTCTGAAGTGCTGTCGTTCATATACCGTATATTCTGCTGCTCTCAAACTCCTTTGTGTGTGTAACAAAAAAATAAAAAATAACAAGGACACAAAAATCCATTAATCATTAAAAACAATGGATTCCTAATCAGAACGGCCCCTCCCTTTAATTTCCCTAATGTAAAAATATTTGTAATTAACATTTCAGAGCGGATCCTGACGGATTGGTTCTTGATGTGGTCCGTTTGTCTGCAATTACAAAATCTGACACTGGAACCACTTTGTGAAGGCTTTGGTGCTGAGCCTCGTTCGACTGGTGTGAACGTGATGACACATCAGTCGTATTTCATTTCATGTCATTCTTGTTAATAAAAAGCATTTGAAGAAAAAGCACAAAAAAACCCAAAAACAACCAATAAATATTGTTAAAATGTGCGTTTTGAAATTCTAACCTTCGTCATTATGTCGCAGGTTTTCTCAGGACAAAAACAAAGTCTGAGTGGAGTAACATTTTGAGGTGAGGACAATTGTTAATGTGGTGGGAGGACAGAGTGATTACTGGGGTTAGTGTGGTTGTGGTTTGGGCTCAGATGGACCCTCAGGAAATGATGTCAATTCATCATATTGTCCCTCAAAGAAAATCAAAGTGTGTGTGTGTGTGTGTGTGGGTGTGTGTGTGTTGTGTGATGAGGAGATCCCCTGGGAACCAGCATCTTCATCATCACTCTCCTCTAGGGATGTAACGATGCATCAAGTGATTAACAATCAATACAAATACGTGACAATTCTCATCGGTTGAAATCAAAAACGAATCGCCCGTCAAGGTCTAAGGAGCAGCTGCGTTATCTGAAAAAGACACTGGTCATACCAGGACACTACACAAACTAGTACAGTAGGTGGCAGTATGCTCAGGTCCCTGTGTAGGCTTAGAGACATTCAGGTGTTGGAACAGAATGTGGAAAGAACTGACATCGTATCGTGAGTTGAATACATCGTAACATTCTTACTCTGCTCTCAGTGTAATTTTCCTGATATCACTGGAAAACATTAAAAAGTCGCAGTCTTTCTGGTAAAATACACCCTTCAAATATTTCATGTGCACGGAATTAAAATTGAAAAAACTGTTTGTAGTTAGATGTAAAATAAATCAAGAAGTGTCAAGACATTGATATTAAAAAAAAAAGAAACGAAAAAAAAATGGACCTTCTCAGTTCCTAATTGTGAAGAGCAGCTCTAAGCTGGTTGTTGTTCTACAGGAAGTTCAGTTCAAATGTCCAGCTGTCGCTGAGTGAAACATCTGGAGCGTGACGACTGGAGTGGAGGGTTGGCGCTCCTCTAACGGGGTCCTGTGGTTACATCTCACAGGGGGGAGAAAGGTGGAACATTTCAACTGAGTGTAATGAAATCAGACATGCAGCAGGGCTGCGAGAGGGAAGTAGGCGAAGGGGGAGGAGGGAGGGAGAGAAATGCATAAAGAAAGGTCGGATTTCATACCGTCATCGATCATTTTTACAGTTGAGGTTGCAGACTTGGGGCTTCAGCCGTGAAGAGTGGGCGAGAATAGGGCAGGAGAGTGAGCTAGGAGCCACGGGGGGAGTCGGGGGGTGACACTATTAAGATAAACTAGTCTGATGAATGAGGAGCCTTGGGCTTTGTAGTCGTCCTCATCGTCCATCTGCTGATGTCACCTGGATGTGTGTGTGTGGGTGTGTGTATTCACAGTCTATGAAGTGACCCTGCAGTAACGTCTGTGACCAGGGTGAGTAAAGGGGGTGTCAGGTGTGTTCAGAATGTAAGAATTCTACACAGAACTAAACTCTCGTTAGAGAGCGACATCGTCAACGTTCAGTGGTAAAACCTGGCGTTAGGTCGAGGGAAACGAGTGGCTCAGCAGGACCCTCGTGTCATTACCTTCACTTGATGAAACCCATTCAGCTGCATTGGTTTGAAACTGTCAGCAGGAGCCTGAGCCACGGGAGCCTCAACAGGATTATGAAGCCACAGATGATACCAGAGAGGAGGGCACCTGCCGTCCTCCACTGCTAAGAGACGCAGCTCATTTCTGCAGACTTATAGGGAGCGTGGGGTGGGGGGTGGGGGGTTAGGGCGGGGGGCGAAGGTGGACCCAGTCTTGGCAGACGACAGACACGTGTGTGTGTTCGTGTGTGTGTCAAAGGAAGAGTGAAAGTTTATCTGCAAAGCGAGCAGCCGGCCAAGTTACCACAATGAATGAGAATGAAGGAGGAAAAGCTGGACCTGTCAAAACTGTGGGGGGCATTAAATGGAGAAAATGACTCCCCACTCCTCACCCACTCCTCACCCCCTCCTCACCCCCTCCTCCTCTGGTGTGTGTGTGTGTGTGAATGAGGGATTGTGAGTTTGTGTTCAGACCTGTGTACCATGTTGTATTTGCTCCTTATTATCCTCAGCATAAATCAACGGTGGGTTCCGTTGCCATGGCGACCAGCGGTAGGCTGGGTGATGGTGGTGTTAGCAGGAGGGTGCCAGAGCTGTTTCATTAACCTTTAAAAGACTTGGTATTTATTTTAGTAGCAGGACTATGAATATAAATTTGTCATTTTGTAAAAGGAAATGACCAGGTGATAAAACGTCTCTCCTCCTCCTCCCCCTCACAGCCCCCCCCCCTTTCAGGCTGGACGTGTGTTGGTGTGATTGTTGATCTCATTACCAATCACAGCGACTGCCAAAAAATATGGTGCAGACATTCAACACAGGATGAATACTAATGAGTTTCCACACACAGTTCCACTGATTCTCCTGGATCTTAACATCCCATCATCAACTCCCAGCCATGTGTCTGTGGGTGCTCCAACCTCAGGCCCGTGGCCCCGGCTTGTGTTAGAGCAGAATGACTCAGGACAGCCAGTCAGTCTACAACTGACAGTTTGACTGACACCACCGTCGGTTGGATCGTTCAGGACTGTAGACTGATGACTGTTGTTGAGGACAACCACTGGACTGAGGTCTGGACAGAACCAGGTTCTACAGGTTCTACAGGTTCTACCAGACCTGGTCCAGATGAACAGTCAGGACTGAAAGACACCGACTCTATGAAGAGACACTTTCACTCTGACTGGTGGACATTTTTATGGACATGTTTTTGTGGATTCACGTTTGAAATTGAGAAAAGCACATTTGTGAGTGAGAAACACTGACCTCTAGCTGCTGATGTCAGTCTGTCTGGTCCAGCAGTAAACAAGGTATTTTTTCATATTAAGTGAAAGTTGATTTCTGATTTTTTTTTTTTTTTCAAATTTAATCATGATTGAGATTTATTAATCCACAGCTAGGCCTAGCACTAGGATTAATGTTGTTTTTTAAATATAAATGTTTGTCTCTGCACAGATGGATGGATTTGTGTTTCATAAATTGGTCAAAATAAAAAAAAATATTAAGTGACTTCAAACCTAGACATCACTGTGAGAAAGATAATAATATATTGTTGTGGTTTTTTTACACTTAACTAATGTAATAATAATATGGTATATATATGTAAAGCAAGTATGCCATTTAAATGCAATACATTTTATTTCAGTATTTTCTTTTTTTACTACTTAAATCTTACCTGAATGCTCCTCGCATTTCCTCTGATACCTGAACGTCTCTCATTACAGACACACCACTCAGTAGACCCCTAATATAATATATATACATATATATATATATTAATGCCAGTCGAGGCTTTTGCGATGTAGCAAACTACCCTGTCGGTGAGCGTACACCATTGTATTTACTTGGTTAAGTACAGACGACGGCTCAGCTCCAGGTGCAGTTTTGTATTCATTCATCCATCACACTGACTCGTCCGTGTTGCTGCACTGTGTGTGTGTGTGTGTGTGTGTTCTAGTGCCCCCCCCTCCCCTCACAAAAAGTGAATGACAAGTCAAGAGGCTTCACTCGGCTCATTCCGTGATAGAACAAATGCACGCAGGTGTTTTAGAGGCGAGAGACGAGGAAAAAAAACCCCCCCTATATGTCAATATGTCGAGGCCAGCAAAATGATCGACTTCAGTTTAATTTATCGCACCATCAATGGAGTTATTGATTATCATCCCAGGCCTAACTATATGATGTCAATTGTTGCATTTGACATAAATGCAACAATTGCTTAGAGTTATTTAAAAAAAAAAAGAAAAAGATTTTGTCTGAAATTCTTCAGCCTGAACATCTGCTCCGTTGTGGACGGCGGCCAGTTGGAAATCACTCTGTCCTGTGGTGCGGAGAACGGGAGGGAACCGCAGAGGAAGGCTGCAAGAAACAAACACTCTAATTAAAAACACCTGAACTCCATCAGTGGAGGGTTTAGACCTGAAGGTAACATCATAAAACAACATGAGAACCATGACATATCGTCTAAGCTGCACGACGGCCCAGTGGATATGTCAACGAAGAACATAATCAGGAGCTGACAAAACACCCGGCATTTGCATTGCTGCCTCAGGGGCAACAAGGGCAGTGGAGAAGGGTGTCTTTGTGTGCTGGGGTCATGGACATTAAGGTTGTGACTTACTCCTTTAAAAGAGCATTCTCCAGATGCCTAAGCTGTAAGTGAGGCCTCTGTAACCACTGCTAATTCAATTGTACCACATGATTTCTTGGTGAGTAATCCACGAATGAGTACTCGGTGAAAAAAAAAAACAGCTCGGCATGCAAGTCTAATGAGCCAAAGGTGGTGGGAACGATGTGCTGTGCTGAGGAGGGGGCAGTGGGGGACCAACTATACGTAAATGTAGAGTCTACTCTTATCAGCATATTTTCTAAGTCATTATCAAAGTGATTTTCAAAGTGGGAGGCGCTGGAGATAAGAAAAGATATTGGCAAGTTTTTTAGCCGTGCTGAAAACATGTTCTTTAAAATCTTTTTTATGATGTAAAAATTAGGTGAACATTGATACAAATATGTGGAACTCTAATTGAAATAAAAAACGAGGTGTAAGGAGTAGGCTGCGTTTTCTCAAAGAGTCACTGGTCATACCGTGACACTACACACTCCAGTCCAGTAGGTGGCAGTATGCTCCTAAAAACCCACTATCAAACCCAGATGTCAGGTCCTACGTAGGCTGAGAGACGTTCAGGTGTTGGAACAGAACGTGGGAAGAACTGGTTCCACAGACACCAACAGTGTTCTCCAGTGGAACTCTTTCCACTTCCTGTTGTTTCTCTTCTTCTTCTGTTGTTGTTGTTTCATATATTGACAGTTAACCAGGTCAACCAGACCAGACCAGTTTGATCAGATCAGTTAATGAGGTTCACAGACTATGTCAGTTGGTGATGGGATTTGACCCAGTTCTGACAAAGATCAGTGGATTTGGTCACAGTTTGACTGGAGATCATTTTGTCAGAAAGAAAATACATTTAAAAAGTTGACATTAAACGTTGTCTGTGGAGGAGCAAATGTTGGTCTTCGGTCAGAAGCTAATGCTGTTGGGGGAAGGGGAGTATCCTCTGATCTAAGTTGTCAACACTTTCAGGGATAAGGTTGGAGTCCGTGTTAGTTCAGAGGTTAAACATGTTCAGGTATTTTTTAATTGTTGTTGTTTTTAGATCTGTCAAACGATTGTTCTATTGTGAGTCACGCTGATGACAAACAGACAAACGTGCAAAAACACCAACTCTTCCGAGGAGACAGGAAAATCTGAGCAGATGAGGTTTGCTCACTCTAGAGGTATGAGGCCTTAATTGAGGAAAAACACACACACACACACACACACACAGAGATAGTTAAGCCACAGCTGTGGTATGTGCAGTCCTGAGGGGTGTGGGTTCTGGATTGTTTCAAACCAAGTAAAGAAAGTCATTTAGCAGCCAGAGGATGACACCTCGGTCCTTTCAGGCCAGACAAGGACTTTCATTCATGGGAAACAAAACGCAGAAAATGGAGTTGATGAGACTGAGTCTAACTCATCTTGATTGGTGTCTTGTAAGTCAATTGTGATCTTATCCAAAGACCTTAGACACAAATCTGAAGGAGAACATCTTGGCCCTGAATGAAGAGGAACCACGTTCAACAGGAGACGGATTTCAAATGTTCACCCGGAGTTGTAGAGAAGAATACAAGCGTTTGGGTGGTGCTAATTTGTACCCACTCCTTTTCACAGTGAAAGAAAAAAACAAAAACGATGACTCCAAACACAGCGTTGGAGAGGAGAGAAAGGGACAGTTTCCATAGTAACCGTTTTCAAAGTGGATGTCTCTGCTCGCACACGTTTTTCCGTTGACTCGTTCTCTCGTTTTCTCTGGGATGGAATCACCAGCACCAGAGAAAACACTGCCAAAGTCGGAAGTTCAATCTTTTTTTGTTCTTACAAATTAAAGAACGGAGAAAATTAATCAGCCAGGAAAAAAAAAATAAATTCAAAACAAAAGTACCAAAACACACACACCTGCTGACAGCAGACTTCAGGGTCAGTGGCACAGCCGTGCTGCTCCTGCCCTATATTTCATCTTTAATCTGCTGCGCTGGAGGATTTCTTGGCCTCTTGCACTGTATAATCTTGTTGGGGGGGAGATGGCACTCTCACACCCACGGTCGGATCCACCGCACAGGGACAATGGATGAGCAGAATCCTCCAGGCGGTGGTCAACAGCTGTGGCTGGATCAGACTGACCAGTGGTAACACCAGCGGGGTCACCAGCGGGGTCACCAGCGGGGTCACCAGCGGGGTCGACACAGACGGGAACCTTCACCTTGGTTTTTAATTAGAGGCAAAGACCAGACCTGGAAATGATATTTGAGTCGTCATAGACAACAGAAGGCTGGGATTAGGATTAGCCCAGAGTATGTGTGTGTGTGCGCATATACAGTATATCCATATATATATATATTTTGTATACAGGTATACACACTATATATTTATATATTCATATGTGTGTATAAGTATGTGTATATATTCATGTATACAATTATATATATATATTCATATCTATTCATACACATATAGTCAGATAAGTTTACAGTATATATGTACACATGTATATATATATATATACATATATATAGGCAGAGGTGGAAATTAACTGGTAATTAGATCTACTCACGTTACTCTAATTATGTCGTTTTTGAAAGTATTTTTTTAAGTAGTTTTGGGATTCATCAGTCATTTAACTTTTACTTCAGTTCATTTTGACTCAAGTATTTTACTTGTTACTTCGCAGAAAAACATTATCAGCGTTAACTGAAAGAAAACTGCGTGGACTTAGCCCACGGATTTCCCACTACGTTACCGTCGGCAGGTACCATTGATTCAGAGACAGACTCCAGTCTGTCGTTTGGGTCATGGCTGGTGCCGAACGAAAAATGGAGGTTGAGGATTGTCACTCCCGTGGAGCAGAGGACTCAGGAAGTGGAGGAAATCCCTGGACAAATCTCAGCCAGCTCTTCTTTTTCAAAAGCAAACGAGGGAATAAGTTTCATCATGCGACGCGAAACGTGCCTTCCCCGGAGGACGGAGCTGCCGCGGTCGAACCTTCCACATCGAACCTGCGACAGCACGTGTCGGTAAGTAGAGAACCGGTGCTTTTACCTGTGTTTCCCTAACGTTTTGTTTATTGTTTGATTAAAAACTTTTCGCCTAGCTTAGCATCCATCCCGATAGCTGACGTTTCAGTGACGTAGAGCAGAACCGGAGCGCGGTCAGAAATAATCCAAGTGCGTCATTTTAATCGCAGTTTGTCTCTAATGAAATGATCCTAAATTATGTACAATACACTCGACTTGTTGCAGTCTAGACCAACGGTTTTCAGAAGGTGAGGCGAGCCTCCTCTGGGGGGCGCCAAAGAGTGGAAATATTATTATTTTTAAACTTGTGAAAGTAAATCGTTTTCAAATAAATTCTATCAGTTGTTGTTGAAACAGAGGAGGCATTTACTGCACAGGTGTGTGGGTTAGGGCAGGTAGACACGACATTTCGGGGAGGGGCTTATCTGTCCTTACGTACTATGAACTTTGATGGACTGTTGGGCTGTTCATGCAAACTTTGCAGGTGTTTGAGAATTTGCACTAATGTGACATTGAAATGATAAAAGAATATTGATGATGAAAATCAACTAGTTGGATACTAGCCTGGATGTATAACCAGTCTTTTTTTACATCAAGTTATTTAGAGTAACTAAGTTACTTTGACTCCGAGTAAATTTTAAATTACGCAATTTTTAATTTTTTTTTATCAGAGTAGATTTTTAAGTGGGTACTTTTACTTTTACTTAAATACATTTTATAAGAATCGTTATTGTGTTTTCCTTCAATAGTAAAAACCCGATAACACAATGCCTGGGTTTCGCCAAATGAAATATGTGTCCTAAAAATCATTTTGAGAAAAAAGCTATATGTGAAAGCCACTAGATGGCAGCATTGCAGCTCATTTTATTCATCTATTTTAATAATCAGTGTGCTGAATGCTGGTGCAGCAACTCAGACAGTGGTTTGTACTGATATAGAAATAATTATTACCAGGCGACAATAGCATTTAAATTCAGGAGATTTAAAGGTGAAAAAACTTCTGTCCACTAGGGGGGGGTGGCAGAAAATAATTAAGAAACACATCACGTTAGTGAGCAGGCAGCACTTAACTTCCTTAACCACCAGGGCACCACTGCCCCGCTATATTGGTATAGTGTAAGTGTAAGTAAATTGCTAAGTGTTTGGACAATATCGGATATCGGCAAAAAGTTGATATCAGTAGTCGTTTGTTTGTTTGTTCAGGTTTTTTAGTGGTAGAAATTGTCTTCCTCTTTTGGTCTTCATGAAACCATCTGATATTTTAACAAAACCATATTATTGCTAACATTACCAGACCCCCACACCCCCTCTCTCTGCCCCCCCCCTCCCACCTTTCCTTTGCCTCCTCTCGAAGCATCATTTTGCAGCAATTTCTTTTTCCCCATAAATCCAGATCTTTACAAGGCAGATTGATGTCGTGGGCGACCAATGTCAAACTTTATCTACAAAATAATGGAGACCACAATAAAGTTTTGACAGTCAAATTTGCACGGCTGAACACAGTCAGGCTCAATTTGGCTTTGATAACTTCCCCAGCACTAAAACAAGCTCACCTTGAAGTACCAGACACCAGATAATGGACCAGAGAGTGGCCCATCGATTAGAGCAGCCAGGGAGGATGAGAGATGACCTGGTCTGCTGGTGTCCCAGTGCAGAGACCGCTGAGAATAAATGAGACCAAGGAATTGATGGGACAGTAATGAAACAAGGGGAGGAGGCGAAGACGAGAAGACACCGAGGGGAACGGGACGTTGGGACCGGTCGGTCTGACTATTAACTGGCGGAGACGATGCTTCACGTTCCACCGGCGCTGAGTCAAATGTGAACAAGTATCGACAAATGTACCAAATAGTCGCCTTGGTTTGGGTGAGTTGAGGAGATACCAAGTTAGTCAGCATCACTTACATGTTGCCCCATTCAAGTCCCAGACCAAAGACACGCCGTCATTTTTGCCCACAAGGTCAGTAACAGTGATGAAGTTGTATTTCACTGTTTCACCACCAGGAGCAGCGTTTCCTCATCTTGATGCAAAATTAAAGAACTATTATTCAGTTTCTCTTAACAACACGTGCATGAACATGAAACCACATTAGATGTAATGAAAGTGATGATGATGATGATGAAGAGTGTAGATTGTTTTTTTTTTCTTTTTCTAACGATGAAGAGTGTAGATTGTTTTTTTTTTGTTTTGTACTATGATTAGTATCGTTCTATTTTATTTACTTTTATTTTTACCTGGTTTCTGCCCGATCCTGTCGTTGTCTGCTGTCGGTGTCATGTGACTTGATTCCTGTACTAGTGAAGGCCAAGAATACCACATACATACCACACTGTACTGTACTGTACTGTACTGTGCTGTGCTGTACTGTGCTGTACTGTGCTGTACTGTACTGTACTGTATTGTACTGTGCTGTACTGTACTGTTCTGTACTGTACTGTGCTGTGCTGTACTGTACTGTACTGTATTGTACTGTACTGTGCTGTACTGTATTGTACTGTACGGTGCTGTACTGTGCTGTGCTGTACTGTACTGTACTGTATTGTACTGTGCTGTACTGTACTGTGCTGTGCTGTACTGTACTGTACTGTATTGTACTGTGCTGTACTGTACTGTACTGTATTGTACTGTACTGTACTGTACTGTATTGTACTGTGCTGTACTGTACTGTACTGTATTGTACTGTACTGTACTGTACTGTGCTGTGCTGTACTGTACTGTACTGTACTGTTCTGTACTGTACTGTGCTGTGCTGTACTGTACTGTACTGTGCTGTCCTGTATTGTACTGTACTGTGCTGTACTGTATTGTACTGTACGGTGCTGTACTGTGCTGTGCTGTACTGTACTGTACTGTACTGTGCTGTACTGTATTGTACTGTACTGTGCTGTACTGTATTGTACTGTACTGTACTGTACTGTACTGGAGCTGATGAACAGTATCTGGTTTTCAACTCAGACATTTGTCCCACAGCAGCTCCTGTTCACAGAGTGAAGACAGAAGTATGGACACACACACACGTGTGTGTGTGTGTATGTTCCAGCTGTGCAGGACGACTCACTTTCCCATGTGATGGCAAAGACTGAAAGACAGAAAGAAGAGAAGAGAGCGAGAGACAGAGGCTGATGTAGAGAGAGCTGCTCCACCAAACATTTGCTTTGGCCGGCCTGCAGGGGGTGGGGGGGGGGAGGGGGCGCGG
>NC_024307.1:2604-2825 GCF_000523025.1 Cynoglossus semilaevis | reverse complement strand
CCCCCTGACATGCATCCAGTGGAGCCCCTCTGTCTTGACCATAAATCTGAATGGAGGGGGAGTTATTCCCCCCCCCCCCCTCCCTCCCTGACTAAATCCCACATTCCTCCCAGGCACTGCTTCATACAAACAAAATGGCCAGTTCCCACCACTCCACGTTGGGAAAGGGGACGGTTTGTCATGGAAAAATGCTAAGGCATCTCAAGAGCAACCCCCCCCCC
>NC_024307.1:0-2531 GCF_000523025.1 Cynoglossus semilaevis | reverse complement strand
ACCACACACAGACATGGATCAACACTTCGCCTGGTGGCTGAGTTCCTGTCTTTGTGGCTGAGTGGAGACTGCTGGACAAAGATGGCATTAGTCGAACGAAACGAGAGAAAAGTGTTAAATTTGTCAAGAAAAAAAGAAGAGAAAAAGGGAGCAGAACTTAAACAAGATGAATAAACGCTGCAAGAAACGGGAGATAAAGATGAAGAGATGAACACACACACAGAGAGACAGAGAGAGAGACAGAGAGAGGAGGAAAGGGTGTGAATTTGGGGGCAGTCATTATAGAAAACCCTGGAAACACATTCCATCAGAGTCTGCCTCCCCCCTCATAGTACGGCTTTTGTGCTTTTTGAAAGGCAGAGGGGTTACAGGGTTTCTCCCTTTAGGGTGCAGAGAATAATACTGTTAATACAATGACCTCATCCTGACTCCCTGTGTGTGTGTGCGTGTGTGTGCGTGTGTGTGCGCACTTCAGAGACTAACTCTGCTCTGATGACAGTATGCACAGTCAGTGTGTGGACCAGGACAGGAGAGAAAGTCAAAGAGGCAAAAAAAGCAATGGAGGAAGCATTTGGTCANTGGGGGTGGGGTGGGGGGGGGCTGCACCAATCCTCAGGAGGGACATATTTCTCTCCACGGCCTGATTGCCGTCCTCCCCTCTCATTGTCTGTGAAATGATCTGTACATGACATCGGTGAAAGCTGGTGTTAATATACAGTACGCACACACACACACACACACACACACACACACACGTGAAGTGCCAGGACCAGGGAGCGCTGGGCTTCCACAGGAAATTCCTTTACAGCCTTTCTGCTGGCTAAGGCCTTTGAATGGGAACAGAGTGAGAAGGAGCGTTACATATATGGAGTCTGTGTTATTTGGGTCCAGTCAAGGCGGCATATGCACAAGACATTAGAATTTAGGTGAGAGGGTGCAGACGTTGAGAGGAAGGAAGCAGTGACGTTTGAAGTTTTAATGCATTATTGTGTCTATACTGTATATACTATGTATATGTTATTCATTTGGTGAGATGATGAAAAATTATCATGACTTTTTGTGGCATTTTTTTAAACATCCCTGCATGTTTCTCAACAAATTAGAGCATTTTGAGAATTTTATTAGAATTTTTTTTTTTGCAATTTATCTAAAAAATCATAATTTATTGTGTCAGAAAAATTATGAAATTTTTTGGCTTTTTTTTTTAATCTTGTCTGTCGTTTTCTCAACAAATTATTTTTTTGGAAATGGGTTCTTTTTTTGTCAATTTAGAGAAACTTTTATTTGTTACGACTTTTTCAGGCAATTAGTATAGGATTTTACTTTAATCAAAAGTTGGCGTAACAAAGAGTATATTTTTTCTTAATTTAAAAGACAGAAATTAACATATATATGGACTTTAAGTGAAATTAATGGATTTTTGTCAATTTTTTGTCAATCCTGCGATCATAAGTTGTTGTAATAAAAAATAGATTGTGTTTATTTTAATGACAAAAATGGACATACCTAAGTATTTTAAGGGAAATTAGTGCATTTTTAGTCATTTTTGAGAAACTTTTATTTTAAAATAAGATTTTTTCAGGCAATTCTTAGTATAGGATTCTACTGTGATCAAACATTGGCATACCAAAAAAGTATATTTCTTAATTTTATTGGCAAAAATTTCTCATCAAATTACAGCAAATTTATTTTTATAAAATTTCCTGTCAAGATGTGACATTTGTGTGTCATTTTGGGTCAAAAATTAAACATTTTGTATCTTTTCCTGCACATTTCTCATCAAATTAAGGCATTTAGAGAAAATATTTAGAAATTTATTTGTATAACATTTTCTGTTGTGAACTTTCCGTGTCAATTTTGGTTAACAACTAAATAAATTGATAGAACTTTTGGTAAAATTATTTTTCAAAATGTTATCTTTCCTGGATGTTTTTCATAAAATTAGGGCATTTAGAGAAAAATTTTAGAAGTTTATTTGTATAAAACTTTCTGTCAAAATGTGAACTTTCCTAGTAATTTTGGTCATAAACTATAAAGGTTTGACGAAAATATTTGTAAAATTATTTTTGAGTTTATTTTAGTTTCTCATAAAATTTGGGCATTTAGAGAACATTTTTAGAAATCCATCCATCCATCCATCCATCCATTTTCATCCGCTTATCCATTACCGGGTCGCGGGGGCAGCAGTCGCCACCCAAATAACACTGCACTATACCAACCACCTTCCTGCGGGTGGTGAGTCCACTGGAAGGTACCAACCGCCCTAACTGGGATTTGAACTTGCCCAGGAGGGGAACCCAGGGGTACCACACCAATGACAGAGACATTGCCTCTGGGCCAAAGCACCACTTTTTTACATTTATAAAATTTTCTCTCAAAATGTAAACTTTTTGTCATTTTTGGTCAAAAACTAAAAAGAATTGATGAAACTTTGTGTAAAATCATATTTCAAAATTCTGTCTAGAATTTTAGTTTTTTTATTAAAAAAATTCTAAATGTCCCTTATTTTATGAAAAACAAGCAGGCAAAGA